>NC_051157.2:51660793-51960793 GCF_013339745.2 Dermacentor silvarum | reverse complement strand
GCAGCCTTTGCGGTGGCGCCGCTTGGGGGCGCCGAGTGTTCTTAGGGACGCGCGAAAGAGGAGTCCCGCTGCAGGACACGCCTTATACATACATAACTCGTTTCGACGGCGGCAATACTTTGTGTCGCTATATTGATTCAATGCTAAACGCATTACTGTCGACAGTCACTGTGAGATGGGTTCTGTCGATTTTTGCATTGTATTTATTCATTCGGGTATTGCTGAACACCGTGAACCAACTCGTTCGAGAAAAAGATACATGTTTGTCCTAGATATTGTCACTTCACTTCTAGGTGTACAATAGCCTCGGCGTAATTACGTTTTTGCGTGCTAACCTACAGACTAGTTATGGACTGGGAAGCTGTCTGAAAATTCATGATTCAGGTTACTGCTGATTATTCTATTCGCAACAGTTGCTACATGTAAAAAAAAAAAGAAACCCGTGAGCGTTGCAGTTAATATTTTTGTTTTGTTTCTTTAGCAGCAGATTAAAATGCAAGAAATTGACTACGGAAAAGCTTGCAGTCTGAAAGTCGCGGTTATGGATAGTAAACCTTAACTTCCGAATACTGCGGAAATCATCAATTATATCTCCCGCGGATAATTTGGTTTGTCTGCATTGGAGTCTTTGGTGTCGCATTTTAACGCTAAACACGCTAACTTTAATGAAGGCGCGCGATTCAGATATTTATGTGCAACCACTATTAATTGTCCGAACTAAATTGTCCTGAATATTGGTAATTAGTTCTAAATAATGCTAGTAGTAGATATAGAGACTAAAGCAACGTCACCCCTAAACTTCACATCAATCGGAACCAAATTTAGGAATATGTAAGGAATATGCCAGTAATATGTATAAGTGTCATATGAGCTTATGCATGTGTCACTTGACGCCTTTCGCAGAAGTGAAGTGTATAAAAAATGCGAATTTTGTTAACAGTATATACTATGAAACCTACAACGAGAAATAACCAAACCGCCCAAGCCCGCATATTTTCTTTTGTTATTTACTGTAAAGAATGCTCCAGGTCTGAAAAATGTGAAATGTGCACCCTAACATACTTATATGTTACATTGTTTAGTGTGTAGCTTCCAGCAGTAATTTCCATACACACCATCTAGAAGGGGTGTATACACCCAAGAAGAAGCGTCTAAGATCTCTGCATAAAATATTGCCACGGTGCAAGAAGCTTCTCCCCGCAACAATATTTTCTATTCACTACATGACTGCATAAACGGCGAATAAAACGAAGGACACGAATTCATAGAGCGGTGGCTCTTAGACTTCACCCTCTGGAAGAAATTTAAGTCACTTAAATAAAAAGGCCTAAGAGGAACCAAACCCTCAGAGCAACAGCTCTTAATTAGCCAAGAGTTAAGGTTTTGCTGACAATTTTAAATGCTTTATGTGCCACTTCGAGGGAAGCTCTATTATAGAGCTTATACTTTTCACAGGCAAGCACTTCCGTGCGGCCGACTTATACGCTAGATTGTTTATGGCCTGGTCCATTAAATCAAGCATCTTACCTTTTTTTTCTTAACGTGTGCAGCGAAGTGCCTATATATGTTCGTTCATGATACGCGATCCTTTGTTTTCCTCAGTCGTTCCCAACTGTATATACATATATACGACCGCCTGCCTTCTTTTGCATGTCTTGTTCTTCATTTTTCTTTTCATAACTTGCACGGGGAACGATTAAATTAATTAGAATGAATTTGTGGCCGGTACCGAAATCTGCGTGCATGTCGTTGAGTTTTGTTTATCTGAGGTACATGACTTCTGCCATTATTCTGTCCGGTTATGAAGCCGTTGAGGTGTGTACCCGACATAATTCGTCTACTGAACACCCCGAGCAGCGCTGCAGCAGCATTGACAAATGATCCTGATGACAAGACGTGAAGGTTGAGAGCTGTGGGGGACCATGGCCGTATACACTTGTAGATACACATACCCTCGTGGTTAATATGTTTTCTGCTAATTCATTGAGGCGCGTCGTTTGTCGGCGTAGTTGAAGTTCACGGTGCGCCCCGTGTTAGAACGGTGACGCAGGCATTTCGAAAGACAAAGGCAGCGATAAGTTGCGTTGAGCAGTTTCGGAGACCACTTATAAAGATTAGTGGCAGACGTGTGCGCCGTAATAGAATCATCGTAGCTGCCGAGGGACCATGGAAGGTTGGTATTGTTGTTTATAAAGAGCGATAAAATCGGAAGCTTTACTATAAGGCCCTTATAAGGCTCGCTTTAAAAAAAGAAATAGAAGAAGAAGAAAGAGCAAATTGCTCTTGTCAAATTGGCCATGGTGTTGCGCTGCTGACCTCGAGGTCGTGGGTTCGATTCGGGCAGCGGCGACCGAATTTCGATGGAGGCGAAATGCGGAAAAGCTCGTGCACTTAGATTTAGTTGCGCAGTAAAGAACTCCTGATGGTTAAAAGAAGACCAGCGTTTGCATGAAACCCAAGAAGAAGAAAAGTACACACACATTTGCGCTTTGTGCGTGTGTTTTTCTTTTGATTATGCATCGTCTAAGCGCTGGTCTTCCAAAATCTAAACTATGAAACAGCATGCCGGCCCAAGTTTGTACTTTATGGAAGTTAAGTGATTGTACAGTTGCAAGCAAAGGTCTGTGAACCACGGATAGCTACACTTTATCTTTTTCTTCGCTGCCTAGGCATACAGGTCGAAATGAAGTGGTACAGATATGCACCCCTCTTCGACCAACCCAATGCATTGAGACAATTTCACGGTGCACGGCTGTACTAGAAGAAATTGATATTTTTTATCGTTCCGCTGTTCATAGACGTACGTAAGTATTCTATGTAAGGGACAAGAAAGGTGTTGAGGGGTCCTTACATGCGGAGCCGACGTCGTGACTTCAGGAAGACGCGAATGCTGCTGCGGTTGGACATCATTTCGAGAAACACGGTGCAATTCGGAAAAACACGAACTTATCACTGAGTTCAGTCGCAGCTAAAATAAATGATCGATGGTTACTGTGGCAGTGTTGATAGCGCTGTAGGCACTGACTTATGCGAAGGATGGGCGCGAAATCCCTTGTAGATGATCTGTATACACTTTCATACCGGCAAGTCCACATGTTAACTTAGTTTAAATTATGGTGGTTAATGTTGTCTTAACATTTGTACGTATGTGCGCTAAGGTATCGTTATTAGCATTGTATACATGGGACCGAATTCACACAGCCTTTTGTTCGTAAGAGCTGTTTGCCCTCTTGTATTCCATGTTGCGTTGCTTAAGCTACCCAGTAATATTCTGAGTCTTCTCTTTCTAAACGTCTTGTTTTTTGCCGCTTTAGCGTGTCACTATTCCATTTCGTTTTCCTCGCGAACATTTTCCTAGCTTCCAACAATTCGGCGACTATTTCAGGTGATCGTAGAGGGTTATGGGTACGTTTGGTTCGCCCCGAAAGTAAATGAGCAATTCTTCGTTGTTCGGTGATCAAGCCTGACACTACGGCTTTCTGGGGCATTGGTGCCGTGTTCGGCCCCCGTACCAGGAGGAATTTTGTTTGAACTGCAATGATTTCTTTCTGATAGGCCCATACGGGGTTTCCTTATAGCTTTGTGCTATTGTCAAGTAGATGAAACATTTTCGCTTTCATTAAACTTTCTCCACCTTGCAGATTTCCGCAAAGCTTATTTGCTTACTACATCACTACGTGTGCGACCGGCAAAACTGTGAAAGTATCAATACATTCGACCATCCTAAACGTGACCAGAGCTTTCTGAGCCACGCCACGATTGATGGAAATAAGCAGTCATTCTACAGTACACCAAGCTATATGCGATCGCCCGGATTTCCACTGGGGGAGACCTGTTTATCGGGCTGGAGATGGGACACATTGGGGACGCCGGGAAATTCAGGCACTTCCCGCTCCTTCTCCCGCGAATCATAGGGATGATGTTCTCAGACACGTCGCGCGCGAGCTTATGACGAACGCCTCTTAATCTCGGCCGTTCTCGTTTCGGGTCGCTTTTACTCGGCTCCCAGAAAGGTCGCGATGACTGCGAGAGTGCGCCCTCATCCAAGACGTCCGCGAATGAAAGCCTTCTCGCTGCGTGGGCGCCGACGCGGCGGATGTGCTCTCCGCGCGGGTAATACCCGCGTCGGCTGCGGCAACGTTCGCCCGCAGAGCGTGTGACGAGCGGCGCTAATGCGAGGCGGCATTTCCTTGGGCCCAGCCGGCAAAGCCTTGCTGCGCCCGGGGGTCATTAGCAGCAGTATACGGCAGCCCGGTGCCAGCAGCAGCCATTAGGGTTAACCGCGAGCGGGCTGCGCGGATGACGGCCGCACATGCCGAGTCATTTGCCAAGCCAAGATTGCTCTCTCGGCGCTCAGTGGCGTGTCGGCTCGGTTATTTTTTGGGGGGAGGAACACAATCTCCGGGGTTTGTGAGATGCCGCGGCGCGCGTAGCGAGTTGAGCGCAGTTTGAGCACTTTTAAGATGACGAGGACGACGATGACGACGAGAAGTTGAGTGGACTCGCATAGGCGCGGTGGTCTTTGGGGAACTCGACGCGTTGGCCTCGCCTCGTGACATCGCGAGTATCGCGGTGCCTGCTTAGGGAAGCGCGAAGGTCCTATGCAGTATGTGAAGCGATTCGTTCGGATGCGGAGCGAAAGAAACCGGAGAAGTTCATCCGGAGAGATCACAGTCATTTCGAGCGATTTATGCTCTCCATTAAGAGTGTGTGGTCCTGTGAAAAGAGAGAGAAACAGTGAGGGACACATCTTGGCGGTCTCCTTCCACTTATGAACCATGCAACACATATTTTTTTCCCAGCATTTTATACCACTCACATTCCTTGATTGGAACAACCTTCCTGCGGAAATTAATTCCCTCTCTAAAAATAAACATTATCGCGAGGCATTGCATATAGGAACATTGTATATAGGAGCAATTTCGTTATATGTAATAAGAAAACTCGCTGTATTCTGTACATATTTATCATGATTCTATATTGCCCTATGGCCCATAGATTAAAGAATGTAATAATTCATCTAAACGCAACAATGATGTAATAATGATGATCCAAAAGAATGCAATAATTGGCTCTTTCAGTTTCGTGCGCCATCTCTTGTACAGCTGAGACGACAATGAGGTACGATTACAATGGACCTAAAAAAAAAAAAAAAACCGACCCTCGTTCCACCAAGTGAAACCAGTAGTTCGCGTGAGCGTACTTTCTCTCATTTCTGCGGTCGTTGTTTATTTAGTTGTTCTCTTATTGTTTATCTAATTGTTTATGTTATTATTTGTGTAACTATTACCCTTAATTTTTTAGCCCACTTCAAGACAGCACAATTACGTGCATTAATAAATGACTGTTTTATTTCACATCTCACTCACTAGGATCCGCTGCTGTTGTTGTTTCTTCTTCATCTTCCGACCAGAGCGACGACTTCGGGATTGGTAAGCTCACGTTGTTCTAGACGGCGCTTCCGTAGCATCTCGGTCCTTCTAAGGTCCTCCCGAAGTGCCCGATTTTTATTAGTCAGATCGCAAGAAGCCAACAAACAATGACGCGAAGGACAGCGTAGGCGAAATTACTTGTAGTTCTAAGTACAATTAAAGAAACGATAAATAAACGGGCATGAAAGTGGATGTAAAAATCGGGGTAGCTTGCACTAGTGGCGCAAGGCTAAAGACACAGCGGAGCTGATCGGTTTCTAGCTGGTCCTGGCTATACGAAGTGATGCTAAGTTACACGAAGTGTATAAGCATTTCCTCGTGGTCCGTGACATCGGGGAACGCCTCGCGAAGCACTTGCAGTCCGAGCACACGTAGGGGAAGCCGGGCGAAAGTTATGCACAGTGTACGGGCGCGCGCAGCAGACGACACGCCGGGATGACGTAACGGCGCATGCGCAGTAGCGCGCAGCTGGTGGGAGCTTGGCCGAGCCGCCGCCGGAGACGCCTGCTGCAGTCACGGACACCGCAAGCGTTCGGCGTTAATGCGGGGAAACAGAGAAGCGCGGATGGCGTCGGCAGCACCTCTGCGCGGTGCTTCGTTGGTGCTGCTACAATTTGTTTCTCTCTCTCGCTCTCATTTTCACTTTCTCTCGCCCGAGCATAGCGCGCGACGCTCCGCGAAGTGGTTGCTAGGCAACGCAGTGGCAGGCGGCACACATTGCGGCCGGATTAAACAGCTCCGCTGTTAAAAACAATTGGCCGCAGGTGGGATGTCTCCGTTGATGATATTCATGGTGTCTGAATGCATATTTTATTATCAGTCGCCGAGCTGAACGACCTGTTCTTCGACATCTCGACAAGCTTGACAGATAGCGTTGGAGGACATTTTGTGGATCCCTAGACCCAATGCAACCTCAGCCTAAGATCTGGCGGGTCATACAAAGTCTCCAGGCAACTCCACAACGACACCCATTCGGTGCCGTGGCTCTACATCAACGCCGGACCGAATTAAAGGTAGCAGATGACTACTGTAAACTTGTGGTGGACAAGTTTAATGCAGTGACTTCATCTCTTGTCACCATCGCGCCCGCGTCACCTGATGAGCGACTCGATGTACCTTTTACGATGCAAGAGCTTGACGCTGCAATTTCTGCTTCCCGGCGCTTATGCTTCTGAAGTGCTTCTGAAGTACGCATTGCGTTCTCACGAACAGACACAAACGCCCTAATTATAATTGTGTAATACGCAACTCTACGTTGGAACACTGGACATAACCAGATCGACGACACAAGCGAGTGCATAAATTGGACCCAGAAATGAAATTCCCCCCGTAATGCCTCACAAGCTCAAAATAAGCCAAACAAGCATGGTGTACAGGATTCGCCTTGGTGTCGCATTCACCAAGCATTATAGACATCTCATAGGGTGCAGTGACACCAGCCCAAATTGTGAATACTCTCAGGTACCAGAAACATTTGATCACATATTTTGCGGTTGTCCCGCCTACGCGCAAGAACTGGTCTCTTCCATCGCAAACGTCGATAAGAGACCGCTATCAGACAAGTTTCTTTTGTGTCCTTGCCCTAATGCAAACAGTGGAGCCTTGATAACAAGCGACGCTATAGCCTTTCTACAAGTCACTGGGGTAGACGCACGCCTTCAGAGATGCCACAACGTTGTGAACTTGTGTTTATACGCACCTCCTCCTCCTCATATCATCATCGTCACTCATTATCATGCCGTTATACCAGTTATACTATTTCACACAATCGATCCCCGTCCTCGTCCAACAAAAGGCGTGACCATATCACTCCGTTGTTTTTATTTTTGTTTTCTCTTAAGAGCCTGCCACTCAGATCCGTCGCATTGCCACCGATGCGGGAGGGTAGGAAAGGGAGACGACCGCAGTTTGTTTTTCTTTAATCGTCGCGACTATAGTTGGCAGTTTTCTCACGTCTATCGGCAGATTAAATGCGCGTGTACGCGTTAATAGCGCAGATTCCGAGTGCCCTTTTCATTTGCGCCGTGCCGCCTCAGTTGTTGCGAGGGGGGCCCAGGTGCGTGCGTGTGTGCGGGCGGGGGAGAAAGAGGGGGGTGAAGGCGTGCGCGCGCTTTCGCTGACGCGCCCCGCGCGCGTAACGAGTCGTGCCAAACATCTGTACACAAGTAATCAGGCAAAAGGACCCGAAGAGGTGGACGTGAGTCTCGCGTTGCCCGAGGCGAGGCACGAACCAACAACAAAAAGACAGCGACCCCATCATGCGAACGACAAAGCCGGCGCAGAGGAAAACCAGCAAATTGTACATATAAACGAAAATGCCGCGTGATGGGACCTGTAGACCAGGTGGCAGAGGACAAAAGAAAATAAAGGTAGGTGAGAAGAAACCAATCGCAAGAAAGAAAGCATCACTCGTCAGCAAAACGACACAGTGCTCAGAATGTGTGTGTGAGAGAGAATGAAACAAAAACAATAAAGAAACACGGCCGAAATGCCGAGAAGAGCCTGGGTGGAGGGGAGACCGATAAGCGGAGAGCGCTATTTAATTAGTGAATTAATAGCCTCGCGAGGAGGGCCGTCCCAGATGCGTGGGGCCATGCCATCGCGCGCGCGCGTCCGCTTTGGGTGTGGTCCGTCCGTCCGTGTCAGCGGGTGAGCGGCGGCGGCCTCTCCTGAGCGCGCGCGGTGACCGCCCCGTCGCCGCCGCTGGTGAGTGCGCAAGAACCGTAAGAGGCATCGCTGCCCCCCCCCCCCCCCCCCTTCCCCCCTTCCTCTTACCTTTCCCCTCAACAAGGCTGGCAGGGCTGCCGACTTGCCAAACCAAAATGTCTCCGATACGTTGCTGAAATTTGGACGAAAACGCATTTTACTATATGGCTTGGCTCCTTCGTAGATCTGTCCCAAGTTGATGAGAAGGCGCCTTCGAGACGTAAAGTAAAAGCTGCCAGGAAACAGAAATGTTGAGTGTGTAAGTATTTTATAGCTTTCAGTTTGTGTTAGTGAAATTATGTTATTAGGTAGCCTATTAACGCGCCGACGAGGAGTAAATTTGGAGCCGGAAAAGAACATGTAAGCAACTCTTATACTGGCTTGCATCAAACGCCGGCGCCAGTATAGCACGTAGCACACGACAAACGTCATAGGGGAGTGAGAGGCGTCCGAATATTTCTTCTTCCTCGTTACCTCCGCGTCTGGTAAGTACACGTGTTTCGCATGCCCTTTCGGCCCTTCTTGCGTGCTGTCATGTGCGACTCGTGTTGTCACCCTCCCCACCGTGCCGCCCTCTCTCAGACCCTTTCTTTCTCCCGTCCTCCGCTTTTCCTCGTGATGGCGACAGCGTCGCTGGTCGCTGAGCGGCGGCGTCAGGGCGTAGAGCGCGACAGTTCCCGTGGGAGTGTCCCTAATTAAATGAGCCCGTCCAGGCCGGACACGCCGTGGCCACAACAACGCGGCCGCCGCGCCTCTTCTCTATGCGAGCGCTCGCGCGAGGTGTGGCGCGCGTACCGTACGCCCCGGGCCTGAACTCTCCTCCTCCATCCCCGCCAGCACTACTTCGGCCTCTGAACTGAACTCACCCCCTCCGATACAGACACGCATACTCTCATACACACCTTCCTCTTTGGACCCCGCCTGGCATGGTTTCTGTGTTATAGCTCGCGTCACGCTCCTATTTGGCCGCCGTGTGGCAATGACTGCGCATCACAAAGGGTGAACAGGTTTGACGCGCGAGATCCTCTGAAGAACAAAACTCCGTAGCAACGTTCTATTTTTTGTTTCTGTAAAGTATATAGAAATGAAGTAGCCGACGTATGTCCTACCTGCCCAGTAAGTTCGCGAAAGGGTACTTAGAGGTGTGAAGTTAAGAATTGACAATCCTGAAGACTATGAAAGATGGTCCATGGACAACACGTTCTAGAAGTCGCGCTTTTGTTGTATCTGCATAAAACTGGTCTTCGCGCTTACAACTATTGTGTCCTAATATGCCGCGCGGCAACACAAGCGAATATATTAAAAGAAAATATCCGCGTCAAACTGTATATAACTAGAAACTTTGGGTAACAGCGCAAACAGACGACCACAAGAAGGGAGACACGTACACACAAGCACACGTACACAGGCGCTCCCTTCTTGTGGTTGTCTGTTTGCGCTGTTACCCAAAGTTTCAAGATGTACCAACTCGCCCAAAAAGAAGTATTGATGATGTTTATAACTAAGCAGAGGAGGAATTCGCGGAAACTGTTCACCTGCAATGAGTGCTTGCGAAACGCAGAAGGGACAGAGTGACTAAGGGCAAAACTGAAAGTGTATATAAATGATTGCACGAGACTTAATCAGGTGAAGTTCTGGCTGGCTATCTTACACACGGAAAATTAGGTGCAGGGATTTAAACACTCAAGGGAGGAGAAAAGGAGGCAGCTTAGATCTTATCACTTCTGTGCTAGTTCTTGCATGGATAGTTAGATAGCAAGAAAAACTAAGTTTGATTTAGAGGAAGCCCAAATAGAAGCACGTTAGCGGAATGCGTGCCTACAAGGGAAATATTTTTTGCACACCAGGATGTATAAGTTTACTTGACGTCCCTTTCTCACATCTTGTTCTTCATGGTTCATTGCGCAGATTTTCTGGCACGCCGTCCTCTATCTCTAGCCGCCGTGTGGCCGCAGAAAGCTCCTTACTTTCTATCTATTTAACAAGGATAACAGCGCAAAGGGTCAGGACGTACAGAAACAAACTGGTAAGGACAAGTAGGAAACGTCCCGTGTGCTGTTATGTGTTATCCCATTTAATTTCGACATGTACCACCAAACCCAAGTTAGCATTGTCTTGTATACTTTATCGTCATGGCCGTATGCTTCAATTTGCCAGGAAGGGGGTTGGGCGTTGGGGACGGTAAGTGCACTCAACCATCAGCGAAAGCTTGAGCTGAAATTCGCAAGAGTGCAGGACGTCGCGGTAGCAGAACGGTGACACCGACAGGAACACTGTGGGCAAGCGAGATCGCACGAAACGTCGCACGCCGCGCACGTGACCCGTTTGCCGGTCGGACGCGTGGCACGCGTCGAAGCGCGCTCGCGGCCACAATCCCTGCGCGAGCTGCCGCGCGCCCGTCAGCCTGTCGGGCGGTTTGAGCCCGGCCACCTCACATGTACCGGGCGCTTCAAGCGAGGCTGAAGACGTGAAGAGAAGAGAGAGAGAGGGAGAGAGAGAGAGAAAAGAAAGACAAAAACAATAGAGGAGAGAAGGACTGTGGGCCACACGGCAAGACACGTTTGATGGATGAGTTCGAAGCGCGCGCGGTCGCCCACCCCCTTCAGGCGGGGGGCTTGCTTCCGAGCGGGCTGTGTGTATACGCTTGAGATATAGGGTCGCTGATCCGCGCCGCTGAGCGCTCAACAGAGCTGTATACGCACAGGTCAAGTGAGCGTGGAGAGGAACGAGAGCTGAAGCAGGCCGTGAGAGAATGCTACTCGAGGATCGAGCTCCACAGCGCGCAGGCTTTCATTTTTTTTTTATTTTTTTTTTGCACTGAACAAGGCGGCGGTCTTATCGCACGAGCGATGACAAGTGTAAAATGCTAACCGGCCGGAAAAAATTCTAGAGCGATGTTAAGCAGAACGTGAGTGTGTAGAAATGAGCGTGGTTGGGTTGGCGTTGGTATAGTGGCAGATTCTTTTGATAGCTATCAAAGGATGCTGATAGCCATGTAGTATGTACATAAAATGGGTGTTCGAGTTAGCTATATACCTAAAAGCGGCTTCCCCCGAATCATAATTTGGGAGATTGTGACCATAATGGCCTGGCAATATCAAGAAAATAAGATGGATGGCTTTTAAGGAAACAGTTCACAATCAGGGAGGTCTTAGAGAGGTACACAGTTGAACGCCTCTACAACTAATGCTTCTAAAACGACATGACTTGTGTAACGAAGAATTCCGTACGTCTCCTTCGAAGTCCTGTCTTTCGCATGTGTTGGGATATCACATGCAGCAAAGACCACTACATTAAATTTGCATGTACAATGAAAGAATTTAGGCGCTCCCGACTGCTGCTGTTTTTGCTTTACAACGGAGGCACGTGACGCCACTGCCCTCCGAGCGCAAGGTTGAGCTGCCATCCAACATAAATGTTGGCCTAGCCATTGAAATGATTACGAGTGCTCGTTGAGGCGTCTTGCCAGACGTCGCGTGTAATTGTTGGCGTAAGGTTCGTTTGATACAACTACGACAACTTTGACGAACGTGTCAACGACAGTGATTATTCAGTCAGTTCTATTGCACATCTCCAGAAGCCGCTTAACCCGTATGCCGCTTGTTGCAGGACAGCAGTGAGTGCGACGGCTGAAGAATACAACGCAGTTTACGAAGAGGTTCTGGTCTGCTCGGGAATGATGACCAATAGTGTCGTCGAAGCCATCTAGGACTGGAATGAGGCGAAGATTGACGATGGCAGCAGTCATCAGGAGCCTGCACTGTAAAAAAATAATATTAAAAGAAGAAAGAAAGAAAGAACAAAGAAAGAACAGGAAATTACCATTTTTACTACACAACGTTTTTTAGAAAAGAAACTACAGATATTAATTCATTCAAGAAATTAATTTTTGTTTCTGTTTACGCTGACACACAGAATGTTTCGTGATTTTACCGAAATTGGTCCCTATAAGCTATAGAGTGAAGACACATTACTGTGCCGCCTGCGAATAGGGGTTTCTTGTACGAACTCCTATTTATTTCTAATTGGAATGGCGGACAGTGCCAACATGTAGTGTTGAAAACCACCAGAAATCTCTTATGTGACTGCCCTAGATACGAAGAAGAGAGGATTGCCCTTCGGACTGCTTTGGGGCACTTAGACGACAGGACTTTTACGGAGGAGATCTTGGGCCCGTGGCATCGTGCGTCTGCTATGTGCAGGGCTTCAAAGGCGCTGCTGCGCTTTTATAAGTGCACTGGCCTGTATGACCGCCTGTGACGAAACTCAGCGATGAACGCTTGACTGCGTATATGTGCAGGGTGTGAACTTCTCTCTTCCTTCTCCTCTTTCAATCCCTTCTCCCCCTTCCCCAGTGCAGGGTAGCCTACCGGGCTCAGCCGGGTTAACCTCCCTGCCTTTCCCTTATGACTCTATCTCATGGATACTACGAGCGAAATGACTTATGTTGATTTATTTACTATTCTCAATCAACATTTGCGTGTGGCTTCAACACCCACGTGAATGTAGGCAGGCAGATCTCATATGCGATCATATCAGATCTCAGTCTTAATTTTTGGAAAAGACCCATCTGCTCAAGCAGGCCAGTTAATGACACTCGGACCAAGGCTATATATACCGGTAGAGTTGATCCTTTTATGTGTCGCGTAGTGCCGGGTGTGTTGTCGCTGCAGATAAGTTCTACGAGAGTCCCGATTTCATGTAGTTAGTATGTTCCCTTACAGCCAATCGCAGCATTTGACTCTCGTACTCCCTGAAAACTGCGGTCAGGAGTAGAATAAAGTTTACTCCCATTAGGTAGTGAATTATGTAACAAATTTTACCTATAAAACTACAGAAAAAAATATTGAAAGAACATTTTATTGAAAATACAAAGAAACTGAGACACAGAAAGTATTAGAAAATAGAACAGGTATGTCACAAAAATGGTCACATATTTTCGGTTTATATCACGAAAAAATTGTTACAGTGTGGAGACGAACCACGGTTTTTTCAGAGAAGTGAGGCAACAGCGGCATTCGACGCTCTGCAGTTGCGCCTTGCGTCGCTCCTGGATTTCGCGGCCGGGCACGCTGTAAACCTCGATGCCATTAAGTCGACTGCGGTTGCACATTGCGTCAAACATTGCGGAAGAAAATGAGCAATTGCGGTTGCTTAGTTTATCTACGAATTATGTTAAACAAAGGCTTTATTTTGCTGAACGTACTTAGCCTGGTCTGTTAAAAGCGGTACAGTGCGCGATCCCTACGACGAAGTGACCTGTATAATGAAGTATTTTGAAGGTCCCAAGCGCTTCGTTTACTTAGGTCTAGGTAATCTGAAAGCACATGCTTCACAGAGTGGCCGACGCAATAAGGGATACCATGCATTTCTTTCTCGCTAATTTGGAAAGAGGAGGAAAGAAAGAGAGGTAAAGACGGGGAGGTTAGCCAGTCCATAGACCGGCAGGCTACCTTGCTTCGGTGTAAAGGGGTAAAGCGCCAATGTGGAAGCCATCGACCGTGACTTTAGACCTTCGACTGTCGACTTTCGGTGGTTTTTTTAAATGTGTTGAAAGTGGCGGTAGGATGCAGTAACCACAACGCACATCTCAACTGCATGTATCGTGTCAGGGTTCTAACCTTCTTAAAATGTCGAGGACACCGATGATCCCTGCGACGACATCACAATATTACGAGAAAGTTTGCGCATAAGGCTGCAGCTCCAGGCTCAGAAGCTTGCGCCGAGTAATTTCTGTATGCAGGCCAGGATGCGAAATTGCAGAGATGCTCACTGACAACTCTATTTGGCAGCGACTGAGGAATCGGAATCAAAGGACGCTTCTAAAGTTAGAATAAGATCTTTCGCCCACGACACCAAGGCGACACGAGTTATATACGTCAAGCTCGCTGTCATACGCGTCACGGCTCGCAGCGGTCTTGCCGCGGCTCTCAAGAGAGTTGAGACGAGAGAGAGAGAGAGAAAGAGAGAGAGGGAGATTGAGAGAGAGAGAAACAACTTTATTTAAATAAAGATCGTGCTTGGTTACTGTGGGTGGAGCCCCTCTTCCAGGGCCCCACTGGACGACGCACGGCACCTAAATTTATCGAAAACATAGGTGGCCAGAAAAGGATGAGTTCTTATCACCGAAGATCTGCTCCAGTTTGAATTCACGGCGTCATCACAGAATGAAACTCTAGTAACCACTTCCATTCACCAGCAAAAGGCTATTTTGATCTTAGTGATATTCGTTATTATAAACGAATCGCTTCATGTACAGCTTTGACCGGGAAAAAAGATTGTCCATGTTAACGAGACACGGCCGTACTCTCCGATTGTACGCTGCAGGATCATCGTTGATGTCAGAGATCGTACATTTGATTTATGTTTACAGAGTATTTGTGCTCGTAAGGCCAAATTTATGTTCCGAACTGACCACGCACCTTTGTAGAGTAATCTAATGAACGCATTCGCGAAGCTATATGCGCACTGAAAGATGAAAACTCCAATTGCGTTGCGAAAGTTGTTAGTATGAACACAGCTGCCGTGTAGTCCTCGCGCTAGGATGACCAGCATTGAAACGTGTCCGACAATTACTATACTCCCTAATGCCAAATTTGAGCGCAGCTGTATATGTGTTTTCAATGCGCGATATATTGAGGCAAAGAATTTGAGACCTAAATCACCACACC
Organism: Dermacentor silvarum; assembly: GCF_013339745.2. Classification (NCBI taxonomy): domain Eukaryota; kingdom Metazoa; phylum Arthropoda; class Arachnida; order Ixodida; family Ixodidae; genus Dermacentor; species Dermacentor silvarum. The sequence goes on along the minus strand of NC_051157.2, from coordinate 51,945,984 downwards.
GACTGGCAGTGGGCCAGTGGCGTCGCAGAGGGAGGGACAGTGTGGGAATGCTGGAATGATGAGCGGCGTCGGAGCCCGCTGTGGAAGAAGGCGACAACGAAGGCGCGAGAAATGGAACGAGCGCGTTAGTGTCGTGCCACTTATTATTAGGCAACAACAACAACTTATTATTACGCCGAGGGACGCCGACGCTCAACCCAAGAACGGGAAGAGCTGTGGTTTCAAAGAATGCAATTGAGATAACAGCGTTCCTGTGGAATTATTATACCGTGTGTACTTCGACCTTCAGAAGTCATACCACGACTGTTAACTTTAGTCCCTTCTGCAAAAGCCCTTCTGCAGTTCGCGAAGAGTACTGGATTGTACGAACGCTTGTGACAGCGGAGAGTCTTCTTTGACTGTCTCTGCGAATGACTGACTCCAATTTCTTTTTCTTTTCTCTCCTTACTATTCTTCCCATTTCCCCCTCCCCAAGTGTAGTGTAGCCAGCCTTGCATGTCCTTGGTTAACCTCCTTACCTTTCCCTCTTCGTTTCTCTCTCTTTAGTTCTTTTCATGAATGCCGCTGTGTCTCTGCGTATACCGCGGTGATGGGCGTTTGTTTAACATTCTGCTCCGAAAATTCCGTGTGCTTTATTTGTTCCGGTCCACACATTTCAATTGTCGCAAGATTATTTCGTGTATTTAGCTTCGGTACAGCCATGTGTTTAGTTGTAGCAGTGGCACTTTAATGTCCCCCGATTGAATGGCGTTCTTGACTTGTTTCTGTCAGCCTCCTCATTCGGTTCGCAATGCCGTATACAATGGTGAACAATCCGTTCGGTCATTGTTACACCTTCGCTAACGGGTTTGTCCTCCTGGCTCGTCGAGTTCTCGCAATCAACCTGAATCAATCTTGACGAACACAAACAATAAACGCTCGTATCGGATTGAATCTGCCCTCTTCCTTGTTTTAAGTTGATTCAATTCAAGTCCACCATCCACGCACTCAGCCTACCTTGATCCTCAAGAATCCATGATTTGCTCTTATCGTAGCGGGTACTGAAGAAACTGGATGGCCTAGCTTTGGCAGGAACGAGGTGCTTCGCGTTTTTATTATTATTCTCTTTTCGATGTCCTGCGCGGAGGTAAGAAGACACAAATGAGATAAAAGGATGGAAACACGCAATAGTAACGAACAGGAGGGATGCGAGCAGACCGATAGCGCTGCTTTTCAACCGGGAAAGCCTGGAGCAGGCTCGTCTATGCGGCATGCTGGGCTCCGAGCACGAAACACGATTAGCGCACCCTCGAAACACCGACAAGGCGGCCCCGCCGCACCGCTGTGCTATATACATACGTATAGTGCTGGTGCGTGGACGGACCCGTTCCCTCGCCGGCGCGTTGGGCCGCAGTCACTTCTCCCGCGTTCGCTTGTCGGGCCCCGCAGAGGGATGGAGGTTTCGGAGAATGGGGGTGGGGGCTCTCGAAAATTGCGTTGTTATACACAGCGTCCCGCCTGTATCTGACGCGGCTGCAAAAAGCCGCGCTCGTACGAGGTTGTCCCCGGAAAGCAATCTCCAGCCCGTATAACGTCGAGGGTGCACCGTTGTAGGTGTATCCTGTATCTGTACGGCTCTTTCCTCCACGGAGTTTATTTTGGGTCGAATAGGCATCGTGTCGTTGCTTTCTTTTTTTTTTTTCGAAAAAGTTCATTTTCGAAAAATAAAGTTTGGAGCTTTACGGAGTATTTTTCTGCGGCATATTAGGATACTTCGAATCGTTTTCCTCTTTACAGGCATTATCTATCGAACTTTAAAGAAATCAATATAGTTTGAATATGCACTTACGCCAGAAACCTGTGTCGTTGGAGCAATATCTGTGGTGGCAGGAGGATTTATCACAGTGCCCACATTTATACTTTGAAAACTTGAGGTGAGTGCATGGTTGCGGCACGTCCATTTCTGTTGACAACACGAAAAATTACGCATATTTTTTCACAGTCTTTGCAGAATGTTCAAAGCCAGGAAGTAAGGACGTATACCGTGAAGTAATCAGCCTCTGTCAAAGACGTCTGCTCTAGAAGTATCTAGGTTCGGCGAGTTCCTTCACACGCATGAGCTTGGTACTGCTTTAGCTGAACCGGCAAAGTAATTGGTCTTATGATGAGCGCAAGCTATTTGTAAATATTGAAGCGTTAGAGGTTGTGTACTGGTTATTCATACCAAAGGGTTTTCCAGTGTATTGCAGGTAAGCACCCATATTTCACCGTTTAATATCCGATTTCATTTTTCAGTAACATGACACAGTAGTCATCATTGGTGCCAAAGTGATACTCCTTGTCAAAAATGCCACAGATCACTAAAATTTGTCGCTGAATGATGTCTTACTTCACCGTTCTTGGACTGCACCAAACCGAAAAGTTATAGAAAAAGAGAAGCCGGAAAGAGGAAAGAAACAGAAACTGCAAAAGCACAAGAGGAGGCAAAATGAGCTATATAGGGTATTATATATGGTTCGCGGTCACCGGTTTGTCGATCACGTGCTGGCGTCTTGCCCATGCTTGACAAGCCCTGTTCTTTCCCAAAGCATTCAGGCACGTGCTGTCCCTGAAAGCCCGGAATCCTAAGTCTGCGTATCCGGGTGGTATGATTTCGGCTGAAAACGAAGCCGTTTGAATTCAGTTTAGGCGCAGCAGCAGGCTGCGTGCTTAATGATTCCTCGATGGATTTTACCGCAGGGTACGCGGACGAGAAGAACGGGAAGGCAAGGCGGTCGTCCTGGGGTGTACCAACCCCTGTTGGCATTTACTCTCTGCTAGCGTGTATCACGGATTGACTCATTTGTATGGAATTCCCGCAACTGTTTGTCAATGCCCGAGAATTATGTGGCACTTGCACGGGTATACCAGGAATCGGGTCACGGCCTTTGTATTTGCGCTGTTGGAGGTACGAGCATTGCCTTCGGCCGCAGACGAAACGCACAACAGCGCTCGGTCCTCTCGCTTTCTGTCCCGCTAATGGCTTCATTCGCGCCCTACAGGACTCGACATCGAACCGTGCTCGATACCTCCGAAGCTGGGGCCGGAAAGTGTATTAGGGCCGCGGGGGTGTGTCCTCCATTTCCCGTCTGCTGTCGGCGCGTGCAACGCCCATGGAGCAGATACGTGCGTGAGTGTATGCGGCGGCCACTTGCTCGGACTTCCTGGCACGGAAACTGATACCGCCATCGAGACGCAAATCGGTTGCGGTCCGAGAAAGGGCCAGCCGATGTTCGGCTATCGGCAGGCCTATGTACGGGGCTGCCGTTCTAGGTTGAGCGCTTATTCCTGTTTATGTAGGTAAACCGAGAAAGGGCGGCCTCATATTGATTCGCTACCTCTGATGCCGGCCTTGACTCATCCCTGCGCGAAATCTAATGGCGTTGAAGTTCTGGGGGAAGAAGCGATGGTGTCAGCAAAACTGAAATTTATTGTAGCTTTTGCCTGTGACCAGGGCTTCAACAAATGTTGTGCTACTTAAACATATAAGGACAGACGATATGGTGCACGCGATAAATGTTTATCAGCTAGGTATTAGAATATCTGGGCCGCGACAAGCCACAATCATCAAACGCGTACGGCAGAATAAAATGCATTTGCATCGTTATTTAATTGTTTGCCCCGTCAGTGCTCTACTTGGAGAACTGCATCCGCCTGAGAGCTGTCCGATCATAATGCTTCCAAAAGACGTAGGGTTCACACAAGGCCACTGGTTCACCTTCAGGAGAGAAGTGTCTCGGTCCATTCGGAAGATATTGCTTGATGCTGACTACAATATTGGAGAATGATGTGTACCGTCGGATCTAGTGGATGCGTTGGGCAGTGGAGACGAGATGGGCTTGACGCTGCGTGGGGCTTGAACGTGCGCTCACTGCGGTCTATAGGCCGATTCGCCCGTCTGTTGCCTGTACGCCGAAAGATATCATCATCAGCAATGGCTCGAGCGTCGTCGTCTTCTTCCACAGCTGGGTCCGTTGCCGCTCATCATTCCAGCGTAGAATTTCACTTCTGTCGTCGTAATGGGGAAGCCGCGTTTACGGGGGTATGAGCTATTGCTTAAGGGGGTATGAATCATTCATTGTCTTACATGACAGACAAATTTCATTTTGAAGCAATTTAATTTAGAAGAATCGTAAGCGGCAATGGTGGGCGAATGCTGCTAACCACGCCGCCGAGCAAACTCGGGATGATCGCATGCAAGCGATAACGGCGGACTGCGGGCATACCGTCAGTGACGTCGTTCTCTCCGTCGCAGCAGAACGTGTGTGTAACCTCATTAAGAAACACAAAGACTATAACCAATAATTGAGAAATACTTTGATGAACCGTCGGGATTAACCCAGTGATAAACAACGGGGCCATCACGTTTCAGTTGCGCTGGTTAATCACTGTACGGAGTGCTTGGGCGTTTTTTGTTTGTTTGTTTCGCCTCCCCAGTAATGACCCTTAACGTTGCACAGATAAATTAACTAACTAACTAACTAACTAACTAACTAACTAACTAACTAACTCACTCACTCACTCACTCACTCACTCACTCACTCACTCACTCACTCACTCACTCACTCACTCACTCACTCACTCACTCACTCACTCACTCACTCACTCACTCACTCACTCACTCACTCACTCACTCACTCACTCACTCACTCACTCACTCACTCACTCGCGATACCGCTGGAAAGTGGCATTTGGCGAAATACAAAACAACTTTTCAGTCTCTAAGTTCTAATTTCACGTGCCACCGGTCGTGGCATCTTAAGCCACTTTGCGTATGACTTCCAATGAGAATCAGTAAGAAGAGAAAATCAACAAGAGTTAACCACGTCGTGAGCAACGAAGGGGAGCGATCAAACTACCGACGCCTTACTGGAGAGGAAACGGCGGGCGTGCGGGGCTGATGCAGCTGATGGGAAGTATAGCGTCCGCTCCGGCCGCCCCGCGTGTCACGTGCGGACGATAAAACGCAGCTGTTGGAGCGGGCCGCTCTCGGTTGCGTGTTTGGCGCGCACGAAAACCCGCTTCGAGCGCGAGGGAGACGCCGAGCCGGTGGCCGAGTAAATGAAACGGGTCTACGGAGTTACGGGGAAGTCGGGAGACACAACAGAAACGCCGTGTATTTCTTTCAGTGCTGCATTTGTTACGCATTTGGGCCACATATAGGACGCAGTTTTCATGCGTCACCTTATTTTCAGAAATTTTCAGACACGTGCTCCACAACACTACGAAGGACACACCCCGATACGAAATACTACAAAACTATCGCGGGCCACGAATGAGCCAAAAGCAACGCAACGACAAGTGAACGTCTATATCTGGTTATAAGAGTGACGTCATGTTACGACCTGCAATGATTTTCGGTGCGCGCGACTGTATGACGCCACCGATTCCCGATCTTCCATCTGCCGCACGCAAGAAGGGGGGAGGAAGGGAAGAAGAAGGGAAGGAAGGCATAAATGAGGGGAGTAGAAAAGAACTCTAACTTTTTCTTATTCGAACCGGAAACGGAATTAGTGACTACAGGATTTTCACGCGGTCTTTATCCCCAAGGGCTGGTGGCCGCCCTTCAGCCTTCCTTTTCGCTGTGCCGCTGGCCGCGAGCACTTTGTATCGTGAAGAGTGCTTACAACGTCGTCGCGTTGCCTTTATAACTCTCTCTTTATATTTGCCGGCACGCTCTCTCACGCTGATACAGTTTTGTTGTTTGTGCTCAGTTTTTCCGAGGGTGAGCCCGTGTATATGTACGCCGGCGGGGTTGGGGTGTAGGTTGCTTGGTTGCGTGTCCCATTACGAGGTGGAGGGGGCGCGGAGGGGTTGAGCGAGGGGGGTGGGGGGGAGTGTTGAGCTTTTCCCACCTGGATCGCGCCGGGGAGACGCGTCCCGGCGGTCGCCATTAGGGGTGGTGGGGAAACTGACTGAGCACCATCGAACTGTTATTGACGGTCAACGAGCCGAGCTTCCCTTGAGAGAGCCGCTACTGCCTTCGCTGAGGCCGAAACGGAAGAGAAGCTTCGTATTCGTTTTGTTCCGTTCTGTCTTCCGTGCCTTTGCACTTGAATCGCGTGGAAGGTGACCTTGCACACGTAAGTAACTATCAAAGGAACCAGCACTCAATCAATCAGAGGAAAGCATAGGATGAATGGATGTACGTATGTTGTATTTGTGGTGTGAATTGTGAAATTTTTATTTGTCTTAATCTAAGGTTTTCAGAGGGGATGACAACTGAATAAAATAGTTACTAACGATATATATATATATATATATATATATATATATATATATGTGTGTGTGTGTGTGTGTGTGTGTGTGTGTGTGTGTGTGTGTGTGTGTGTGTGTGTGTGTGTGTGTGTGTGTGTGTGTGTGTGTGTGTGTGTGTGTGTGTTATCTTTACGCTCGGTTAACACGCCGGAGTTCTTAGAGCTTATGATTAAAGGTTGTGTGCTGCGCCTGTTATTCAGTAAATCTTCACGATGCATCCACAGAGAAACGCTAAGCGTCAGTAAGATATGAGGCCTGCCAGAGTGAACTATTAGTGCCGTGTTGTTCACCTTCATTGGATAGTCAACGTGGAGACATTACAGTGTATGCTTCAGGAGACTGGGTTTACGGGTTTCGTTGTTTTATTGGACGTTCACAGATATTCGCTTTGTGTGACTCTGTAAACGCTAACACATGCCCTACTCTTTTTCTCTCTGACCTCTTAAGAGGTTTTCTACATATATGCATTAGTCCTTCAATCAGGCTGTTTTTTTTTTAACTCACTGCTTACGGCAGCCAGGTTGTCTTCGTACTGAAAAATCTTAAGGGACGACAATCTCTCCTTCCAAACCCGTCCTCGGGCGCAGCTTCACATAAGCCTCATCCTCGACCCGTCTTCAACTGTTCTGGGCTTCTTCGAAGTTGCCGAGCCCAGCTTGGAGTGCCCCTTCCCGTAGCCTACTTTGATCAGCTCCCTACAGGTCTACTGGGTGTTTCCGGACCGCCTACAAGCTCGAGGTAGGAGCAAGGCGAAGCCGGTGTCTCCGTGAAGCAAGCGGAAGGCCGTCGGGTTCGCGGGGGTTCGCCGGGAACGGACCCAAGACGACGTGGGCGACAGGCTAATTGGATGCTACAGGAGTCGGCTGTTAATCATTATTAATGCAAATGGAACCGGGCCTCGACGGCTCAACGGACGCCGGGCGCTGTTCTCGAGACCCGCTCCTCCAGCCCGCCCCAACATGACCCCCCCCCTTCTTCGCCTGCTCCACGACCCCACTGGCATACGCACCTTGCTCGTGCTGCTGGTACGGTGCACGTGTGGACTCAGTGCACAGGCTGCGAACGGGCTAATATAGTCGCTCTTTTTTTTTATTCGCTGTTCTGGCCAAGCACGTCTCTTACCAAGCAAGTGTAACCTAGCCTTAACCTAAAATCAACGTATAGTTGCTCATAACATGTAGGCATACAATAATGTATTGTCTGCATTGTATCTGCGGGGTTTTCGGGCCTCGTGTGAATATATTTGATTAAATTTAATTGAGTCTTTGTAACGTCACACGTCACATTTATACCTATTGTAGCAATATGTCTGCCACATAAGTATTGCAGGTGTTGTTACATCGACTTTGGGAAGAATGTATCTTTTAAGCAGCTTTAAGCAACTTGAGAAAAGCGTTTCATTGCCTAGACTGGCCAGTCACGCACACAAGCCGTAGAGACTTACGTGGACTGGACGTGAAAAAAAAAGTATCAATCTTTTTCTTGAGAATAAAGCTATAATAACTTACTCGAACGTATTACGGGATTTGGTAGACAAAAACCCATTGTGAAGCTTCCCGCATCTCTACTGTAAACGAATTTTGAGTAGCAGATAAGGTCGACGGGGGAACCACAGCACAGAAGACGCGTCTTAGACCCCTCCGTGGAATACCTTCAAGAATCACAGAGGCTGATGTATTTCACCATTTTCCGTAAACACTGTCCCCTTTCCGTTCCTCCCTAGATGATATCTACCAAGAAGGGAGGCGGTACGCGTGTGTAATAAGCACATTTATACTGTCACCATCACTGACGAGGTTTTTGGTCCAACGTGATAGCCAGAGCATTTGGCTGTCACTTTCAACTCGTGAACGGCAGCTAGCCGATATCATTGAAAATGGCTACATAATATCAGTGTTCCACATAATCGTTGTCTTTCGCACCAAAACTTCGAGGATAACAAAGAAATTTGAAATATATTTTTAGGACCGCAGAAAAATGAGTGAACGGAAAAAAAAGGCGCAGTTTCGCCCGAAAGGCGAAGCATCAATTGCGATAGCAAATTTACTAGTAGAGTATACGGAGTAAGGATAGTAGTTTTATGGGCTGCATAAACTTGGACACATTCGCTTACTAACTGAATTAACAAGCATGGTGTCAGCGCGCTCAAGCAATCATGAATAGATCACACTCGGTGACCGCAGACAAGCACTGTCAAAACGCTGGCGTGAGCAAGCGCAGGAGAATCAGTGACCGAAGGTTCGTGTGGTCTATCGCTTCAACGGAAACTGAGCGGCGAAAGCACAGGGCATACAAAAGTCAGAGCCGGGTGGAGATCGCTTTCAAGATACGGTGCGCGCGACAGCCCTCAGCCGCGCAAAGTACAAGTACGCAGTTCCTGGCAGAGTAGAAGCCGCGCACCCTCCCTATCGCGCTGCCTTCCCGCTTTCCTCCTTTCGCGTGGGAGATTGAGTCGCCAGTTCCCCTTGCGCCCGGTCGCAAGATACGCATTTAGTGCCGCAGCTAAACGTCGCCTCCCCTTCCTCCTTCCCATCCCCCCACGGCCTTTCGCACGACCGGAGACGTCGTGTTTGCTCTCCACCGTGCGTTCGCTCTCGGTAAAAGCGTGCGTCCCTCGCGCGCTTTCACTCGCACATACAGCATACGGCTCGCGGCGACGAGTTTATCGTCGTTGTACTTTATACGGAACCTCACGGCGACGACGACGACGGCAGGAATACGCTTGGAATGTCCTTATAATTGCTATCGCAATAAAATGATAAGCATAATGATATGGACATGTAGGAAAACAGCTGTGTGGTTTAGAGTGCAAAAGTTGGTAGATGATATTCTAGTTGCGATTAAGAAGAAGCAGTGTAATTCGGCAGGTAATGTAGTAGCGTGAAAATGTGATAACCAGTGGTCTGTTGGGATAACAGGGAAGAGGGGTCAAGGGAAGGTTAACAGAGTCGAGTATGGCAGAGGGCTATATGGAGAGATGAGATTAGGAAATTTGCTGGACTGGTTTGACTGACGTAAGACAGAAGTAATTTGAGATATTTGGGAGAGGTAATGGTCCTTTAGTGAACTTAGAAACAGCTGTTAATGATCATGATGGTGATGACGCCGTCTCCTTGGTGCTATCGCCGCATCATATAGCTGAGTGGTCTCTTGAGGCAGCATAAACCTAAAGAGGCATCAATAAATCACAAAATGATAAATATCTTAGAAATAATTCATCAAGAACAGCAGCCATTTGTATTATCATGGCACATCACTGATAATGAAAAGAAAGTAGCTCGATGGGACAACTGAAAGGGTGGCAGATTGGGTTAGTTAGCATTCCACCATGTTCGAAGGGTGTTGTAGGACGACACCAGAATGTCGTCCTGTTGTCACCACTTCGTGTTCTACAACCTTGGAACAACTGAAGCCCCAGAGTCTCACTGCACGCAGTCAATATGCGTGCACAGAAAGAGCATGGATGATTATAATGGAAGGATATTAACAGTTAGAATGCTGCGTAAAGCATTACGAAGCACGCGGCAGTTAGCAGTCGGTCGCTCACAAAAAAAAAAAAAATCACGTTAACAGGGAACAATCTAAAATGGACACTACTGGTGCACAGAAATATAACTATACTGTATATGGGTGAGTACTGCACGCCGGTAAAACGAGGCGCGTTACGCCCATAAGTATTGTAACGAGGTGGAGTCACACGAGCCGGAGTCACCCATGCAGTGGTAGTTCCTCAGAGTCGTTATCTGCTGTCTGCCATTTTTCCACGGTAAAGAAGCGAGAAAAACCTTGTTACTAATAAATCAATGAATCAGCTTGACATTCACGCCTGTAGCCGGCTTATTTTGGTGCTACAAGATTTGCGGGCATTCCGCACTGGCGTATTATTCACGAACTAATCAATGCGAAACTTCGCTGTACGCACACCTGCATATTTTTTTGCAAAGATGGTAGCGTGGAACCACCCCATCATAGCTGCAACGGAGGAATAAAAAAAAAAGAATGAGTCTGCTACGTGGTTAGAATCGGCGGGCGTTCTTGTGGTGAGAAATAACGTTCTTAGCCAGCCCATGGCAAGAAGATGGCCGCAAGTGCGAACGAGGCGCACTTTAGCGGCGTAGTTGTTTCGTGGAAATCGGCGAGAAAGGAGACTCAATAACGTGGGCCCCGCCCCTGCGATGGCCCGTGCTCGACTTTCATTCCCACTTGCCGCGAGTTTCGTTTCCCGTGCGGGACATGGACGCGAGCTGCGGCCGCGCCACAGCCTGCGGGCACGTCGGGGGCCCCGCTCTCTTGATTAGGCGTGATTAATTATGCAGCCACGCCGACTGCAAATCGCACGGCGCGAGATTGGTTCAATAAGGTTTCTCGCCCTCGTCGGGAACGTGAGGAGCAAGTCGTTTCGAAGCAATTTGCATCTTGACACCTCGAGTGGCTCTCTGATTAGGAGCCCCCGATCGGCCGGTCGTGGCCTTATGTGCCGCCGCTCCCCGCAAATGAGAAGCTCGAGCCCGGTGGTTTCTGTCTCTAAATCGTTGCTCGGTCCGTTTTATCTCGACAGTGTCAATTTCACGAAACCCAAGAGGAAGAAGATGAAGGCATCGGCGTCACGCCCTCTAGATTCGAATCGCACTTGGCGCTGCCACTTGTGCTGCTGCTGCTGCTGCTGCTGTGGTGAGACTGATGAACGGGATAGCCTTATGGGCGGTTCGTTTCCTGGCGCGCGAAACATGGAAGGCATAGATGTGGCCGAGCATTCCATACAAAAGTCATACTTCGAAAATTTGAGGAATGAGAAAACAAGTACAATTTTTCTGTGCAGAGGAAATAGAATTTGTAAAATGTGGGCCGAGTAGCAGTGTTATTTCAAACTTGTAAAAAAAAAAAAGAAAACAGCGATTTTGAAAAAGAAAGTGGTATAATAGTTTGAACGAAACAGTTGCTGGGATACGGCGCTTTTACGTTTATTATAGTCAGGGGATGCATAGTTTGGGGCAGACCTTAGGAATCTACGATACGGTCTTTCATCTCTTTTATAGAGGCCAGCGTTTTCATATCATCAAAAAGGTAATCGTAAAATGGAACGCAAACAGCGGAGCGCGTGGCCGGTGGTACAGTTTGCTCCGTCTGCCAGTCATCGTTGGCGACAGCCGCGCGCATGTTCGGTTTAGATCACGGTGTACGATATATATCTTACACCGTGGTTTGGATGCTGGAAACGAGGAAGACCCGCCGTGGTTGCTCAGTGGCTATGGTGTTGGGCTGCTGAGCACGAGGTCGTGGGATCGAATCCCGGCCACGGCGGCCGCATTTAGATGGGGGCGAAATGCGCAAACACCCGTGTACTTAGACTTAGGTGCGCGTTAAAGAACCCCAGGTGGTCCAAATTTCCGGAGTCCCCCACTACGGCGTGCCTCATAATCAGATCGTGGTTTTGGCACGTAAAACCCCATAATTTTTTTTTTGAAACAAGGAAACCCACTCTGCAGATATACTGGGTGATCATTATTAGGTTTTACAGAATTTTTAAAAATGACCTGTGGCCAATAGCATGATTCCATTTATTGAGCTGGAATATTCAAAGAGACGGACATTACTTGCACGAGAAATTGAAACACACATTCAACTAATTAACAAAATTCACTAATGAACTTCTTAATGATTTACTTTACGGCACATATTGCAATTTACAAATTGTAGCTGTCAACAAGAACGCTTGTTCTTGTACCCAAGCCATGGCGCTTACCCACTGGGTATTGGCAAATAAGGAGTGTTTAAAACTACATTTAGGGAATAATTTATTGACAAAATTAAAACGTATGGCATTGTTGCGTTGGCTCCTGGGTTGCTTCAGTTCTATTCCGTTCCGCTTTTTTCCCTAACAGGGCTGCAGATATGAAGTATGTCAAGTATCCAACTAACCCAACTTTCTGCCCTGAACCGTGCTAAATCCCACTGGATGGCGTGCTTGATATGGCGTTCTTATCTTGAGCACGATGTCCCAGGTTCGATTCCCCGCCACGACGCTGCATGCTCACGCTGCGAGGCTCACGCCGCGCACAAACTTTCATTTGTGTGTGATACTGGTGATTAATCAGTGGTTTCGCGCGTCCAGCTACATGTGTTCACAGAGCATGCAGAGCAGGGAACGATGTTCTTAAAGTTATATAAGTGTTCATAGGTGCCAAAGAAATTTTCCATCATTTACCATGTACAGCCTCCAGCATTTTTAACTATATCGCGCGAGCGTCGACCGCATGCAGTATCAGCGCCTTACAACGGCGATAATCTGCGAGACCGACAATAGCACGCGCAGGTGCACAAAGCTGCGCTAGCGCAAGCGTCGTCTGCCACGCTGTTCCTTTCAGGACGAAGCACTCCCTTTCTATGTTAAAGGTGCCCGCAATGCGCACAATCGCAGCAAACAGATGCACATACAACGGTTCACATTCACGACAACTCATTGTTCTTGTGTATTACTTATTTTTATTCCGATTTCTTTGCGCATCAACTTTGCGCAGTTTCTTTGGCGGCAGTAACAGGAAAGATAAAGAGAACGTGCATCGGTAGATCGCGGTTTTTAGTCGCACGCATGGCTTTGTTCACACCGCTTTTGTTTTCATTCTTTTTTATTTAAGCAGACTAATACAAGCATTATGATAAGGCGTGCATCGTCCTGAAAGGAACAGTGTGGCAGACGACGCTTGCGCTAGCGCCCACTAGCGCTGCTTTGTGCGCCTGCGCGTACTACTGCCGGTCTCGCAGATTGTCGCCGTTGTAAGGTGCTGATACAGCGTGCGGTCGACGCTCGCGCGATATAGTTAAAAATGCTGGAGGCTGTATAACATGTATACTATGTAAGGTGTACTAGGTACAACTATGTATAGCGTAATCTATATTCAGGACAGCAATTCAAGGAATCTGTTCAAAGCATTCATTGGCCACGGTGCGCTCTTCCCAATAGATAATAATGTTTGTAACATGTCAGAAAAGTTCACAGCGGCGAGCTGGGTTGAGGCCGGTGCCTTTAGCGCACCCGAAGGCGTCGGAGAAATCCTTCACGTGGCCCAGCGCAGGAGAACATGGATCCGCGTAGTCACGTGCTGACTGAGCACCCAGGCAACACATGAAACACCGGGTAGCGAATAACAGTTGCGTCGAGGCAGGCAGATCACGCAGCATTTGCTTGTCCTCTTGGTTGGCAGAAGAAAATGCCTTAACCAGAGATGACAGCGCAAACAGCTCTTCGAGGAGGCTGATAGCGGCGTGCAAAGACGGCAGCGCCACGTCATGCTGTAGGCAATCGCGCAAATCGATCAGGAACCGGCGGAGTTCCTCGGTCGTATCGGCGTACGAGTGTGGCGAGATAGATGCGTGCTGACGCTTGTGTCACGTGGCTACCCAGGGCGCCGTACCGCATCATACATCGGGAAAACGAGCGCCGTGGGCAAAAACACGAAGTCACGTAACTCGGGAATGGTCTCGAAGATGCGTGCGTGATTAAGTATCTCGGATAGGAGTGAACGCCTCAGAGGCTTCTCAGCTCGCTGTAAGGACCGTATGGCCGAGCGCCAGTTGATCGCGAACACGCTTCCGGAGTCCGGCAGTCCTGGCAGCGGTGCGTGAGCGAGTTCGCCGTCCCCCTGTCCATAGTCCTGTATGGCGAAGATGTGACTGACGAAGCTCCAACCAGCTGAGTCAGACACGCTAGCAGCGAATTTCGAGTCCGCGCTCAGGAGGTGCGTAAATGTCTCCCGCACTGACATCACTAAGGCCCTCACATCTTGACGCACGCGACCAAAGAACACGAGTGTGCTGTAGGAGGCCAACACGATATCACCCAGAGCCGCGTACAGCAAGACTATGCAGAAACTGTTCCGGTGAAACTGATCTTCGTTCTCATTGTAGCTATTAACCAAACTCGCGTGCGGAAAGTATGCTGCGAACCGCACCGCGCACCAGGACACAAGCAGGTGCATCTTTATTTCGCTGTGCCACAGACGTGCAAATTCCCGGACGAAGAGAGGGTGCGTGCTTCGAAATGAGACAGCGGCGCCAGTTTGCGTGTGACGGGCGACGGTGGCGTTCCACTCTCTGACGCTTCGGTACAGTTCTCCTCCTCTGAGTGACACTTGCTGGCGAAGAGCTGAGGCATCGATGAGGTGAGTTACCATCGCTTCCTCGATATCTGTTATGTCTGCGAACGTCACTAAACTATGGCGCATGGTATATTATCATTCGACTGAAAGGCGTCTGGAAGTATTTTAAACAGTCTGCGCTGTTTTGGTGTTAACAAATTATGGTACTTTATCAAGAGGAAGCTGAGCGAGGGTTTAAGGGATATGACGGCACTTTGCCGGCCTGGTCTCTCGACCTCGATGTCGATCACGGTGGACCAGCCGAGGTTGAGCGCAAGATACGCGAGAGTGTCAAGGACGCTGGGATTGGCCACGTGGGTCACAAGACGCCAGCGTCGACGAGCCAGCACTTGACGAGATGCGTGTCGTCGCGTCCAGATACGGGAAGTTGGGTGCGGCTGCGGTAGCATAACGCGGCGACCTGCTGCAGCGCGCTCTGGTCAACTGGCGGAATCGACACTGAATCGGTGAGGTGGGTCATATAGACTAGCGTGGCACGGTAGTAGTCTTCACGAACCGAATACGGGTTCTGCCGACGCCAGCCGTCGCAGACGAAGGAGCCGAAGCTGTCGCACGGATTAACGGGACGATTGATTGAGCTCTTTAGAAGGCGAGCGAACGCACCGCAGGCCGCGTGTTGCAGAACACGTCGTTCATACCCATAAAGTGTGTGTCCGAACAGTACGAGTAGGGCCACACTTGCAACGAAGGTCAAGACCAGATCGGGCACAATGGAAGCGGGCTTTGAAGTCGGATCTGATTTACCATTGCTCAATTTCAGATCGGAATACTGATCCATCGCCACATGCAATTGTCACCCAAAGATGATCTCGTCGACCGGAAGTATTGTCTTTTCGGACAACGCGACACTCAATAGATCTTTCGCACAAGGGTATGACACTGTCGTCAGCGTTCAACTAACGCCACGCACAAAATCATTCCGAACATTGGTGCAGTTCTTAACACGGCATGTCATACACCTACTAGTCGTAGCGCAATGATTCACGTTGTTCCAGGCCGGCCCAGTGACTTGCACATTTTTTTTTTCACATCTTCGTAACAATGGCATGCCGCATTGTCGCGCGAGATCGTAAATCTACCTCGGCTTCCTGCCGCTCGCGTGGCAGTGAACGAAATCACGCCGTTGTCACCCGGCGTGTTAGAGCCATACAAGCTCTTGTTCCGAGCCACGTAAGTACCCCTAAGTAAGTGAAGCCTATTTGCGAATATGTTACACGTAGTTGTTGCGGGTAATGTGGAATGCGGTTAGAATGTTCTACCAACTCAATGAAACTTACGTGAAATGATATGGAACGAAAACGGCGACCGTGCAAGATGCTCGACCGACGGAATAGCCGACGCTAAAGATTATTCGTAACACGTGGGTTTTACTTGAATGTCGGACATTTGTGTAAATATGTTGTGAACAGACTCATTGGGGTTTCAAAAACTGACTCAATGTAAAAAATGTAAAAAAAAATGTAAAAAAAGAAGAAAGCTGACTGATCCTGTGATTTCATTGCTCGTCTCGCACCTTGGAAGTCCGGGTTCGATTCCCACCTAGACAGAAATGTATCATGATTTTCTTTTCAATTCTATTAATTGACTGTTCTTTTGGGACAAAATGCCCTGCTGGAAATAATATTTAACCAAAAGCTATGTTATAGAAGACTGAAATACTTCTAGTTGCGTTGGTGTTACGCCTTCCTCGGCCCAACTGATCGAAGCGATCAGTGGTCAACAACAATTTTCATAACCCTTTCCTAGACAAGCGCTTACCAGTAGTCAGTGATACCGTATATTGCGTCCTAACATATTGGGACTAACAGAATACCCTGTAAGAAAGTTCTTGGATTCGAAGCGGGAACTTTCGATTTGAATTGTAAAAATTGAATTTTCGGTGATCCCTATAGTCCAGTAACTTTTGTACTTTTTCGCTAATTCCTCGTTACCAATAGGGCCGTAAAATTTTTGTTTAAGAACAAACCCATAAATTCCACTTATAAAATCAAACCTGAGAAAAATAATAAGGCGGAGTTGGTATAGCGCCGAAAGGCCGATCAGTAATTCAATGCTTACCTGGCAAAATAAATACCATTTTTTTAGATGTGCTCCATTAAATTTTAGATAAGTATACGTAAAGGCCCTTGATAATTTAAGTCATTTACTGTTGTACTTTCAGACCGCTGAACCTTGCTGAACATTCAGCCAACCCCTTCGGGGCGCCGTAAGGTCTCCGCGGCAGAGTTTTTGTGCATTTCACAAGAAACGCCTCGCACCCGAGTTACGCAGAGTACCGTACCCAAGAACGTCAAAGGACACCGCTTAGTCGACAGTGTCGTTCCTGTCCAGCTGAAATAGTGCCATCACACAACTGGTGCGAAACCCTAAAAGATGCTAAAGAAAGCGGGCTTAGTTTGTTTGAGTCAAGGATTGCGTCAAGCAAACACAATGAAAGGCAGTCGCCCTGCTTGTATTCCCGCTGGTCTTCGACGCGCCGCACCGCGAGTTATTTACCACCCAGTAGACTGCGGGCCGTTTGATCGCCGTATACGTCCTACACGGTCTCTCCATCCGGGACTCCACTAACCCTCCGCCAGCGTGACGGCACGAACTACGCAAGAGACTCGCTACTTGACATCAGCGACGAGGTCCAAAAGCGGCGTCGACGAGCTCCGTCGAGGCCGCAGCACAGCCGACGCTGTGTGAGCGTATATAGGGGCAGACGAACAGGCTCTATAAAACGCCATTAGGGACAAATCCCCCGATTAATTTGGCACCGACGGCAGCGGAGGGAGGAGGGGACGAACGACGAGTGTATAGCTAGCTTATAGGGCCGGAGGAGAAAGCGTTGTTCCTGCCCCTCTTCCACTTTGCTCGAGCATCAAGCGTCGCTTCAACCAAGAAGCCTCGGAGGAAGAAGAAAAAAAAATGGAGTCGGTTGCTCGGGGAGGAAGGAATAGCTCCAATGTTAGGACGGGAGAGGGTGCTGCGCAACGAAAAACAAAAGAAGGGAGATCTGAAAATGTGCCGTGCCCGGCAGCGACACAAAAGTAGCAAGAGCCTCGCCGTCACCGCGCAGGGACACGCTGTGGGAAAGTCGGCTCACTTTTGGCTCTGGTGTATTTTTTGGCATCATTACCCCTTCCTCGCTCGATCTCGGACGGCGAAGAGCTTTCCGGGGGGTCGCGGAATTAAGAGCGGAAAAGCAAAAGGATAGAAACGCGTCAAAGGAAGAGCGAGAGAAAGGGGAGGAGGGAAGTAGAAATTGCCGCGGAAGCAAGCAGGGAACAGAAGAACAGGACGTGAAGGAACACGCTGGGGAAAGCGGGCGAGATTAGTGGCGGACGGGAGTGAAGAGGAGAAATGAACGGCTCTGCAAAGAAGCGATTGGAAGAAGCGTTTCTCCAGAGAGGCCAAGGCAGAAGCAGGCCCACTCCCCCGTGTGCCCCCCCCCCCCCCCCCCCCCCCCCTCCTGTTGGAGCACTCTTCTCTCCGAACTTCCTCTGGAACCGGTGCACCTTACCTAACGACCTTTCGCCGTGATGGGCGAAGGGAGAAGAAGCAGCCCGGCGCCAATGGTGCTGGCGCGTGCTAGCCGTTCTGGGGGAACAAAAGACGCGCGGGGTGATCACAAAGACAAAAGCGGTTTCGCCCTCCACGTTCCTTACTTCCATCGCTTCGCAGTGGAGGGCGCAGAGCCGGCTTGTCCCGTGCAACTTGGCGATTAGCGGCAAGCCGCTCGGCAGAGCCGGCGAGGCTCCCCCGGGAGTCGCACTCCCCGCGCCGCCGTCGTCGTTGTCGACGACGACGACGACCGACGACGCAGGCGCTGTCGTCTCTCTCCTGACATCGCCGAGAGAGAGACTGGCTTCTCGCCAAAAACAGCGCCATTTGCGGCGAGTGCTCCAGTCGACGAGTTGGCGACAAGTGGCGGGACTTTTTTTTTTCTCTTCTTCAATGGTGTTGTACCGCCGAGCGATATTTCTCTTTCATTACGGGAGTTCGCGTCGCGTGGGGATTCTCTCGCCATTGCTCTTGCCTCTGGAATGTGTGCTCTATTACCTTCGTAATCGGTAACCGAGTGAGTGGTCTCCTGGAAAGCCCGCATCCGTTTGCATTGTCGTCCTCTCTACGAGCATAGAGAATGGTACGAGATTGCCATCGAGATAATAGATGCAGACTTGGATATGTCTCAACCTAAGAACAAGCCTAAAGATTCAAGGGCACTTAGGTATCCCTACGTGGATGAATGCGAAAGCATTGTGACGTCTCTCCGATGACGCCTCGGCTTCGTTCACGTACTTGCGTGGACGTCCAAAGGAGCCGGGCGCTGCAGCTAGTGACTTAGGAGTGAAACGCTTGCGGGGAACGATATGCGCGAAGGCGAGCTTTCTGTTTCTTTTTTTTCTTTCCCTCGCACGGCCGGCGCCGCGGATGCGCGGAGGCAAGCACTATGTGATGGTGCTTCAAGGAACCCAGCAGTCATACAGCAACGGTCATAGCCGATCCCGTTGATCGGCTATGACCGGCCACGTGACTTTTTGTACCATCTCCGGGGACGCCGCCGCATTTTCCGTTTCACGAGCCATATAGTGTTTTCGCATAAATAATGAATACGCGGCGAAATTTCTCAAGTTGAGATCCATCTGCGTGTAGGGTCTACTTTTCCTGAATCATCCGGGAACACCATAAATATATAGTATAATTCAAGCCACATTTAGAACGCTCATTCGCTGTTGGCCTGCTACGTTGTATACTATCACATAGTAAGCTTACTGCGGTGTTTGCTCTCCAAGTGCCCCAGTTGAAACGTATAGGCTTACCTACCTTGAAGACCTGCCTCACTCTCTGCTGCTTGACATGTTAAATAGGTTCAGAAAGGAACGATAGATTTCCGGACAAGGTATATGAATGTTTGTCCTCCCGATTCAGGACTAGACAGTATATGTAACAAGAGTTTAGGTGCTAGCACTGCAATCCGCATCGGGACTTTATGCGATTGTGCATCCTCATATATCGAATAATCGTTGATAAAGGAAAGTACGTGCTCCAAACGATCTCAACGAAGGCCATTGATACTTATCTCGTCAAGCTCTTGGCTGCATAAACCGGTTGCGCTGCTTGGTGCAACTGTACCATGCTCCAGCACTGTCAGTACTCGTTTCTTTAGATCACCTAGTGCGTAAACATTGAGCGGTGTGAAGAATACGCTAGCGGGACAAGTGCCTGCTTATGCACTTGGAATGCAATGTAGTGCGGTCTCTCTTTTTCTCCCTCTCACTTAAAGCGAAGCTTTATATGGCTAGGCGAAGCGAAAAAGCGTCTGTCCGTCAACTGCCCACAGAAAACTATCATCATCAGCATTGGCTCGAGCGTCGTCGTCTTCTTCCGAAGCTGGCTCGTTGGCGCCCCTCGAGTTGCACTCGTGCTCGTGCTCGGCACGCGCTCGGGCCACTGCTCCCGCTTTCGTCGTCGTCGTCTTCTTCCACAGCTGGCTCCGCTGCCACTCATCATTCCAGCGTAGAATTTCACTTCTCTTCTGTCGTCGTAATGGAGAGGCCGCGTTTACGAGGGTATAAGCCATTGCTTAAGGGGGTAGGAGCCATTCATTGTCTTACGTAATGGACACATTTAATTTCGAAGCAGTTTAATTTCAAAGAATCGCAAGCGGCAATGGTGGGCGAATGCTGCTAACCACGCCGCCGAGCAAACTCGAGATATCGAACACAAGCGACAACGGCGGACTGCGGGCGTACCGTCAGTGACGTCGTTCTCTCCGTCGCAGCAGAACGTGTGTGTAACCTCATAATTGAGAAGTACTTTAATGAACCCTCGGGATTAACCCACTGATAAACACCGGTGTCGCACGCTGGTTAACCATCTTCACGGAGTGGAAGGGCCGACGAAATTTTTCATGTTTATTTGTTGGTATAAGCCTGTTAGATACATTCAGAACACGCAAAGGCTCACTTTGGCATACTCATTATTATGTATTTCCTGAGCGAAGAACGTCGGCTAGACACTCCGATGTGTCTCACGTGAAGCCGTTCTGGCTCCTCACGGAAACGCTATTTGCACGCATCCGAGGACCCTTCTGGATTTGCATTACGGCGTGAGTGTATGCTTTGTCCGTAAATAGCATATAAATGAACATGAGCGTCGTCTTATGCGCAATGCATGTTTGTGCGCGCATTTGTGTGCGTGCGTGTGCGCGCGCGCGCGCGACCTAGGGAAACCTGTGAGTCCGCTAACGTATCCAGCTTTTCATTAAAGTCAGTGTGTCTATATCTGTGTGAGAACAACAGAACGTTTTTCTGTACATTCTACAACGTACAGGCGACCGCGTAGTCATATTATGTCGCTGCATCACCCTGTATTAATTTTCTCCAGGTTTTAACCATCACAGCTCAGTTTCTCTCATGTCAACGCACCACCGCTGCTCGCAGTGATCGCGTCGAAAGGACCAAACGAAAAAAAGAATGGAGAAAAAAAGCCATCGAAGGAAATTGAAAATTTAGAAAATATGCGTTCGGCGCACGCTGTTGCGACAGCACGCGCATAAAAAACAGCCCTCTCGGCTCTGTTGTCCTCAACGCCGCGGGAGTGCGGACAACAAGAACAAAAAATCAAACGTCCTTATATACTGCGATATACGTGCGCGCGCGTCGTTGTGGGGCAACTGAACGCGGACAACAATGGTCATAATTACGATCGCTGCCAGGGAAGGCGTGGGGACGCAAGCACCTGCGTTTGACCCTGCCGCCCGCGCTCAGGGCAGCCACAACACTGGTGCGCGGATCACGCACGCCAGAGCTAGAACCCTGGCGACGCCGTTCGACGTCGTCGTCGTCGCTGCAACAGCAGCCGTGCACACAAAAAAAATATAATAAGAACAAAACAACATAAAACGGAGAGAGAGAGAACAAACAAGCAAACGTCCGGGTGAAAAAATACTCCGGGTGAAAAAAAAAAAAAAAAAGTACTGCGGCATGGGGCAAGGAAGCAAGAAAGATGAAGCTCGAAGCGAATAATACTGTGCTCTTTTACCATACGGAATTGCTAGTTGTGTGCAGCACTATAGAAATTACGAACCCAGTCGAGTATAGGAGAGGCGAAATTGTATCCCGGACCAAAACTATTTTGCCGTGGCAAACATATTTAAAGAGGGGGGCAAATTAACGCATAAGCAGACGAAGTATAGACAGGGCAAGCATTTGTCTACCTCGGTGTGTATGTGTTAATTTGGGCGCCCTCCTTCTAATAGCTATGTTTCACCAACTAGCTCAACAAGAAGTACTCGTATGGCAAATGCCTTCTTCTGCAGAATATACGCTTTCGATTCACACTATCAACGTATGTTAAGAGGCAAGTTAAAAATGTGTCCGCTGGTAAATTTCTTCGAGCGCCACGTTCGCACTGTAACTCGATTATGTGCCCCTTATTTATGAATATAGTTGAGTAAGACATCGTATTTATCTGCGCAGATCAGCTGGGGAGGAAACATATCCGTACACACCAAAATCAGAACGTACAAGCAATTTTATTTCTCACTATTCTCGGAGACCTATATTTCTTCATAGCTGCAGCTTCAGCATTGAACCTGCATGCGCGAATTGAGTGCAAAAAATCAGTTGGCCGTAGCCAGTGTCAATAACTGTGCCGTATAGGTTCTCTATCACCATGAGCGGTGGACAGCTTAGCAGCAGACGGGTGTCAGAGCCACCAGCCGTGACCTGCGGCCTTTTCTCTGGATAGGCGATAGGTGGCCTTGGGTCAGGTGTTTAGTACCTTTCGCCGGCCTTTCGTTTTCTTATTTTTTAATGTAGCTTGAACAAGAGCTTAACAAAGAGAGAGGGAAAAGAGGAAACAAAAAAAGGTTGGGAGGGGGGGGGGGTGAGAATATTCGGGCTTTGGTGCTGGCATCTACATGTGCACGCTATAGTCCGAGCTGACATCTCTATGCTACCTCGGTGCATGGAAATTACGGAGGCTTATTGCTGTAAGGCACGTTGAGTTGTGATGAGTGGTCATAGTTATAACCCGGAGCTCTGACACTGCGATACCTCTTTCATTCTGAATCCCACCGTGGGACATCTACATTCTGACGCTGGACGTAGAATCGGGAAGGTATGTATGTTGCAATACAACGCTAAGCTTTCGCGCTCAGCTTGTCTGAATGGGTGCGACCGCAGCTTTCAGAGTGTTGCACTGAATTTATAGCCCAGATGACAGGCCAGGAAATAAAAAGGCAAATCGAAAAGAAAGAAAAACAAGGAACAACAGTCGTAGACAGTTGTGGCAAGCAGCGTGGCCCCAGACGATGGCTGCGTCCTGTGGAGCGTGTCCGACCTGCTCTGGAGCTCATATTTCTTTTGTTGTTCTTGCTTACGACTCTGCGCCTCGTTATTGGCGTCTGTCATGCACGACATCGTGGCGGCATCAATGCCACTCGACAGTCATTTAGTAGGCGACTTCGTCGGGGGGATGTGCGTGTGACGGGGCGACGGTTTATGTAACGGATGTCGCCATTAGGCCAGGGTGCAGGTGACGAAAGAAAGAAAGAAAGAAAGAAAGAAAGAAAGAAAGAAAGAAAGAAAGAAAGAAAGAAAGAAAGAAAGAAAGAAAGAAAGAAAGAAAGAAAGAAAGAAAGAAAGAAAGAAGAAAGAAAGAAAGAAAGAAAGAAAGAAAGAAAGAAAGAAAGAAAGAAAGAAAGAAAAATCTGCGCTAAGCACCCCGAGTATAGTGCCGTGTAACTTTCTGTTGGTGTTACTTCCCGATGCTGATTAGAAAACAGGAGGGCGTTGGCTGGTGTAACGTTACCAATATGGTATGCACCGGTACCGGCTTGTTCAAACAAGTAATTCTAATTCTCGCGCTATTGCTAATTACGCCCGTGACTTGACACACGCGCAAATGCAGCTGAAGAGTGCGTTAACATGACTATGGATCGGGCCTGTTGTTCTTTGATCCAGGGTAACATCAACGAGTAAATCGTACGTTCTCGGACGCGCGCGGGGCTAAGGCAAACCTACAGGGCATCGCAAGAACGCGATACTTGAAAGAGAAAGAAAGAAGACGAAAATTGCGCAAGTGGTCGCGCAGCATGCAAGGTGCAACTTTCTTTCCTGCATCTCCGGCATGCTGCGACAGGGAGTCCTCTTTTGTATTTGTGCGAGCACGCTTTCTACGACTGTAAAAAAGCACAGACGTACAGAAGAACCAAGGAGAACGGCGGACTGCATCCATCCGCCGCCCCTTTATTGCCGCGCAGCTGGCACTTTCGTTGGCGTGCACTTCGTAACTCTGATTGCAGTCGGCGCGGCGATCGAAGCTGTATCATTGGAAGGCTAATGACAGGTCGGGACTCGGAACCCGGGTCGCTCTCGCACTCGATAATTTTGCCCGCTGCTTTGCTTTCTGTCATTTTTCTTTCTTTTTTTTTTTGCCCCAGCGTTCGGTTTCGGAGTGGCACGTCGATAGATTTTCCCTCGCTTCGCGGCCCACGTGACGCGATGGAGCGTGTCCGCTGCAACCGAGCACGAGATCGTTTTTCGGCTCCTATACTCCCCGAAGAACACAGAATTCTGGTCAACAGTCTTGACCTGCGTATCGGCCGTAAACGATTTCATTTCATTCTTATTGACTCCAAAGGCGCTTCTATAGGGACACATGAGGGGTGAGCTCGTGGCGTCGCAATATAATGAAGACGGCTCTTACAACATACAGGTGGCGCTTCAAACCCCAAACGCGTGCGTGCGAAAGGGAACGCATATGTGAGCGTCCAAAGGCCGTAACATTGCAGGGTACTTGAAGGGGTCAACTGACTTTTTTTCCCCCCTTTTTGGTCGCGTGCTAAAGATGCGACCAGCATATGCATGGCTGAGGCAGATGGACGGCCACTGTTAAAGCAAAGCAAACGCGGCAAACCTATACCCGTGGTCGGGAGGGATGCGCTTTGTGGAGCGCGTCAACTTGATTAAGAGCGTTAAACAGCCGGCAGCGGTTTCTCAAGCTCCCCAAAAAGGAAGCCGCGGAGAGCGTTCTCAAGTGTCGCCGTGCGCACTGCTCAGGCGCGCCTTCTTCACCGTGTCGACCTCCGGGGAGCAAAACGACGACTCATTTTAATTAGGCCCGGTATCCATGTCCCGCGCCGTTCTCGGTCCACGCGACAGCCGGACAAGCGAGCAGAAAACGTTCTACTGACTCTTGTGTTTGTCAAGTGTTAGTTCTACTTGTCCTCGTCGCCCAACTGCGCTGCGCTTTCGGAGTAGAAAAGCGGGAGTAGTAGATATACACGGTAGGAGGGTGAGGCGAGGAGCGGTGGGCGTTGAAAAACAGACTCCCCCCCTTCGCTGTGTCTGCGCCCATCTTTTCGCTTGTTCTCTACTCGAGCTTCACAGAGCGCGGCGGTGCTTTAGTTTTGTCACAACTTGAGCGCCGCGCAACACCGAACAATTGCGACCATGGCGACTAAGGGCTGACTCCACTTCTTCGAAGCGACAGAGACAAAAAGCCTCGCTGTTTGCCTGCTAGGGGTCGCAGCGGACGGAGTGGGGGGGGGGGGGGGGGGTGCGAGTCTGTGTCTCTGGGACGGTGCTGGCGGGCAGGAGGGGTGGGTTCCCGGTGGCGTTTGCGAAGACAAACAAGCTACCTCCGGACGTGGCCGCGATGTTCGCGACGCTTCGGACTCGCGGGGACATCGGCCGCTCTCGGCTTGCTCCATTTGTCCTGCTTAAGGAAAGGAGTCCGCGCTTGCTGCGTTCCTGCGTTTGCTTGCGCGGCACGATGATTAACGGGCGGCGCGAAGGTGCCTGTTGCTGTGCTCTGACAGCTGAACGGACTCGTTTGCGGAGAACAAAGGAAGAGAGCTCGTTTGCGCGAGCAGACAATGCTCGACCGGCGACGTGCTTTGTGAATTAAAATATAGCACGAGATAATTTGTTTCGCAGGAAAGTGATTGTCTTGAGTAGCTTCGCGCCGGTGCGCTACGCGGAATGTGTCACGTAATCTGAACCAAGCTTTTGCAACAGTGCAGGGGTATGTATATCGTAGGCGGGAGAAAACAAATGGCTTGTTACTGGTAGTGGTCTCGAGTGAATCATTGATTCCTTATCGTGCCCGCTAGTCCTTAAACTTAAAGATCTCTTATGCGCTCAGTCAGGGGTTCATCTCCGAGCAAGAAGAAAT
The DNA here is from genome assembly GCF_013339745.2 of Dermacentor silvarum. Lineage (NCBI taxonomy): Eukaryota > Metazoa > Arthropoda > Arachnida > Ixodida > Ixodidae > Dermacentor > Dermacentor silvarum. The sequence goes on along the minus strand of NC_051157.2, from coordinate 51,920,383 downwards.
GTTACTTAATCAGTGTAGAGTCATCAAGAAACACCCGGAAATCTTGTTTGCACCAGGCCCTCTTTTATTTTTTACTTGTTATTTTTCTCCGGCTCAAAATAAACGAGGCGCAAAATTTAAACAAGGTAATTGCGTGTTTGTCGCGCTACACTCTTCGAGCTATAGTCTCATCCTCTTAGATGGCAGACTGGTCTGGGAAGAAAAGATACTGGGACTTTGGTCTTCAACTTGGCATGCACAACGCCACAAAAGCCCGATAAAAGCGCTTTTTGAAGGCCACTGGACTGTACCACCTCCCGTCACTGTCAGTGAACATTCCTTTGTAAGTATGTATACCCACCGACTGCCTCTTTTGTTTTTCTTTCCCCTTCCCCAAGTGCAGGGTAGCCAACTGAACGCGACGTTAGTTAACCTCCCTGCCTTTCCTTTGTCTCTCTCTCTTTTGAGTGAGTGAGAAGCAATCCGCCAGCTGGTTTGCAAATTGAGTGATGATCCTAGGTACTTTGAGGTAGTGCCGTTAGGAAGTTCGTAGCAAATATGTGAAGAGTCGACGATCGCAACTGATATGCCCATAGGCAAGCGATAAACGCTGATTCGCGTCAATGCTACAGTATAATTTATAAAGCCGTCGCGAAGGCTCCGTTTTTCTTTTTTTGGAACAGACATTCCTCTTGAGCAGAATTACTGTCGAATAAACCGACTCGTGAAACATCAATGCTACTACTGAGGGAAACAGAGCGGTTACCAGCATCGTACAACCGCCGGCAGTCGCCTTAGCCAACGCGCTCAGCGTTTCCATCGCCCCATTTGTTCGTGGACTCGCGCTTCGTACGGCATCGATTTGGGGGGGGGGGGGGGGGGGGTACCTCTCGAAAGACACAGGGCCTAGCGGCCACCTCCATATAACGCTTAAAGTGAGACGAAGAGGCTGTGTAAAAAAATCTTAAAAAGGAAGTGAAATGTTGTCAGTGGAGGACTTATTGCAGTAAATAGGCGTCGTGGCGCTACAACACCCGACCACAACACGGGGTGCGCCCCGGAGACAACACAATCCCTCTTTTCGGAGCGTCTGATGGATGCGCTTTTCAAACGCGAAAGAAACGTCTCGAGAAGGAAACAAAATCAAAGGTGAGCTATCGCGCTATGCGAAAGCTGCATTTCCCCATCTTAAGAAAAAAAAAAAAAAGCAATGCAGGGATTTTTTTTTCTCACGGACTTTCTATCTTTAAATCGTGTTTTGCCTCCCATTTACCCCTCTGTCCCCTCTCAACCTCTTTGTTATTATTTTTTTGGTTCTTTCAGCGCGATCACTGCAAGGGTTCCTTCTGCTGAGCAGGGGGTGAATAATCTCGTTTTGGAAGGGCAGCATCATCTGATAATGTAGCGGAGCGACAGGGGAACGCGCTGAACTTGCGAAGAAACGTGAAAAACACACTTATGCGTAGACACAACTTCATATCGGTTGCAGGTATTTCTGTGCATAAGGTTGTTTCGTTGTCCTAGCTCGATCGATAGCTGATACAAAGAGCCTTTTGTCACTAAAGAAAGTATGACAAGCTTTAGATGGCTTTAAAAAGCAGTATAGCATGCCTTTCGAACAACGTATTACTATAGGGTCCAGAATACATTTTAGTCCCCGACATATTGTTACAGGTTATCACAGTGACAGACTGCATGTTATACTTGCAAAAAAAAAAAAAAAAAGGAACAGCCCAAAATAAGGTGACGATGATGATGATGATGATGATGACGACGACGATGATGATGATGATCTGCAAAAATGAAACAAATCTACTGCGGGATATAGGCCATGATTCGGGTGGTATTACGAGAGACCGCCCGTCAGCAAGAATTGTTGTGGTTGCACATATTGATCGTGGTCTTTTCTTTAGAGATGGGAATCTTCGTGAGCGCCTTCTACTTTCCCGTAGCAATATGATGTTTAGTAGGCAGACAAAAAAAAAAGAAAGAAAAGAAAAGTTCCTGCGTGTTGACGCCGTCACACTCTGGGGACCGGCCAGAAATCGGGTGGAAGAAGGTGTAAATGTCACAAAATATTTTTTGGGGAAATACAAGATGAAACAAAATACATAACTGGAAATTTTGAAATTAAGCGTTACCCACGACAGATATGCACTAATAACGACTACATCAAAATATTACTGTAAAAGAAATAACTCGATAACGGGCAAGGAGAACACTGACTACGAAAGTTACTTGGTGGCCCCAGTGCGTGCAACTTGACAAGTCAGGTCATGCGCGCCGTGGCTTGAAAACTCATGATAAAAAAGTGCCTTTGTCAACTTTAAGTACCACCTCGTCAGAATGTCTTCAGTTCTATACAGAAAGAAAGGTTACTGCGTAGCCGGAGTTTGCTTTGCATCTCGCAAATGTCGGTAGAGGATACGTACAAACTCGGGGCCTGTACTCACAAAAACGTTCTTACGCTAACGTTGCTCGTAAGACCAGATGCCAGACATTCAGGATGTCGGTCACACTATTAGCAGCGAAGGTGGCCAGCAATGGCGGACAGCACTTACGCAAGGAAAGCTTTCTGAATGATTTCTTTATTTTGCTTCGCGCTCATATGTAAAAACAATCACAGAGAATAGAAAGAGAACTAGCAGCCAACTGCAATCAGGAGGAGCACTACGCCTGCCGGCTCTAGAATAGAAAAGGTACATAGAAAAAGAATACTGAATGAAGAAACCGAGAATTACTAAGAGAAAGTAATTCGGCCTCTATTCTTCAAAATAAAGCAGGCGCGTTCATTTTGAACTTACACTCGCAGAAAATGTTTTACCCTGGATATGCGGACACGTTGTCGTTGTTGTTGTTGTTGTTGTTGCCTCAAAACATGGCTCTTACCGATGAGGGGGATTGGCCACACTGGATGGATCGAAACATACACCCAACAACGTACAAAAGAGCCAAAGGGGAACAATCAAAACGAAGCATTTGGCAACTACCTGCTAACACAGATCTTGAGAGGGCCTATACATAAACTAAATAAATAAAAATTTAAGAGTAATCTAACTGCAAAAATAAAAATAAAATAACATGTCCCATGGTCAGTACCCTAGCAGCGTAACCTTCCGTATGCGTTTCATGCTCGCTACATGCATTTTTGACCTCCTCTTCCTCTTCGGTGGTTGTGCATGCTTGATACATCGCTGCAGCTGCGCTCACCATGAAACCTGTCCCGGCGCTATGCTGCGTAGCCTACGACTGCGTTTCACAAATGCATACTCCTTCCTCATTGGAATGGCAGACTTCCACATATGCAACGACTGTAACTGCGAGCAGACCTTCGAGCGCCTCTTCTGCCACTGCACTCGCTTTTACGTTTAACGTCAGCCTGTTCGGAGCGCGCTCAGCCAACTGGATGGCCAACACTTTAGAGAGGCAAAACTACTGGCCGATTGGCCTCACCCCTAATCAACCCAGAAAGCCGCATGTGATCTCATTACGTTACTAAAACCAACGGACCTGAAAAAACGCGTAAGGACACTCTGCGTCTACTACTGTGCGAGTGGACTATCTCTCTGCTTTTGCCTTCTCTTTTCTTTTAATCCCTCATTCCCTCTCCCCCATGCAGGGTAGCCAACCATCTGGTTAACCTCCCTGCTTTCCCCCGTTTCTCTCTCTCTCTCTCTCTCTCACTCCCTCACGGCGCAGGCATTTCATACAACCTTGTTTCCACGGTGTACAATCGTTGCATTCTACCGGTGCTAACATATGGGGCAGAAACTTGGAGGTTAACAAAGAAGCTCGAGAACAAGTTAAGGACCGCACAAAGAGCAATGGAACGAAAAATCTTAGGACTAACATTAGGAGACAGGAAGAGAGCGGTGTGGATCAGAGAGCAAACGGGGATAGCCGATATTCTAGTTGACATTAAGTGGAAGAAATGAACTGGGCAGGCCATGTAATGCGTAGGATGGATAACCGGTGGACCATTAGGGTTACAGAATGGATACCAAGAGAAGGGAAGCGCAGGCGAGGACGGCCGAAAACCAGGTGGGATGATGAAGTTAGGAAATTCGCAGGCGGAAGTTGGAATACGCTAGCGCAAGACAGGGGTAATTGGAGATCGCAGGGAGAGACCTTCGTCCTGCAGTGGACATTAAATATAGGCTGATGATGATGATGTTTCCACGCCATGCATTATTTTTCCATAGGCTGGGACTGAAGGAAAAGCAGACGTGTTCTAATGGTGCACTGGCAAATTAGCAATCTTAATTAGACGTTTCACTCAGGTCCTTGCATAGAGATGCGGGGCAGCCTTGCGTCTTCCTGAACTAATTAATTTTAACGTAGCGCGAATCCTCATAAAAGAGACTTCTATACAGTGACCCTGGCAAAAAGAAATTAATATTTGTGCTTTTTGTACTCTCGCTTACATTTTCTGAAACAAAAATCAATCCAACATTGATATATACACTAAAAAAAGCGAACATTCTCACACGAAGTAAAAGAGAACGTTTTTAAGAGCCTTAGCCCCATAGCGAGCTTTCCCTTCTCGTCGTAGGAAAATAACGTTAACGGATTTGCATATTCTTTAAAACACATGCATTACAGTTCTCTCTGCCTTACCTTTCAGTTCGGAAAAAAAAAAGATAAACAAACACGTAAAGAGCCACCAGAAATCCTCTTCGACAGCTTCCATTTTTTTTCACCCTACTTAAAAAGTTGGCTTTGCCACGTCACACCGTCCGACATGTATGAAAGACGATCCTAACCTAATTGTATCCTCTCATCTTCCTTCTCGCTTGTTTTTTCTACCTTAATTTATTGCTTCATTTTTTTTTATTGCAAGGCTCGCGCTGGTTTCTTTTATCGTGCCGGTGCCAGTCTGCCGAGTTAAAAAAAAAGTTAAGCCGAATAAAGAGCAGATTTCCAGGAAGTACTCGTACGGGCGTGCCGGCGTGTTTCGGGCGTACATGCGCGCTTGTCGAGAAAGACGGCCATTTTACTTTTGCGTTCCCCCTATAGCTCGCGGCGGTGTTTTGCTCATGCGTCTCATCATCAGCTCGGCGCGGCCGTCGCTGCAGAGCTTGCGCACTGCGATTTTCTTTTATTCACCATCTCCCTCTCTCTTCTTTTTCTTTTCAGTCTTTCTTTTTCTTTTTCTGCGACCTTTTATTTTTTGTTTCTCGCTGTCTTTCTTGTAACCCTGGGTCGTCCATGTTTGGGAGCGCGTGTTTCCTCCATCTGTTCAAAGCTCGAGATGGGTGGTGGAGGATAAGGCGAAAAAAGGGGAGAGAGAGAAAAGTGGGGAGGGGAGGGGGTGCGCTCTCTAATGGAAGCCGGAGATTTCGGACGCGCTGTGTGAATAAGTAAAGCCGATCTATGCTGGCGGAAATTTGGCGAAAGTGTTTCAAGGTGTGCCCAACTGTGATACGCGCGCGCGCACGTCTTGCTGGGCGCCTTTATTTTTTTTTCTCGCTAAGGGCGTTCGTTCGCTCTCTCGCGAGCGAGCTAGCTCACCGGTCGTTCTTCGCGCTTCGTTCTCTTTGCCTAGTCGACGAGCGTGTCGCTATTTATTTTCTTTTTTTTTTCTTTCTCACTCGCTCGTCTGGTTTCACACCTGCATGCACGTCTATTATTCCCGAAATGTGATAACAGGAACGTGTCCAACAGAAGTGCCTCGCGAAATTCTTATGCGTGGTACACCGGGGATGAATTCGCGAAAGCTGTGCGTTCCTAAGAAACTTTGTCTACTCGCTGGACACGTATGTTCATAAAATTTCACCATGACGACTGACCGGCGCCTTCAGTTCGGTATAAAATTTCGAACCCTTGAATCCTGTAGCTATTGTAGACGTGTTAAGAAACCCGGACAGGTTCATCGATTTGCGGCGTCCGCTTATGTTTGCCAGCGGTCGCAAATGCCCTGGACTTACGCCAAAAGTAATGAACAGCGAACTACCTAACAAGTTTATAAATGTTAATCAAGCTCTGACCCCGAATTCACAAAGCTTTTCTTAAGTAAGAACTGCCTTTCATGATTTGACTGCGTTCTCTAGCAATGTACTTGTGTCAGTTCCTATGAACACACTGACGTGCGATCAGCTTCATCAGGACGGGCGATGACGCCCTGTTCGTACAAATACGAAGACAGAACTAGGGGAAAAAATCATTTGTGACGTCACGAGGACCGCGTGTTACAGGTATGTCTAGTAGTCAATACGTCCTTCAAGATCCGCGTGCATATTTATCATTTTCACTCACAATTTCATAGACGGCCTCAAAATGACCCGATTGAAGTTGAACTCAAATTGAAGAGCCACGATTTATTTTGCTACTCTTTACAGTGATTTATGATCATAGAGATTTTTAGAAAAACGAGACTTTCGAGAAGATTTTAGCATTGTACAGCCGAGACCAAAAGTTTACAGACCACGTCATTAGTAAAGAAAAATTTATTTCTTCTAGCACAGCCGTGCAACGCGAAATCGTCTGATTGCATGACGGTGGTCAAACAGGCGCACGTAGGCGGTACCGCTTGATTTCAGCATTTATGCCTAGGCTGCTAATTCTCACCTGTACATAAATAAGAAAATAAAATAAAATAAAACAACGAGTACGAAGACAGTACAAAGACAAAAAATATGTCAGGTTGTCCTCTTGGATTATTAACCCCTTCCGTGCCTTGGCCGAGTTGTGTTCGTCCACGCGTTTCTCGTAAAAACGTCTCGTAATTACTGTCGACGAGCTATGCTCGTCGACAGTAATTTTATTTTCTAGGAAGGCCATGGACGAGCTTGTTTCGCCGCGGTTCTTTCTCGTGATTCTTGTAACTGGCAACACACAATGCGTGGGGGCAGCGCAAGCAGGAGTGAGTTTATTCTTGAAGAGAAAGTAAAACAAGGTTGGCAACTGGGGTCTTTTAAGAACGGCGCCGCCGGTAGCTCGAGCTACGTTGGCTTCTCAACGGAAAATAATAATGATAATAATAATAATAAAAAAAGACGACTTCAGCGACGTATTGAGAGATTCCGAAGATGAAGTGTTCGGCGGTCCGAGTGAACAAGACACCGAGATTCTCGATGCACTTAGCTCGTCGTCTGAGAGTGGCGCTTCTGGTGACTTTGACGTCACAAATCAGTTGCACGAACTAGATGTAAACAAAGCCCCTGCACATGCACCTGGCTTCCAAATTTTGGTGACTCTTGGTAAGATGTTTGATGTGGAGGACACAGATGAAACATTGGAGTGTTTCAATGTGTACTGTGCAGGCGAACATAGAGTTTCAGGCTCTCTTTTCGTACTTATCGCACGTACTAGGCACAGCAGCCGAGGTGGCGCGCTTTTTCATTGAAAATGTTGTGTTGTGACACGGAGCCCCAAGCGTCGTAATTACCGACAGAGGAACCGCATTCACGGCTGCACATTTAGATCACGTCTTGCTGCTAAGTGGAACAGCTCATCGGAAGTCGACCGCCTACCATCCGCAAACCAATGGACTGACAGAGCGCCTAAGCAAAACAATTGAAGACGTGCTTTCAATGTACGTGGATGTCGAACATAAAAATTGGGATGACATGCTCCCTTATATCACGTTTGCGTACAACACGGCGAAACAAGAGACGACGCGCATGACTCCGTTAACCCTTGTTCGTGGCCGGGATGTACGAACGATGTTTGATGCAATGCTTCTACACGAATTTGACGACACTGAAACGGACGCCGATGTGTTTACGCAACGCGCCGAAGAGGCTCGGCAGCTCGCGCGCGTGCGGATCTGCCAGCAGCAAGACTACGACGCAGGCCGCTATGATGCTCACCGTACAACCGTAACCTATGAAGTCGGTGACAGAGTGTGGGTTTGGACACCCTTACGGAAACGAGGTCTCTCCGAAAAGCTGTTAAGGCGATACTTCGGCCCATATCGAGTAATGCGGCGACTCAGTGATGTCACCTACGAGGTCGTCCCCGATAGTCCCAACTGTACGAGGCGCCGCCCGCACCGTCCTGAACTTGTGCATGTTGTACGCATGAAGCCGTATGTGAGCGAATGACTATGCGAAAGACCCTCACTTCCGCAAGTGGCATTTCTGGTGTAGCATCGGGACGATGCTCTTTTAGGGAGGGACAAATGATGCGTGTGCTCTAGGCAGACGACAATGAAGAGGGGGGCATTAACGGACTCCGTCAAGTGGGTCAGTGGGATTTGGCTGACGACGAAGAATACGTGTCTCTGTTCTGTTTTGCTTGAACAGGTTGTCCTGCTGTTCTTGAAGAACGTCTCCCTGTCCTCTCTTGGCGTTGTACCGCGACAGTGCGTAGTACAGGGTTCTTAAGCTTCAGTCTTGTAATAATGGATGAGGTATTGAATAAATTTACACCTAAAACAATATGCAGTGTTGTTCGTAAAAAATGCGCAATAAAGAAATTGGCACATTTTTCTTCAGAATTTCGGTAACGGCGTCGCACGGAAGGGGTTAAGTTCGTAATATAAGAGAAAGCTTCCACCTAGCAGGCTAGCACTTACACTGGAAACACCAGCTTCCCATGTCGTATATACTCTTAACGAAGCCCGGTACGATAATCGCTCTTTAGGAAGACGCGTAGACACAACGCGTCGTCATTTCGCGCAACCTTTGCACTGGCGAAAAAAAAAAAGAGTAACACTGTACGAGCAGTGGTAATTCATCTGTAACTGGAAACTACTCTTGCAGCTTTCGCTCCGCGGCACTTCGCGGTTCGAGCCGAAAGGACAACGGCTGGGGCGCGCCCCGGCTACAGTCAAGTGAGCGAAGCGGCCCCCTTTTGCACTTACCCTCCCTTCCTTCTCACCGTGTCCTCACCCACCCTCTCCGTGTCCCGATCCTCGCCAACTCTCCCGCATCAACATCTGCTGCTGCCGCGAGTGAGGCGGACTTGGCGCTGTGCCCCCCCGCGGTGCTTCGAGGCACCGGGGACGAGGCCAACTCCCAGGGGCGTGAGCGCTCCGTGGCGGGTGGGTGTGCGCGGCAGATGACTGCGTCGGGCACGGAGGGGTGCTGCAAGCAACGCGGGTCGAGGGATGGGTGGTGGTGAACTTCGCTGCTCGGTGCGGAGTTCATTAGTCACGCGTTCTGCCGCCTTGTTGGATAACACGCGCGACCGCCGCCTTCGTGCGGCGGAGCCATTTCGGCGCTTTATTGCGAGACCGTTGTGTGCCTTTCTTTTTTTAAATTTTATCTTCAAATACTCGTCCTCGGCTCTCTGTGTTTTGTTTATAGCGCGTGCTGTAAGGGAATGTTATTTGCCTGCGATAGCCGACGCAAGCGACGGCCGACGAGGGGGTGTCAGCACCGTGTGCTATCGTGCAGCGCTTAACGCGCGCATGTGTGCCACTTTTCGTGTTGTTCGGCCTGGATACCGGGAGCTACATTATGTTCTGCTTTCGCGCTTAATTCTGTTTATTCAAACACATGGAGGAAGCGGGACTGAAGTGCCGTAGTGAGTGGAAAATAGGGATGAAGAAATTCACTATTTTCGTGCCAGCCTCCGTAGGCTACAATTTTCCAGTTATTATTAATTTTGTAATATTTTCTTCTAATTAAGAACTTCCGACAAAATTTGCGAAACAAATGAAATGTAGTGCGCATACTGCAAGGTGGACAACAGAAACTTAAGAGTAAGGATATATATATATATATATATATATATATATATATATATATATATATATATATATATATATATATATATATATATCCGGTGTGTCCCAACTATCATGCCCCAATATTTCAAATTATGCCAATGCCACGTAGCTGGACAGAAGCACGGTAACGTCGCTTTGCAAGGTTTGCCGTCACTTGGAGATACTCAGATTATCTTTCGCTTACCGCCTAATTACATAATTAGTCTTACTTAATTAATCAGCTTCTCAAATATTATAATTACTATAGTTAGATGAAAAGTGTGAATGATGAAATTGTAGAGCAACATGAAAAACTCCCGATACAGCTTTATGCTGCTCAATACGTGCAACATAAAAGTGTTTTTCCGAGTGTGAAAGTGGCCCGCGAATGCACGCAAAGTGCCTCGAGCGGGCAGTCGTGCGGCAAGCCGAGCATAACCACGCAAGTGCAATCCCCGCATAACCATGCACGCCCATAATCACGCATAACCGCTCAATTCGAGCATAACGAAATGTCTCACCGTCAGCCACTGGGGTTCAGCCCGGTCCCTTCCAGCTCTGTTTTCCACCTTCTGCAGGAGAGATTCAGCCACGGGAGCTACAACCACCATAGGGAAGTCCGTTGCCAAATGGTGGTCAACCTGACGGTCTAAGCATCTGATGCGGGTGCTCCAAGAAAATTACATCATTTTCAACTTTCTGTAATTGCCTCGCACTTTTCATATTTAAGTCTGAGATTTAACATAAAAGGCATGCGCTGTCGGTGCTTTTTTTTTTTTCATGACATTTGTTTGTGGGCTGTCGTTCTCAAAATTCCGAAGAATGTAAGACAAGGTATAAGAAACTTAAGTGATAGAATGGTGTGGCAATATAACCCGCGTATACAGCATGTCAAATAGCAAGCCGTGGCACATACATATACCTAAATATATATGGGAAAGTTTTCTCACGGGACGCCGACGCCGACACCGCGTTATCGCGTTAACATTGCAACAACTACCGAGTAGTGAATGTGTCAACACGATAGCAATCGCTTGATATATACACAAAGAAAGGAAAAAGGAAAGAAAGGAACAGAAATTGCCTGTTGGTGCAAGGATGGATGGATCGATGGATGGATGGATGGATGGATGCAAAACTTTGATGAAAGTCCTGAAGTACGCGACTCAGCGCGCTGCGGGCCACTCCCACGTTGGGACAGTCAGGCCATGCCCGACCGCCGCATCGTGGGCCCTCTGGACAGCCCATAGTTGCGCCCCAGCATCGGGGCTCTTGATAGCGGCGAGCCACTTGTCCTCATTGATTTGTTCCGTGCCTCGCACATTTCTTCTTTAACTGCGAAGCACTTTAGGGGGCCGGGCTGTAGGCGTCGGCGTCTGTCGCGTGATCACGCTCAAAAACAACTGCTCAAAAGAAGGGCAGAATTGATCAAAACCGGTTCCAAATAAACTAAAATTATTCAGAATAATTTTAAAGACAGGAATAATCAAGCATTAGGTGCATTAATTAACAGAAATTCGTTAAATCGCTTCTAACTATCATCAGCAAGAGCTTTGGCTCCATGTGCGTGGCGGTTTCCCACCAGTTGTGCCTTAGCAAAGGTGTCAAAACGGATGATGGATTACTAAACACAATATAAACAGAGGATAAAACAAGATAAACACAAGGAAAACACAAGGGAAACACTAGGGAAACACCGGTGAATCACTGCTCCGCACTTCCCCAGCTTTCACGCTGAGTGGAACTGCATTACCGCCGAGTTATTTCCTTGTCCTCTTTCATGATTTCTTTTGGCCCGTTATTTTGTGATGCTCTTTTTCTGTTGCATAAATATTGCTCTTGCCGGAACTAATAGTGTCAATTAGTAGTCAGCGTTGCGTCCTGGGTCTTTGTATACTGCGTCCCGTATTCGCGCTGCGTCTCACCATGATCGGTCACAACTAGTTAGTCTGTGCGCCTTGAAGAAATGAAGATGGCTTCGGCTGGCGATAGAATCATCGTACGAGCAAGAGCAGGAACCTTTGTGAATATGGCCCTAAAAACGATGGCAATGGTGATAGGACCCACGTTGATAGAAGGTTATCAGCCATTCCTTGAACCTTCTGAGCTTAATCGGCACTCTTCTTCTTTTACAAGGCCCTCCAGGGCATGGGGTTGGGAGGGGAACGGGAAAGAGGGGCGGCTCATCTGCTTGCGCTAATTGTTTCCCCTTCTCGACCTTCTTGTTTCTGGCAAACGGATGACCCGCTCTTGCTTTGGCACGGGGTGCAGGGGGAGCGCCCGTTCAACTCCCATGTAAAGGTCTCACTACGCTGCCTTTCGGCACCATCTGCCCCCTGCGCTGCATCGCGCTCTTTTACTCACAGCCGATCGCTATCTCGAACGGAGAGCACGAAAGCCCACTGGGCCCGGCGTAACTTTCCGGCGTGCTGGCTGGGCTTTCGCGTTTGACGCGCCCATTACTTAACGCAGAGGGGTTACATTAAGGCACGCGATCGTCACGTGTACGATAGCATCTAAGTCAGGGTCGACGTGAAACGCGATCCACTATAATATAAAAATTTTCTATTTATTGTTTTCTTTTTTTATTATTATTAAGGAAGGAAGGCGCCTGGCTGAACCATCGTTGTGTGGTCGCCAGAGGATACAGCATCGCTGCGTTGATACAAGTCACGTTGTTTCTCCCCTTATTCAGCCTGCAGAGGGTATCGGCTGTATAGAGCCCCACGTGATGCGTTTGTCGATATTATCCGCAAGAGGAAAGGCTTTTCAGTAAGTTCCAAGAAGAACGTACAGGGAAAAAAATATTAAAGCACTGAAGTCACGATAGGGCAAAAAGAAAAGAATAAGAATTGGACTAACAAACCGGACAAAAACAAGCCTAGAGCAACGGTGTTCCACCCAGAGAGAGCCTATAGCATCGAATGCGAGCGAGCGCTGATCGTCCGCCGGACACAGACACGGAGCCGACGACGAGAGAGCTTAGCGGAGTTGCAGGCACGGAGTGCGCCCGAGGTTAGTTGGGGTCCGGTCGGGGCGGGCGCGGTGTTTGCTGCCCGCCAGCGAGGATTAGGGGCCCCGCCAGCGCATCTCCTTCCAATCTGAGCTGCGAGTGGCGTTGCTTGGGAGGAGGGGAGGCGAGCAGCCAGGTCTGATGCTTTGTGCGTGCGTCGCAACAGGCCCGAGGGCGCAGCGGGCGCGCTCGCCACGCGCGAGTCCGCCACCAAGTGCGACGGTCTGCTTCGCGACGTGGCCTCTGGAGCGAGTGGAGGGGGAGAAAAACATGTCTGGAATTACGGGATTAACTGTAATCCTGCGCCGAGGTTAAGCCGGATTGCGTCTAGCTGTACACCCGGCGTGCGCCCGCGGCCGCTCGCTCGGTGATGTGTGTTTGTGTACGTGTGTGGGTGTACGTGTGTGCGCAGTAAGCACGTGTTCGGTGGCCAGAAGGCTCGTTTTCAGATTAAAAGAGTTGTTTGCCGAACGGTTTAGTCGTCGACGACGCTCGGTGGGCAACAGATTCCCTCAGCTGCCGCGGTGCATATGGCTGGGGCGGAGTATACAGAGCGGGATTCTGGCTTTAGCTTGGACCGAGGCACCGCGCGACGCTGCAGGTTCATTAATGGGCTTTGGAGTGCATTGACATAAGCGCGCTGAAATCGAGCCACCGCTTAACCATGCGTTTCGTTGGGAAACTCAGGCGCTTAGCTGTAAACGCGTGCGATGGTTCTTTACTAATGGCATTATGGGTTTAAAATATAATTATTCTTTCATTATAGCCTATAGATACCAACAGGGGCTCCCCATCGAAAACTAAAATTAAGGTTGGTAAGCAGGGTCAGCATTAGGTCACTACCCACCGCTAGATAAATAGCACTAATTAAAGACAGGACGCATAGAACGACAGTACGGCTATTATGTAGTTATTATGAATGTAGTTATTATGGATTAGGGCTAATTCGTGTAATAGACGATAACTTGCCTATATCCTAGATGGGTCACTTCATTGGCGGCTTGCATTCACTCGTCTTATGCGATGGCGCTGTTTGCACCGCGTTTTTATGTTAAGGACTACATACTGGGTGTTTCTGCGAAGACTTTTAAAAATTTTAAACATCACCTGGGACAGATAACACAATTGTAGTCCTTGAACTGTATTTATCAAAGAGGCGGACGTTATTTTCGCGAGAGATCCAAATGCATAATTGACTAATTACTAAAAATTACTAATTAACTTCACTAATTACCTTACATGGTAAAATGGGATTTAGAAATTCTAGCCGGGGACACTGCAGCGCATATTATCTTGGAAAGAATTCTGTGTATGACACAATTTTCGAGATATGCGCCATCAAATTTGTGATAAAAATGCGCTGTCGTTCCACTTAATTTTTATCAGAACGCCATTTTACGCATTGAAGCACAAAAGCAACTGGACCGTCAATGTATTTCTTCGCAAAGTTCGTGAATTAATATCTCAAAACTGGTGTCGCCATGCCAATTCGTTTCAAGGGGATCCGCCTTGCGAACTCCGCCTCTTTCAGGAATCCGGCTCACAGATTAGAATTGTGTTATCTGCCACAGGATATTTTTCAAAATTGGTAAACTTCCTCGCTAAAACGCCCGGTATACGATGATATGTCTTCAGAACATCGAGTCTTGAGGGCGCGAGCAAGTCGCGGCTTCTAAAGGGACATGATGACTGCGAGGTAGAGCTTATGATTTTACCAGGTGGTTTTTATATGATGGGCAACATTGTTTTTGTAATATAGAAAGCGAGAACAAAAGGCAGGCAGGTCAACCATACAAACGTCCAGCGCACTACCCTTTACTGGGGTAACAGCATAGAAAGGAAAAATACTGGAGAAAGGGAAGTAGCATTCTCTTCATCTTTCGGAATTAATGTTTAGGAGCTCACGAGTAGTCATGCGTTTAGCAACTCTTGCGCACTGTCACAGCTACCTATTACCAGAATCAGTATAACAACGCCATAACGGCTTCTTATGCTCTGTCGCAGAGCAACAGAGCAGAGCAGAGCAACCTCTCTCGTGATGTCTGTTGTCCCATTGAAAAATAGGCAATAACATTGTTCTGCCACCATCAAAACCTTGATCGTCCTTACTTTGTACCAGCATCCCAGTTGTGATGCCAGCGTCCTTCTAGCAAAAATCTTCGTCTAATCGGATGACATCCCTTAAATTTAGCGACACTTTGATCCACTGACTTTTTTTTTTTTTTTTGGTCAGCGCACATAACTGCGCATACAATTCGTTTGGTTTGCGCTGTTATAGAACGGGTACGGTAAGAAAATAGTACACCAGCGCCGTGCATCATCAGCCTATATTTATGTCCAGTGCAGGACGAAGGCCTCTCCCTGTGATCTCCAATTACCCCTGTCATGCGCTAGCTGATTCCAACTTGCGCCTGCGAATTTCCTAACTTCATCACTCCACCTACTTTCCTGCCGTCTTCGACTGCGCTTCCTTTCTCTTGGTATCGATTCTGTAACTCTAATGGTCCACCGGTTGTCCATCCTACGCATTGCATGGCCTGCCCAGCTCCATTATTTTTCCGCATAATGTCAACTAGAATATCGGCTATCCCCGTTTTCCCGCTGATCCACACCACTCTCTTCATGTCTCTTAACGCTAGGCCTAACATTTTTCCTTCCATCGCTCTTTGTGCGGTCCTTAACTTGTTCTCGAGCTTTTTTGTTAACCTCCAAGTTTCTGCCCTACATGTTAGCACCGGTAGAATGCAATGATTGTACACTTTTCTTTTCAACGACAGTGGTAAGCTCCCAGTCAGGATTTGGCAATGCCTGCCGTATGCACTCCAACCCAATTTTATTCTTCTGTAAATTTCTTTCTCGTGATCAGGGTCCCCTGTGAGTAATTGACCTAGATAAACGTACTCCTTTACAGAATCTAGAGGCTGACTGGCGATCCTGGATTCTTGTTCCCTTGCCAGGCTACTGAACATTATATTTGTGCTGAACATTATTTGTTCTGAACATTGCCAGTCTACTAAACATTATACATCTTCTGCACATTAATCTTCAACCAAACTCTTACACTTCCTCGGTTAAGGTCTTCTATCATTTGTTGTAATTCATTCACATTGTTGGTGAATAGGAAATGTCATCTGCAAACCGAAGGTTGCTGAGATATTCGCCGTTAATCCTCACTCCTAAGCATTCCCAGTCTAAGAGCTTGAATACTTCTTCTAAGCATGCACTGAATAGCATTGGAGAGATTGTGTCTCCTTGCCTGACCCTTTTCTTGAGAGATAACTTTCTACTTTTCTTGTGGAGAACCAAGGTTGCTGTGCAATCCTTGTAGATATTTGCCAATATAATCACGTATGCCTCCTGTACTCCTTGATTACGCAATGCCTCTATGACTGCTGGTATCTCTACTGAATCAAATGCTTTTTCATAATCTATGAAAGCCATATAGAGAGGTTGATTGAAATCCGCAGATTTTTCTATTACCTGATTGATGACATGGATATTATCCATCGTAGAATATCCCTTCCTGAAGCCAGCCTGTATTCTTGGTTGGCTGAAGTCAAGTGTTGCCCTGATTCTATTGGAAATTATCTTGGTGAATATTTTATACAATACTGAAAGCAAGCTAATGGGTCTATAATTTTTCAATTATTTAACGTCTTCCTTCTTATGGATGAATATAATGTTGGCTTTCTTCCAGCTTTATGGTACACTTGAAGTCGTGAGGGCCGTATAAAGGGCCGTAAGCATTTCATGCATGATATCTCCTCCATTTTTCATTAAGTATGCGCCATGCATACTGCGCGTAAAAATCAGTGTACGTATAAATTGTGCGATGAATAGTCAGTGTTATTTTCTTATTAAACTTTTATTCCTCCCATATTTATTTTATTTAAGTGAAGTAGATGACTTGCTTTGAAAACGCAGAGTTTGGAGTTCTATAGCAGGTTTTTATTGGTATGGCTTACACCTAAATTCTGGTTTCTTCGTCTCTCTACGACCTCAGTCGTGCTAGCGCCACTGTAACGTCCCGCTGCCGATTACAAGGTCATAGGTTTGGTAGCAGGGCACGGCGGTCGCATTCCTATGGAGATGCATTGAAATGTATCGCGTACAGACTGCTTAATCGTACCTTACCATAATACGCTCGCACGGACTGCGAGGACTCGTTATGTATTATGGTAATTTGTATGAAAATGAACTCGATAGCGTGTGAATACCGCACTATTTGCAATCGTGAGGTCCGGGAAACGTATGAAATCGTTGGGCTGCATGCACGGCCGTTTCACTGAGGTAGTCTGGCTGGCTTTTGGACAGATTAGGGACGACACACGTTCGAGTGGAAGCTTCACTCTTTCTTTCACTCCCCCTTTCCCCTCCCCACGTCTAGGGTAGTAAACTGGACTAAGTTTGGTTAAACTCCCTGTCTCTCCTTCCTTCCTTCCTCCCTTCTCTCTCTCTCTCTTTCATGGCACAAAAGAAAATATGGAGGAGAACGACGGGCGAAGCAGAAGTGGAATGCAGCTGCTCGTGCTTATGCGGAACTATTGTTATTAATCTTATATCCTAAAATTTATATAGAATGGTAAGGAAGAGAAATAAGGCAGGGAGCAGGCGAGCACTGGCTGGACCCGAAGCAAGCGATGTGGATGCAGCTCTTCGCACACGAGACTTACCCATGCAATGGCGTGGCTGGCGGCCACCGGGTACTTCTGCGCCAAAGCAAACAACTCATCTCTCGCAACCGGCATCTTCATCACCCTCTTATATCGTATGCGAAGCCATGTTAGGTACGTGAATATAGAGTGCCTAAATGATGTCTATCACAAAACGAAACCTCGACGAAACCTCGTCGAAGCTACCTTTCGCACGAACAGTTGAGAGCTGTCAAACTTCAGGACATGATGCTTAGAAGCACGCATGCTATTCAACCATCGCGACAGGCAGCAACGTCACTTTTGCGGATGAACCGCGACCCAGCGAATGCGAAGCGTACGACGTACGATGAAAGAGAGAGAAAAAGGAAGAAAGGCAGCACAGCGGCGCGCGGCACCTGTCACACTGTGAAACGAGCTCCTAACCCGATGAGTGCGGGAGCATTCTCAGTGGCACGAGGCAGCAGCGGCCATATCGTCAATTGTTTGGCTTTGTTTAGGCAAACGCCGGCGGTCTCGACGATCCCGGTCACCGACGATGGAAGCTTGGTGCGGTGGCGGGCAGTTAGACGGCCCGGGTGTAGGGATGGAGTGGGCGGGTCGTGCCTCGGCCTATAGACTACGGTCGGGGATCTGAGTGAGCGCCTAGATGGGGGGGTAGGTGGGCATCCCGAACGTGGCACGTGCCGTCGAGATGGATGACGGTGGCACGCGGCCGCCTTATGCACGCACGCCCGTCCGTACGAGAATCTCGCACATCCGCCAACCTCGCCCCCCTCACCGCCGCAGCGATCGCCACATGGGGGAAATCGCTGTGCTGCCATTACGGCCCCATTACATTTGCTGCCCCCCTCCCCTCCCCTTGTGTGTCCCGCGGCGTTTCATGGTAGTGCCACGCGCCCCATCAAAGGAACACGCGCCGCAGCGCGTCGAGCGAGGGAAAAAGAGGAAAAAATGAAGATATAACGGTATATAGGAAAGCCCGCGGTGCCGCTTTTTTACGTTCCCTTCGCAGTCACCTGTTCCGTATACCATCTCTCACTCGAGCATCGGCTTTTTTTATTTTTTTATCTCTCTCTTTCCTTCTTGTTCTCTCTCTCTATCGCTGCGTTCTTTCACTTGTGTGTTTCACCTCAGCCGAGCTATCGCTTCCCCTGTTAGGTTTTTGCTCGAAGGTTTAATCTATTTGCGAGGTTCAGTGGGAGGCCGCCGGCGAACTGTGTATACAAGCAGGGATGTGCCGCGGGACGCGACCGCCGCTCACCCCTCTGCCCCGTCACAGGAAAGAAGCTTTTTTTTCATCTTCTTTTTCTTCTCGCTTCTGCTCCCATTACTATTAGTGGGCAGACTCCGGGCCGACTTAAACGAATTACTCTAATCCCTCTGAGCCTTGGCCGCCGATCGCGAGCTGAGGGTACCGGCGGGGCAGGTCGGCGCTTTTTGCCTGCATTTCTCTTTTGGGAGCGCCTTTGGCAGCGCACCGCCGAGTAGGCTCGCGATACCGCTGAGGCCGAAATGTACATAAAGCTAGTGGATATATAGCTGATCTTAGTTTGAATGGCAGCTACATGACATCGTGTTCTTTGGAGGATGCTCGCCACAGTGCTGTCTTGGGGTGGTAACACTTTCGGGGATACTGTGACTTTTGCGAGATATCGCGTGAGTCGGCAGCGGACGCGACGGTTCCTGCAGGCAGGACATTGCCAGGAACGTCGTCGGCTGTATACACTGTTGCCGAGTCCGGTGCCGAGTCACGTGAAATCTCGCGAAGGTGATCGTAAATGCCTCGAAAGCGATCAGTCGAGAATATCGTAAAGTTCGCTGTATTGCAGCTGTGATTGGTTCACAGGGTTATTACACCCTCTCTGATTAGCTCAGAACGCCAACATGGTGGAATCTGACATAATGGCGGAATTTCACCGTGTACAGAATAACACCATAGGTCACTGGCGATTCAGCGGAATTTATTCCGAGTCCTGACAGACACCTGAAATTCAACGAAATCTATTTAGACTCAAACGGAAAAGATTGGCAGCTGACGCGCGTCGTCCGTCCACCAAATGACAGAAATAAAAAGAAAAAAAAATCGGCAGAGACACTTAACACTACTTGCGTGTGGGAATGCGAAGGCATTATGGTTTGGTGAATTGTTTTCGCATAGGTCTTCATTCGCATGTCGTCATGCACGCTGCCAACTTGCACGGCGCACTTTATTCTATACACTCGTGATTTGGCGTCGAGGATGTTGTCGTTGTTGTTTCCTTTCACGTGTGTGGCTCCTACCCACTATGGGGGATTTGCCCTTTCCTATTGAAGGATCATTAGCGTGGGATAGACGATGATGACGACAGTGACCCACACACCGTCAAAATTGTTGCTCGAGCGTTTGCAGATAGGTAAGACACGATGCCGGGTTGGTGAAGTAAGCCACTGAGAAATTTGACGTTAATCCGGGCAATTCTTGACGTTTTTTTTTTTTTACCCATTGCACTGTCGGCCATTTTTGGTACCATATTTTTGTCACGCCGCCGCCAAATTTTCGCGAAATGGGGCATATAAGGCTTTCGCTTTAAAGAAAAGGTTCGATCCCTGCCGACAGAGCTATTCGCGCTAAACCGCCATGGTTCCGGTGGAGCTGACGGTGTAAACGGAAAGTGCCATCCACTGGACTATTTCTGATGAATCTGGGAGCAAAACGGCCACCGACGATGTAGAAGACGTACACAAACATGCGATTTAAATGTACCGCCTCGCGCGATTTTTAGCTACATCGCGCGAGCGTCCATCACGCGTCATTTTAGCGCCTTTAAGCGGCGATAATCAGCGAGACCGGCAGAAGCACTCTCAAGTGCACCAAGCACTCTCCTGTGCAAGAGTCGTCTAATGCGACGTTCACTTCGGGACGACGTATATATCGACCATATTATAGTGTTCTCGCGCGATATAGCTGAAAATGCGGGAGGCTGTACTTATACCAGCTTGCTCAATATACCTACGAAAAAGATTAGTGAATTCTATCCTTGTCTGAGGCCACCGTTCTCCTTTTGCAGCGAAGCTGTTAGCCTCTAGTTGGTCGGGATATTTCGTGGCATGCTCACCCAAAAAACGGCAGCTGGAAAATGGGCTTGTGTTTCGGTTTCCGCGTAACAGAATTATGTTTTCTGGCATATTCGAATTACAATACGATGCTATCATGTCTGTATAGGCTGTGTCTAAGCCGTACTATGCAAATTTTCTGACATTCAATTCAATTAATTCAATAACGCACGTGCGCCAGGCGGAGGGCCCAAGAACAAACGGCAGCTGAAAGGCTTTGTGTTTGCAATGATTTTCCGCGTAACAAAACAATGTTTTCTCGTATAGTATTCGAATACAACCCGATGCTATCGTGTCTTCAGGTGTGCGTAAGTCGTACTTTACGAATTCTTGACGCATTTTACTTTGAGAAATTCCTTTACTTCAATAACGCACTAGCGTTAAGCGGAGGGCCTACAAGAATGAGGTTGTATAGGCTGTACGTGCGAACGGTACCGCCACCTTGCGACCGCAGCCTCTCAGACAGACCTCAAACGGCAGCTGAAGAAGGTGCCCGCGTAACAGATTTATGTTTTATTGTATGTTCGTATAACAATCCAAAGCTATCATGTCTGCAGCATGTGTGTAAGTCGTACTTTGCGCATTTTCTGAAGCAATTTACTTTTAAACATTAATTTAGTTCAACAAGGCACTTGCGCTTGGCGGACGGCCTTTCACAATGAGATTGTATGCCGCACAACTCACCTGAGTTGGTTGAATGAGCTCCTTGTTCGTGACTTAGGGCAAGAGCTAACCGTGGATTGCGTATGGTAAACTTCCTGTGCTAGCAAACGACGGAAACAAATGTTTAAAAGGAATTGGGAATTCTTGCCATAATTTTGATGCAAAAGCGTCAAATCACCCATTCAGCGAAAAAGCCGGCGGCGTTTGTAGCAGCGAAACGGCACCTAACTTCCCATTGCCTGCGACGCCACGTGACGAGCGCGCCTCAAGCACTCGTGACGCTGGAACGCGCACGATGGCTCGGGCCTCAACGTGGGCTAAAGGGAACATCTGCTCCCCATTAGCGCGCCAGGTGTTGCGTGAGGGGAGAGGACATCACCGCGACGCCACGTCACCCTTGCTCTTTGCTCTCGGAAGCCTGTGTTATTCGCGCGTTCCTTGTCCGCCCAAGCTCTTGCCTGTGTTCTAACTGCGCCTCGGTAAGGCCAAATGAAAACGCGCCAACCATCTCAACGCGCTCGCTTGCCCGCGAGGAGCTCATAACTCGAAGGAACGCTCAGCGGCGTTCAATTTGACATTAATGCTTTCGCAACCACAACTCATGAGAAATGCTACGGTGCCCTCAGATGTTTTGTTCACCTTCGAGAACAAATAACGAATGCCTTCTGTCTCGTCGAATTTTTAGGTTTCATAACGTCGTACAGAAAAAGCGTTTCTTTAATGGTTATTGTGCGCTTAAGTATGACGTATGTAACGTCGCTGATGATTCGCCGCTCTACAGAAGAAAAACGTCACAAAGAAATTACCTTTCATAAAAAAAAAATACATTATGGGGTTTTACGTGCCAAAACCACGATCTGATTATATCTGTCAGTAAAGCTTCTATCGCCACATTGCTGGCCAGATCAAAAATGAGTTTTCCTTTCCGTTAGATTTAAAGAACTTTTAGAGCAAAAGAGCGAACTTTTTAGGCGTCGCAGCTACGCTCGCTCGGTGTAAGGAACGAAGCGACTGCGCGTCCGCCGGTAGCGGTTTATTGAACCGACTGCTCAAAGATGGCGCTAGCGCGAGCCTTTTTCTCACGCGTTCTCTCCTCTTCGTCGTCTTCAGTTTTCATCACACTCCCGCGGCCGCGCTGCACGTGTGCGCCTCCAGGAGGTAAAGCCGCTGTATGGGACGTCGCACTTGCTGGCCGTTCGATAGTAGTATCAGGAAGGACCGCGCAATACCGTCTCTTCCTTGAAACGCCTTAACGACGCGGCCCATCTTCCATGCCATAGGCGGAGTGTTTATGTCCTCGACGACGACAAGATCGTCGGGCTTTAAGTTCGATGACGGCACAGGCTTGCTGTGGTGAGCAGAGCGCAGGAAAAGAAGGTATTCCTTCTTCCACTGCTTCCAAAGCCTGCGAAGCAGCTGTTCCCGATGCCGAGCTCGTCGTCGAAGGTCAGGCGCGTCAGCAATAAGAGCGGGGTTTTCTTGTTCTGTTGGCAAAGTGACGAGACGCTTGCCGACTAAGAAGTGTGAGGGCGTCAAAACTTCTGCGGATGTGACGTCATCCTCCAAGTAGGTGAGCGGACGGCAGTTAACTGCCGCCTCAACTTCAGCAAGCACGGTGAGTAGCTCGTTGTAGCTCAAGCTGCTCCGTCCCAGGCAACGCTTCAGTGCATCCTTAATTGTGCGGATTACACGCTCCCAGAAGCCTCCCCACCACGGCGCACATTCAGCAATAAAGCGCCATTGGATTCGGTGAGAGCTGGCATAGTCTTGAACGTTGTCTTTGACAGGGGAGCACAAATGCTTGGCGCTGCAGCGGAATGTTTTCGCGTTGTCAGAGTGCACGATAGCAGGAATTCCACGTCGTGCTGCAAAGCGTCTGAAGGCTAGCAAAAATGCTTGCGCTGTCATATCTGTGGTGAGCTCCAGGTGTACTGCCCTCGTCACAGCACAAGAAAAAACAACGATGTACACTTTTACAGTGGATGGTAATTCAGCACGACAATAGAGTGGCCCGCAGAAGTCAATTCCCACCACTTCAAACGGTGTTGCTTCACTAATTCTTTCCCTTGGCAAGGGTGCTACAGGGGCAGCTTCGGGAAGTAGGCGCCGTCGGCGGCATGCTAAGCACGCTTTCAGAACGCGCTTCACTGTGCGACGCCCCTTGAGGATCCAAAAGCGTTCCCGAAGGTCCAGGAGGGTGAGCTGAACTCCTCCATGTAGGAGCCTTACGTGTGTTGCATCAACCAAGAGGTCGGTGAACCGGTGATCTGAAGGAAGCAAGATCGGATGCTTCAATTCCTCTCGGTCGTTAAGCTGCTGCAGTCGGCCTCCTACACGAAGTAGTCTGTCACGGTCGAGAAACGGCTGTAGCGTCAGCACACTGGAGGTGTTGGGAACTCGTTGTTCTTCCTCCAAGGCCTTGACTTCGATTGCGAATGCGGAGTGTTGGACATGCCTCAACCAATACATCTCCGCCTGGTGCAACTCTGACGCCGTAAGTGGTCCGGTACAAGATGGCATGTTCTGCGAAGCGTTCCGACGAAACCGCATGATCCAAGCCGTTACTCGCAGTAATCGGGAGAGGCGTCCAAAGCTTGCAACCTCAAGCAATGGCTCGTGTGGGGGCGACGAGAGTACCACTACTGCGGTGGGGCAAGCGGATATCTCTTCACTGGTCTCGCTAGAAAGGGCCTCCGGTGAAGGAGCAGAACAAATATTCGCAGGCCATTGCAAATGGGGCTGTGACAACCACGTAGGACCGGTCCACCAGCAAAACTTGCGCGTCAATAACTGGGCTGCTACTCCACGCGTGAGCAAATCTGCTGGGTTGTCGGTGCCTGCACAGTGCCTCCAAGAATACCCCGAAGTCAAGCGTTGGATTTCGAGAACACGGTTTCTCACGAAAGTCTCCCAACGTCTCGCGTCAGCAGCAATCCAGTGTAGGGCTATCGATGAGTCGCTCCAAAACACGCCCTGACAGCTGGATGTCTCTGGAATTCCTCGGAGGTAGTTCCAAAGCCTGGCAGCCAACAAGCACGCAAGCAGCTCTAGGCGTGGCAGCGAGGTAGTCTTCAGCGGTGCGACCCTGCACTTGCTCATGAGCAGCTGAACCTTAACTGTTCCTCCTCTGATCTCGTAGCGCATGTAGACGGCTACGCCGTATGCCAGTGGGCTTGCATCGCAGAACAGGTGAAGTTCAAACGGTGAAATCTGTCGCGGATTGTGACAGATGACGCAGCGTGGAATTCGCAGCGAGGAGAGCGTTGGTAGTTCGGATGTCCAGCCTTCCCACTGTTTCTCGACGTCTTCCGGTAATGGCTCATCCCACGGTGAGTTCCTACGCCACAGCTGCTGGAACAATAATTTCGCTCGAATGATGAACGGAGCCATAAGACCTAAAGGATCATAGATTCTTGCGAATGACTGCAGAATGGTGCGTTTCGTGGCTGAGTGCGCAGCGACATACTCGGAAACGGCTTTGGTGGTAAGCACGATATCGTCAGCTTCGCGGTCCCATACTAAGCCAAGCAGCTTTGTTGTTGCTTTGGCTTCTCCAATGGTGTCGAGAGAAGTGTTGTCCTTCAGGAATTGATGGCAAAGAACGCTGGAGTTGGAGCACCACTTTCTCAACTCCATACTTGCATCTGCTAAGATGGCTAATGCAGCACGGTAGATTTCGAGGGCCTCTTCTTCAGTGGAAGCTCCTATGACGAGGTCGTCCACGTAGAATGATGTCCTTAGGCGTGTAGCTATTATTGGCTGAGCCCTTTTCCACATTTCGAAGTGATGCTGCAAAGTAGCAGATAGAAGGAAAGGGCTAGACGACGCTCCGAAGGGCACACGAGTCATTCGCCATTCGACGATGGAAGGTATTTTCCCCTCGTCGCCGGGCAGTCGGTCAACCCATAGAAAGCGGAGAGCGTCGCGGTCTTCAGGTCGGATTGAAATTTGAAGGAAAGCCTTCCGGATGTCCGCTGTCAGGATAATTGGGTTCATCCTGAACTGTACAAGCAGTTGCAAGAGCTCGGCACCAAGTTTCACCCCTTTGTCCAAGATATCGTTGAGCGATGACTCGCCCCGTTCATGGGAAGAGGCGTCAAACACTACGCGTATCTTCGTAGTGATAGCTTCCCGACGGATGACTGCATGGTGCGGAAGGTAGTAAACCGTCGCTTCGGGTTCTCGAGAGGTGTCGACACGTTCGGCGTGACCTTCTTTGAAGTACTCACTGATGGTGCGGTCATACTCCTGGAGTAGCTCCTGTTGTCCGTCGAAGCGCTGAAGCTGGCGTCTGAGCCGGTTTTCGGCGACACTTCGATTGGTGCTAGTCAGTCTTCCCTGGTGCCTTATCATCAGAGGAACCACGTAACGTCCAGCTTCCTTGTGCACGTACTGTGTGAACTGAGTCATTGCCGTTTGGTCACAAACTCCAGCGGTATCCTGAGGGTCGGTTATCCCTATTGCATCGAGTCGCCACATCTCCGTCGGGTCAGCAATGTCAGGTTCGGCTTGCCCATTCCGCTCACACGCAAGGAATAGGGCAGATGCGCTGCAGTTCCAATTAGGCAAGGCATTGGCGGGCCTTACTGGGTAGACGCCTTGCACTAGCCAACCGAAGACCGTCTCAACCGCGCATAGATCGCTGCGTAGACGTTCTATTCTTCCGGTCACTATGCGCCAATAGCAATCTGATCCTATAAGGACACTGATTGTCGGTATCGGCCGATCGCCCAGTCGATTATCATCTGCGACAAACATCTTGCGTTCACGCAACTGTGCGAGGAGATCTGGTCCGATGGCTGGAGTCTTCACGGTGCAGACTTCCGGTACCTCCAACGCATCTACGGTGACGCTACGTGAGTCGAACCGACTATGAAGTTCGAGCTTGACACTTCGACAGCTGTAAGGGCGGGAACACTTAGAAGTGCCAAACGTCCAGAGAGAGAGGTCTTCTGTCCCGAGGGAAGGCAGGTCGAGCCTTTTGGACAGGTCGCGTCGAATAAAGGTTCTCTGGCTGCCGGTGTCAAGCAGTAGTCGAACTAACACGGAATTGTGTTTTCCGGACGCCCAAACTGTGGCCGTTTGCATCAAGACAGGTGCAGACATATCACTACTAGCTGGAGCACTTGTCACTGGCGGCTTGACACTTTTCGTTGGATCATGGTGGACAAGTGGATCCCTGCTCTCCGGAGACGGGTAGTTGCGATCTTGGTTCCATATGGCGCAAAGTACGGAAAGGTGACGTTTCGAGCATAACTTGCACTTGATCCACGCGGCGTTGCGGCACATTCGTGCTACATGGCCCTCTCTGCCACATTTAAAACAACAGTTCTTTCCAGCAAGCCGGCGTCTGATCTCGTGGGCTGACAAAGTGGCGTGGCAGTCCTTTATGGTGTGGTCACGGTCATCACACAGTACACAGCAGGGATGCTCGTTCGATGCTGATCCTGCGGCCAAGGCTAATGCTGACGGTACCGGCGGTGGTAGACAAGGTCGGCACCGCCCTTGTCCCGCGGAGGTAGTTTTCGGTAGGCACCTTGAACGGGAGGCGTGGCTCTCTTCTCTGCTCTCGACTTGCACCTGCAGGAACTTCATGACCTTTCTCACCTCCTCTTGCCGCGACCTCGGAGTAGCCCCGTCATCGGGCTCAGTCTCCTTCATGCGTTGACGGTAGAGAATAGCGATATCTTCGGGAAGCGATCGCATAAGAACGCGATGAAGGATGACCGCGTATTCTGACGCTGGAACGCCGAGGCTGTCGAGGCAGCTTGTACGAAAGTGCACCTCTTCGTAGAGTTCCCGCAGCTGCGATACTTGAGAAGAGCGATCAATGGGCGCAATGGCAAGTAAACAGTCGATGTGGTCGTCAACGAGGGCGGTATGACGGCCGAACCTCTCTTGGAGCAATTTCACTGCTACAGCGTAGTTCGCTTCCGCCAGACGCACACCTTCGATTGCACGCTTCGCTGTTCCGGTTAAGTATGATCTTAAGTACGAAAATTTCTCGATGTCGGACAGCTCGCGGTTGTTATGGATCGTGGCCTCGAAATGTTCCCAGAAGCCCTGCCACTCGCGAAGTTCACCGGAGAAAACGGGTACCTGTAGTTTCGGTAGGGCAACTCGGTGTAACGGTGCTCGGGAACTTGCTTGAGTGGAGACGCCTTGGGTGGCGGTGTCGCTCAGAACGCTCTGTGTGGCGCTGTCTCCGGCTCTTGCAGCAGAATTCAGAATGAAGCGGACCCGGCTCATGGTGTTGCGGATCTTGTCGTGGTACTCCAGAGCGACGGTGGCTTCCGCCTCATACTCGTCACCATCGTCCATGAGGTCGGCAATCATCTCGTTGAGCGCTGCTAGTGCCGAGTCCTTGTCCTGCAGGTCATCCAGAATAACTTGCAGGTCGGATGGCGAAGGATGCTCGGCTTGTAGCGCTTCGGTAGCGGACGAGATGAGCCTTGTAGCAGCGGCTCGAAGTACGCCTCTGCTGCGTCGCAGTCGATCCATCGTCGGTGCAGGACGCCAGTCGTCTCCCGGGTTTCACGGCACCATAAATGTAAGGAACGAAGCGACTGCGCGTCCGCCGGTAGCGGTTTATTGAACCGACTGCTCAAAGATGGCGCTAGCGCGAGCCTTTTTCTCACGCGTTCTCTCCTCTTCGTCGTCTTCAGTTTTCATCACTCGGTACGGTACCGCAGCATAGCCGCTGTGGTACCACGTGACTAGGCGAGGGCTGCTACGCCGGCGCTTGGTCGCTCAGTCTCGGCACGCACAGCCGGCTGGGCCGTCTGTGCGTGCGCTACAGCGCAAGCGACAGGCTGAATCCAATCATCCAGTAGATGTAGCTAGATGGCAGGTTGCGAAATCTCAAGCAATGGCAAAGTTAGTTGCTGAAACACCAGAGCAAAGGGAGGCCAGATTAGCACGTTATTGAGAAGATTACCAAGCGCGGAAGCGTGCATTAATGAAACACTGTGAGCATAGTCTTTGCAAAATAAAGGCAAACAAACCTTTCGCTCATGATAACTAGATTTACAAGAGCTAAACCTCAGCCAATTTTTTGTTGGGGAGTGTGATGCATTGCAAAACTTACTATTTAATGATCACAATGCTATTAGACTGAAAGAAAGAAAAAAAAAACGCATAGTTCAAAAATATCTTCTAGTCCAGGGGTGCACATAGAGGGAAGGAGGTTATTGGCAGAGGGTGGCGGCGACTGCCCCAATTCATCACGTGTCCAATCCTTTCACCAGCAGAAGGTGAGAAAATATTTCAATTTTCAGGTAAGAGGTGATATAGGTTACCGATGTACTGTAAGAACGTATTCAGCACACGGTAAGCGTGAAACTCAAACATGTAATACGATGTATGAAGTATGTGCGTATATTAAAAAAAACGCATAAAAATCTTTTTTTTTTGGAGTGCCTGTTAAATAAAATGTTGCTGCCACCCCCGCTTCCTCTCCCCCCATTACCGCCACCAATCATATTTACTGACCCCTATATCATATCTGCGCCAGTTCCATGGAGGGTGTTGCTGTAAAAGATGAGCTCGGGAGCAAGAAGCTGACACATTCACGGGTTTTGAAACACATTTAATGAGCTTCACAGTGGTGTTTACTTCCCCCCCGAAATATTTACATACCACCGAAAATTATACAAGCAGGGCAACCCATAGCGCAAAGAAATCAACAAACAAAACAGTGACACGTGACACTTCTGAACAGTTCTTGGGCGCATCGCCCGTTAGAAAGATAGGTTGGCTGGCTGGCTTTTAGTTAGGCGCGCCCTTCGCGCTGTTTTGCATTAAAAACGCGCGCGAAACAATGCTTGGCTGTTAGACAATCGCAGGATGTGCACTGACTTAACAGCAAATGTACGACACTTCAAGATCAAGACTAGAGTTCTGTCCATACGTCCTAAAGTATTTGGGTGTTTATTTCACTTCCGCTGGCTTTTTGGCTGTCGTGAACATTTATCTAAGCAGAGAAGAAATGGCAGATATTTCCCAGCGCGGAGGAACCTTTACCACGCACCCAGCAGTCAGACGGCAAGTATATCGAACGCAGCACAG
Organism: Dermacentor silvarum; assembly: GCF_013339745.2. Lineage (NCBI taxonomy): Eukaryota > Metazoa > Arthropoda > Arachnida > Ixodida > Ixodidae > Dermacentor > Dermacentor silvarum. Next base: position 51,891,258 of record NC_051157.2, on the reverse strand, counting down.
CAATAACGCCTTCAAAAGGAACTATAAACACGAGCCACAAATACGATTCCCCTCATTTAACGCGTTGTGGTGAGAACAGATATCGACGTGACGACCCTTCAACACGCCTTGCAAAGTTCTGGATTCTTCGACGATTTCATACTTTCACACGCTCTCGACATACGTTTTCCAAAAGACCCTCTCTTTAGCTCAACTTTTTCTTCCAATAATGTGACGAGCTCTTGCGCCTACTGGCATTCATGCAGTTAAATCGCGGCTGTCATCATCTAAGAAGATTACACCCGAAAAAGTCGTTCATACCCAGTTCCCATAATCCTCGCGAGGTCTGCCCGCCACTACATATGTATAGCTCTCCACAAACTAATCTTTATTTACGCAAGTGCGATTCGTGATTGGACGGTGCCTCCACTACCGCAACTTCGGCTATCGCGATTGGCCCCCACTCGTTGTTCTGACCAGTGACGAAGTGCTGTTATGCGAGATAAGTTTTGTGGTTTCGAATTGAAGAACTCGGGATTATGAAGGTGTCCGTAGGTAACGTCGATTCACCTTTGACCGAAATGCTGCCTATGGTGTCCGGTTATCGTGTATATAAAAAAAAAAAGAAAAAGAAAAGAAATAAGAAAAACGCCTGGGTGAGTGCCAAGCGTAACCTAATTTTACGCATTAGTAGCTTTGTGAATTATGGCCGTGAAGCCAGATTGAGAAAGCCTTACGGCACGCTTTTGTCAATTGCTCCCACTGTGACCGCAGCCCTAGTCCACTTAATGTGGCGTCTCTTCGGCCGGCTTCTCTGGAGTTCGGAGGGCAGTGATATTGAGAACAATAGTCTTAACATTGTCGCACGAGCAGTCTCAGCGGCTTTTCGAGGCTATGCGTTTCGAGGCTACACATACAGCATGAAGTTTCGCTTGTGTTGCTCCCTGTGCAAAGGACTCCGTTCCGGCGTGGTGACTTTTCAACTTCGAGAACTGCACTTGTGAAATGCTTCGCGACGTACGAAATGCCAACAGAAGCAACGCTATAGCTGTCGCACACGCTTCAGTGCCTTCGTCATTGTCTCCTTGTTTCTTTCGTGCGACGCTGCATTTTGTCGTCAACGTGGAATGCCAAATGGCCCGGCATTCTATCCTTAGCGGTCTTGCGTAGACCGAGCTGCGATATGAATTGCCATTGAAACTGTACGTGCGACGTCTGTAGCAGAATTAAGTGTTCCTCTCTATATCTTCTTACTTTCTCCGTAAGCTGTATGTAAGATACGACCACACTACGTAACAATAGTTGCGGTTCCGCCTTGAGCACCATTTAAGCAGTTCACGCAGACCTGGACAGGGATGCTTGTTGATCGACACGTGCTTTGGCTACCATCTCGTTTTTCACGGGGCGAGCCTAGGTAGCATGGTCGCTTGTCATTCTAAACTGTTTTCCGGTCGACGCTGTTCTTTCGTTTGGTCCGTGTTCTACATGCAGACGCGCTCACATCTTCTGAAAGCCTAGCTACACCGTTGCTGATATGTGTTATGACATTCCTTGGTTTTATTTGACGATTTCTTACACAAAACCGCGGTCAATCACTCACCCCCAGGGAGTTTTACAGCACTCTCACTCACGCTGCGTCACTGACCCTGAAACTTTGTGCAACTTCAGTACTAATCACTCGTTGTGGTCAAGCTGGAAAAATGAAATAAAGAATAAAACAAAATGGAACACGTTCATGGAGATATATCTGGTTGGAAAAGCGTGTAAGCTTGGAGACGTAGGACTGGAAGATTGCCTACAACCGGAGCATGCTCTGCAGACCACATTCCCTAAGCTTCAATTAAAAAAAAAGCGCCCCCCCCCCCCCTCCCACACATTTTTTGTGTGTCCGTGTTTCCGTGTATGAATTTTACCAGTGGGTTATAAACATCCAGGCGAGAAAATAGGGCCTACTTTTGATGGAGTAGCTTACTTTTTTTCCTCGCAAATAACAAGAATATTCTGCAACACTTAGCGCTAAGAAACGTATAAGGCAACATTACCCAAAACAACGCTTTTCTTTCACCATGTGTAATGCCCAATCACACCATGCTCTTATTGCGAAAGCATGGGCAGACAGCATGAATGTATTTATTCACGTTCCCATGAAATGAAGAGAGAAAGTATGATTTCCTCACACGATTTGACAAACGTTTGCATTAGACACATTTTGGGACGCGTAAGTTTTCCAGATACCGTACGTAATACACACCGAGCAAGTCAAACTGAAGCCTCTCCAAAAACCCAGGAATAATGCCAAGTCATTACCTCTGATCGCCTCGGTGAGGTTCGCGAGACGTGAAATCAGCCGTATTAAGAAGCAAGCCTCTTGAAGGCTACTCAGTACCCTCTAGAAGAGATTGAACACCTCCTAATTTTTACGTCTTTGGCCGAATACAGATTGGTGTAAGGATGAGACAGCTGGGACGTCATGAAGCAGCGGCGTTCGATTTGTTGCTGGGAGCACGGCAGTTTACCTGCTTTGTGAAGCCCAATTCTATGCCCGCATCACACACGTGACCTCACGCTGACATGCGGAGGCCTCCTCTCTCATGTGCAGACAGTGCTGGTACGCTGCGCTTCCGACAAATATCGCCCTTCGGTAATCCTGCCGCGCCAGAAGGCTGGCGAACAAGCCACTCCGTCTTTAATAAATTAAATTATATATAACGCGTAGAAACACACAGTCGCAACACTGAACTTTCGCGTGAAATGGGACGACAGACAGGGAAGCCAAGTCGGGCCACGAGGACGTCAGAGGCGCGTCAGGTCAGAGTCAGTCGCACACGACAGCACACTGCCGGCTCCTGGTAACGACCGCTCGAACGCCGCCTCGTTGCTGAGACGCTCCGCGCGGAAGGAGAAGCGCTGTAAATTCACGGCTCGGGATACGCTTCGGCCGACAGGATGAGAGAAAGCTCCGTGCACGGCTGGATCGACTAGGCAGGCGCACGTATTCGCGCCGTATGATCGCTGTTGCTCCAGCCTAGAAGTCCCATTTCACTGTCACGAACACATGCTGCAGTCATTCACTGCGTGAAGTCCCGTAGTTGCCGGCGTTGCGTGTCTTTTCTTTTTTGTTCGGCTGTCGCTCGCCGCGGAGCAACTGGAGATGGCTGCCGCAGAACAACGATTTCGCACCGTAACCTTTAAATTTCCTTAGTTGAAAAGGTGACGTACCTGTCGGCAATCGCAAGTAAAGACGCGAGACTGGGCGGTGTTTTCTGACAAGATGAGCTGGCCTAATAATGTAATTTCACGTGGTTCAGAGGTACTTACTTTTCGATCATTTAGAGAGAAGATTCCAGATTACTTAGTAAGGAAACGAAGAGCCCTCTCACTTTCTGGGCTGAGAATATTGTGTTCCTGTAGAATATAAACGATCTTCTTCGGTAAATAAATAGTTGTCAGAGTATCAGCACCAAGGCTCGGTGCTCCACCATCGTATACAGACTTTTGCACGCTCACGCCATGAGGTTTTTTTTTCGTGGGAACTGTATTCCAGGAATCGGGGCTCAGTTATTCGCGTTCATCACGAGAGGGGTCAAGAAGAGTCTGCATGAGACCGATAACAGGAAAGGGATGTGTACTCAGTTAAAACCCCAAGCAACAAGTTGTTGCACGGGCCCAAACGTTAGCATCCGACACCCCAGCGACTGCTTCGCGTTTCATCTTTACCGCGGGTTACATTTTAGAACGTGTTTTGATTCTGCTGACAGTATTCCTGCTGGCCCGATGCCATTTGGCCCCCGAGGCAGGCCACCTCCAGCGCGGGCGCGCAACGCAACGCGGCTGGCGGCGCGGCCGAGTCACACCACTGCACGTCCGTGGAGAGCCGCGCGGCCTCGTACCGGAGCCGCTAGTGCTGCACCGCCGAGTACTTCATCCGCTTCTGCTTCTGGCGCTGGTTGCAGAACCAGACGCGCACCACGTTCTTCTTGAGGTCCAGCTTCTCAGCGATGGCGGCGATCTTCTCGCCCGACGGCCGCGGTTGCACGGCGAAGTAGGCCTCGAGCGAGCGCTTCTCGGGCGCCGCGATCGAGGTGCGCTTGCGCTTCTTCTCACCCGCCGGCAGCACGCCCGGGAGGTCCGGGTCGGTGCGCTTGTTCTTGGCCTGCGCTTCGGCCGCCTCGAGCCACGCGCCCAGGATGGGCTTGAGCGCCACCATGTTGTTGTGCGACAGCGTCAGGGACTCGAAGCGGCAGATGGTGCTCTGCGAGAGCGATCCCACGCCGGGCAGTTTGAGGTTGGCCAGCGCGCGGCCCACATCGGCCTGCGTGACGCCCAGCTTGATGCGCCGCTGCTTGAAGCGCTCGGCGAACGCCTCCAGCTCGCGCGGGTCCGAGTCGGCGTCGTGCACGGCCGACCCGGGGAAGCCGCCCCCGGCGCCGCCGGCGTGCATGCCGTACAGGGGCGGCAGCTGGTGGCCCACAGCGTCCGTGGACGGAGGGCCCTGCATGGCGCCCAGCGGGCCAGGCAGCGACGACGGGCACAGCGGGTCGAGAAGATCCATACCTGCGTGGGATGGCAACGGGACATCAGGGGCATTCAGAAAAGTCGTCGGCACGCATTTTCATGGTTTAATCCATACAAAACATTTGTAGCGCTTTTTTGAATTACTGTGTCGTGTTACTGTGTCATGTTACTGTGTAATTACTGAGTTGCACGAATTGGCATCCTCTCCATACTTGCAACTGTGACGAGATGAACCTGGTGCTTGACTGTGCGCATCATGCAGTGATGATGCAGAGCGCCGTTTTGTCAGAGCCTAATAATTTCTCAGTGCCATCACCTCCTTTCATTGTCCTCAATACTTGTGCATAAACTTCACTTAAAACGTATATTTCATATTAAGGAGCATGTCAAACCTGTGGCAAGGCTAACGTCTGAGGTTAGCATTGAAATTTCTCTCGTTATTAAGCATCAGATAACACTTTTTTCGCAAACGTATTAGAAGTCTTTAAAACCACACCATGAAGCACTGTTTCTTATTTAGCTGGGAGCTTCAAATTGTCATGGAACTTGTTCGTCTTGCTACTTGTTCAAGTTAAGTATACATTCGAGTGGAAGTCACTGGTGACATCTTCGAACCACGCAACGATTGTGGCGTTTCCCTCTCGCTTTCGTTGTCAAACACAGGAGTGCTGTCGTGTCACAGGAGCAAATAGGGTGTTGTGAATGACCAGCGATGAGTGCGTCCTCTTACCGTCCATGGTGGAAGGGTGGTGTCCCATCTGGTGGTGAGGCGGACCCGGGCGCGACGTGGGAGGTGCGCCGGGTGCCCCTGGTCCTCCGGGAGGCCCCATCGCGTGGTACATCATGTCATGCCGGATGGGTAGCCCTGCCGCGGCGCCCGTTGGGGGAGAGTGCTTGCTGATGTCCACCAGCGCTTCGGCGCGGCCCATCAGGCCGGCTTCTTCCAGGCCGGGAAAGAAGTTACCCTGGAGTAGGTTTTAGATCATTTATAGGCTTCCTCTGCTTCGAAAACTGAAGACTATTTGCGCATAAGTATGCATACACTGCATTACGTGCTTGATTTCTCAGGAACTTTTTGATATTATAGCGCGCGTCGAACATGAGTGAAGGATCAGACTTTTCAATGAAAACTAGCCTTGCGAAATAGGTAAACAACATCATGCTGACACAATTTAATCGGTGTGAGACACTCGCGGACGAAAATTGAGGGAGCACGCCATCTGCGGTCATGAAATTATGTAAAGCGTGGGTTTGGGCTAGTTGGTAACTCATGGTAAGAAACTAAGTGTGAGCGCGAAAGACAAGGACATACTAAACGAGGACACGATGCTAGTCTTGCCATTCACTGTGTCCTCGTGTTTCGGTAGCGCTTTGTTACATGGGCTCATGGCTTGAAATTTAATGGGGTCTACAGCGCTAGCTATACGATTACAAATTACGTGAAAAAGTTGTGGGGAGTATTGCTCCTTTCCCAGTGAAATGATAGCGTAATACGCAGCATCGCTCGACTTTCTGCTGTCTGACACATGACGCAATACACGGCTTTTCGTCCCCGACATTGCCGCGTAGATGATATGACAGAAATGTTCGCAGGATGTAGTTGCTTTCAAGGATGTTGCCTGTCGTAGTAAGAGAGGTCTGAAAAAAAGTTTCGTGGCTGTGTGCCAACAGTTCGGGAATGACAAATACTAGAAAACTATACGTAAGCGGTTCTGCGACAGCTTTTAGTGTGATGGTTCCTCACCAGGTTCTGCATCCGATATCGGTTGTCCGGGTCTTCGGGCCCAGAGGACATATCCGCGTAGTGAAACCGTGGCGCTGCTGCCAAGCAGCGCCACCGTCGATTGTGGGCTTCCGCTTCCGGCATGGCCTGCGCGGAAGTGAAATCCTGAAAAGCAATCCAAGCGACTCGCACTTCCCGGGCATTTTAATTTGAAAAAGAAACTGCTGTTGCACTGAAGGGGGCAATAATGCATAAGCCACCGACATCTTGCTAATGGATGGAACGAGACAAAGTCGCTTGAGTTTGGAGACGCAACGTGCTTCTCCTGGCAAAAAAACATTTGAAAAAAAGTTCGTACCCTCTTTCATTCGTTCGGCTCCACTCCAGCCATTGGCTACATGGGTTAAATATATTTTCGCAATTTGTGCGCGCTGTCTGTATACTTACGTAAATACTTTTCACATTATTCAGACTTGGTGTAAGCACCAAGCTTGGTGTACGCACTGCTAAGGTTGAGTGATAATGGGCGTACAAGTTTTGTTGATCATATGTTTATTGTGTATATATAAATAATTAAGTTGCGATTTTTATTGCGATAGCAATTATATGGCAACTCCAGGCGCATTTATGCCGTCGTCGTCGTCGCCGTGAGGTCCTGTATAAAGTCAACGGGTGACAAAATCGTCGCCGCGCGCCGTACGCTATATGTGCGAGTGAAAGCGTGCGACGGTGAGCCGGCACTCGCGGCTCGCGCACGCAAGGGCGGGAAGCGGGAAGGAAGCGAGCAGTATTCCAGTCGCGCACAACGCTCCGGAGGGGCCTAGCTTTACTGCGGCCGCGCGCTCCCGCCGGGCCGGGAGGCTCCAGGTGGAGGGTGGGCAGGTGGAGGGGCCGCGCTTTACTGCGGCCGCGCGGTCCCGTTGAGCTGGAAGGCTCCGGGGGAGGGTAAGGGAGGGAGAGGTCGCGTATTACGCCGTGCCCCGCCCGGGCGGCTGCATCTTGAAAGGCATCGGCGGCGGGGGCACAGTCAGCCCGCCCTGTGTTTTCGCGGCTAAGATTGCGTTGATGCGAGCGCCGGCACGAAGCTCAAATGCGCTCGCTGCTGCTGGTGCGCTAACTCACTACAGCGTTTTGACACAGTTTCCGCGGTCATCGAGTGAGAGGCGTTCATGTTTGCTTGGGTGCGCGTGACACCATGCTTGTTAGTTTGTGTGGCTACGTTTACAAGTTTATACACGGCTGATAAAGCTACTATCCTTGCTTTGTGTTATAGTAGTCCACTAATTTGCTATCGCAATCGATGCTCCGCCTTTCGGGCGAAACTGCGACTTTTTAAAAGCACGAGTTCCTTTCTGAGCAGGGGACTGGTCTAGTAGAAAGGGCCGTTGTCCACTGTGAATTGCTGATAGCAACCAAGCAAAACTATTATACAATGGCCAGTTATTCTTATTTAGTCCTCGAATATCGGCAGTATACTATCTATGTGACGCGTATCGTTTGTCTTGTGTGAAGTGAAAGCTCGTGAAGAAAAGTGAATTGCAGGACTATATAGCTGTATTATTGATTTCTTGATTGCGTACGGAAGCGGGTGGTAACTGTTCAATGTTGATATTCCTAAGGGTTCATTTTGAAGGGAAGTTTATACTATATATATATATATATATATATATATATATATATATATATATATATATATATGCGGTGAAACAATACATATTACAAATTATATACAAGAAGAGAAGTGAAATCACTGCAATTAGACCTGTATTATAACTGAACAGCAATCATACACAAAGCTGACCATACTTGACTGCAGGAAATTTATGCAATCGCAAAAGTTCTGCCTGAAACAAACATCACTCTTCCTTTGAGTTTCGTGCACTATGGTGATGTTTTATGGCAACCACAGCGGTAGTGGATGACGTCGACGTCGTTCTGAAGCGTTTAGTTTCGCAAGGACCGAGAAGTAACACGTTTACATATTCTCACGATGTCCCCAGTGCAGGTCGTTATCTGCACCTCAATGGTCTACAGAATATCGACAGAGCGTTAGAAAGCGCAATTATTTTGACAGTTACTGCATGAAACACCAATAGGGAACAACACCGTTGTTCTTGAACGGGCACATCACCCAGCTATTGTACACGTAAAAGAAAAGAAAATGAGTGATACTTACATCGTCCATTAGCTGAAGTTTCCTAGAGGTCCATGAGTCTGCTTCGGTCTTAACCATGAACTCTCCATTAGATTTCTGGCCCTGCAAAAGTAAATAAAATAGCAGAAATCTAGCTGCGCCACTCTCGGCGTAAGGATTGCAGACCACGCTGAAGTTATTGCTTCTATTTTAACTGAAGTGTCGAAACGTTTTCGATTGATCATGTGCCGAAAGGAAGCATAGGAAATGTACAATTACTGTGCACAAATCTTTTCAAAAACTACTGGATACAGCCGCCTTTGTAGGCGTTGTTGCTAGGCTATGTGGTGGCGCATCTGTGACACTTTTGGTGTGCGTAAGCTGCGGAAAGTGAGCACAGGGGTTCAAGACTTCTAGAGCTTTGAAACGTCTAGAATACAACGGTAATGCTGGTGAGTGACCTGGGCGCAGCGCTGGATTTCCGTGCAGAGGGCTGAAGCTTTTGGAAAATGGTGATGTTATAAGAAGGGTTGAAAATGGAGGCATGATGTTCGGACAGAAAGAGAAGAATGAACCAATCGGGACCTAATTAAAATGGTGTACAGCAGAAAACATGTGAAGTTGTTCAAAGCCAGGGTCTATTGAAGTCTGCTATTTCCCTCTTTTTTTTTTCTTTCTTTTGTTCCTCAAGTGCCAGTGAATCCTGTTTTGAAGGATTGCGGGGGTTATGATTATGTCGCAACATGCGGGTTCTGTCTCGTAGTAGAGGTTGGCAATTGCTCCGCCTGTAGCGCCTCTTTCAGGGTATTAAGCAATTTACCACAGACCTAAACTCCACTGTCTTGAAGAAGAAAAAACAGAAGGCTCCAGATTTGTTTTCGAATGATCTCCTTACCTTCTGGAAATACTAAGCGTTGTACACAATCACCTGGAAATCGACTTCTCCGCAGGCCATGAATTCGCCTCTCAGTATAACGCCGGTATAACCACGTGCTACGTGCTATGTGGCGCCCAACTTGTTGCAATGTACACAGAACGTTGAATAGCCGCACATAGTCTTGAATGCCCAAGCTGGTGTGTACACGGAACCCCTTCAGGTGCGAAAACGTCGTGCAGCCTCCGGGCGACGCTAGCCTATCGATGACCTAGAGCTCATAGGGCGGTGTCCAAAGCTTCCGAAAATGACGGCGTGTAGTCACCTTTGCGAGTTGGGAATTCTTAGGCACTTTCATTTTTTGGGGTGCTGATAGTACCGCACGTACGACTGAATCAGCTTTTCGGTTTGCAGGAAGACCAAGATGTGAAGCTACGCCCTGAAACTTCATCGTAACCCCCCCCCCCCCCCCTTTTTTTTTTTTTCGAGGCCTTTCAGTAGATCTGGCAATTTTTTACAAGATTTGTTCGATGGTGGACAATGCCATAAATGGAGAAGTGCACATTTCGAGTTGGTAAGAATGACCTTTCTCGCGTTCGGTAAGACATCTCTTCAGTTGTCGGAGTGCAGCAGTTACAGTGGCACCCTTTGTAACCGTACACGAAACTGACAAGTTCGGCCGCACAGCCCAGCTAAAGTATAGGGAGGAAATAAAGGAAGGAAGGAAAGGCAGGGAGGTCAACAAGACGTGCATCTGGTTTACTACCCTACACGAGGAAAAGTGATTTTAGGCTTGAAAAGAAAAAAAAAGGAGAGGGGGAGAGAAAGGTTCTAGCAATGGGCATACGTGTGGTTGTCCATCACATCACGCCTACAATCGTTCACCGAGGCCAGTCGATTTCATAAATCGTAGCAATACCCGCGTCGCTTTGTAAGCCTGCGACGCGTGGTTCCTTGGTCCAAGGATCTTTAACGGTCTGTTGTCTAATCGATTTGTTAATAACGGTCTATTGTCTAATCGGTTTAACACATTGCGAAGGATGTCACGTTCGATGTCTTCACAAAAACACAACACGTGTTCGATTGTCTCTTCACAGTTACGTGAGTCACATTTAGGTGTGTCTGACATTCCAATAACGAATGAGTAGGCTTTCGTAAAAGTCACCCCTAACCAGAGGTGCCACAGTAAAGTTGCATCATGGAGGGAGAAGTGCGACAGAATCTGCAGCCTTCAATGTTGGATCCAGACTATGGAGACGACAGTTTGAGACAGTCGGGGTAGTCGGTGTGTTCCACGAAGTTTGCGTCTTGGTGTGAGCGAGTAAACGAAGACCCTCGCAGCATCTGTTATTGACAAGGTTATGGGAACTGTCTGCGTTCCTTTATGGGCTGACCGTGCAACATCATCAGGAAGGTCGTTACTGATGATGCCAAAGGGCCCCGGCAGCCATTGGAATATGATGTCATGTTCTTTCGAGGGGGGGGGGGGGGGGGAGGGGGCTCGATGGAGGACTTCTCTTTTCTCAAATACCAATTGTTCGTATGTATTTTGTCGTAAGGCTGACTGCATATTCTGAAGCCACAAAAATGACCCACTTTCGAGTTTGTACAATGTAATTACCAGCAGCACGTAGGGCAGCAAGTTAGGTTGCCGTAGAGGTCGTCATGTGGGACACTTTGAACTTGATTGTGATTTGTAAGGCTGGGATAACAACAGCGCCTATGGAGCTGGAAGCTGAGACAGACCCATCGGTGTAAATTTGCGTTATTTGTCCATGTGCTTCGTTCAATAATCACAACCCTTATTAAATGGGATTTTCAATGTCTGGTGAGTTGTATTGTCTCCTAATGGGTATTCAAACCTGAATTAGAAAATCAATAACTGACGTGTTTTAGCAGCAGTTTCACAACACGCATTTGCTTCAGAATAGACATGTTTTCTTTATGGAAAAGTAAGTAGATTTTTGTGTGGTGGCTTATGTGTAAAGTCAAGATGTTTTTCAGCAGTAGCTTACAACAGGCATTCACTTGAGAATGCACAAAAGTTTTCTTTATAGAAAACAGAGCAGGCTTTACATGTGGTGCATTATTAGTAATGTTATGGCGTGTTTCAGCGTTAGCTTCACAACAGCCATCCACTTGCGAATACACACGAGCTTTGCTTGGTTGACAAGCTACACTAATTATATTGTAGTAACGTCAGAGTGAGAAGAGGTGTCGTTGCAAATAACTTCAATAAATTTTCTCGTTAATTTGAAAAGCAACATTATTCATAAATTGACACAGCTTAGCGTTGTTTCTATAGACAACTCATCTATAGACGTTTAAACAAATTTTAGTTATGAGAAGGCAACGATATATTCGTTCGAACCATGGAGGAAAGAAACCCAGGAGAGGCCCTGGCCAGCACGGACGTATTGGAGAAGGTGTGGCGGAAGTCACGTGCTGTTTTTCGCAAAGGAGCACTGGGACGGGTACCTCAAATGTCAACGTTGCCATAGCAACCGCGCCCCTGAAGCTTTCGCTGCTGCTCTGGGTCTCTTAAAAGTGAGATAAAATTTTTCCAGTACTGTCTTTCTCGCAGCACCTTTTGTTCACGAGAAAAGCTGACTTTGGAGTGTGGTGTGTAAGCTTGAAAGTTGTGTTTTGGGTCGGTGAGTGTGAGTGTCAACCAGCAGCAAATACACTTAAGCAATCACGGCGCGGGTCTTCGTCGTCGTGTTTAACGTGCCAAGGAAAAATACAGGAGCGCGTCTGCTTCACTAAAGCTGCTACAGAAGTTTCGTAGGCTTTGTTTTGACGCGCGTCGCAGCGCACACTTCCGGCGGCTCGTAACAATGCAAGTTCAAAGTTCGCGCCCACCTGCTCTGGCGAGCTGCGGAACCCCTGATTGGAGGCGCAAAGGGAGATGGCACACCAACATGGCTGCACTTCCGGCTTCAAAAACGTGACGTCAGGGCCTCTCCTGTTTTTTTTTCTTTCCTCAATGCATGGATCGAACCGACATCGACTCGCTGCATGATCGAAACTGTCCCGCCATAACCGCAGCTGTGGCAAAGCTTACGCCCCTATTTCTCTGATTTGTGCTGAAGATGAATAACAAAGTTCTGAAGCTGAAATGCACGCGCTTCAGCCTACGCCAGTCGCCAATGGCGAGTTAAAGCCGATATCAATCCCTTCGACGGTCGACCAACGATTAGGCCTAGCCAGCTGGCTGAGTTTGTGATCGGCGCTTCTGGGTTGCGTAAATATTTCCGACAAACAGAAGTGATTGCAGAGATCAATTATGGCCACGGCGTACGTGGTATCAGATAAAGTGTTTGCTTCCTACGATGTTCGCTCAACGCTCAAGCGGTGAGCACCGACAGCACTTTGCAGTGGCAGGTTGTGGAGTTTGAAGCTTAATTTACCTGCCCTGTAAATGTGGCGAAATGTAAACACTAGCGTAAACAGCGCATGTTGCCATTTATTTGGTAAAATATGCATCAACAGACATGTTCCGGCGTTGGGTGAAGATACTGGGTTTGCGAATGAGATCAGATGTTCGTAACATGTGGTAACACGGTCGCTCGATTGAAACGTACGTAGTCGTAATGATTTTTTATACATTCTTTTTATTATTTATTTATCTTTCATTTCAAAAAATAATGCATATTTTGGCAAAATTCTATCTAAAACGCAATATGTATAACAAGAAAAATTCATCAACCACTAAGAAATGTTAATGTGTTTGGATTAGGAGCGCACTCGAAACACTAAGGAAACTCGCACATCACGTGCCAACCAGACACACGGTGGCCGATCCGCTTTCGAAATGCATCAAACATTGAAGAAATTTCTGATGACTCTAATGTGAAAGAACAACAACACTTCATCAGACTTGCATAAGAAATTTTCATAAGGGAATGTCAGAGCCACTGTTGAATGGCGGGTATTCGTAATTTTCGGGATTCTGAGGCGTATTTGTGGCTGTCTTAAGCACCACAGAGGTAACCGTGGGCTTGCTGCTGTTGTAAAGCCCAACGGGAGGCAGCCTTGATGAGTCGTGACAAGTTTTGAAAATGTGGCTTGAGCTCTCTGCGCTGGCAAATTAGCAATAAGGTGACTCGACAGAGATGTCGAGCGTGTGCTCCGAGATTGTAAACCATGACGTATGTTGGGATCAGATGGTGTCTAGCAATCTTGATTATTGCATGAGTCGAGGCGCACCATGGTAGTCTAAGACAGGTGCGCAGAGCCTGGCCATGCAAACTTTCTAAGGTGCGGATATTTGTTTTACATGTGTTCGTCAAAATCGGCAAGATGTACCGTAAAAAACTCAGAAACAGTGCTGTTTACAGCTGCAACATAGACGGTACCGATGTGCCCAAGGTGTTTCCGCACATGAACTTCATTATATCAACACTTGAAATTAGTCTCCTCTTCAGGTATATGTAACGGGGCTCCATGAAAGGTACCTGTCAATAATTACACCTACGAAGCAATAAAACTTGTGGCATGCGATAGCCTGGCCGTTGATAGAAGCAGGGTACGGTGTCATTGGTTTGCCATAAACGCAATTAACGCGCATGAAGCAATCCAGAATGCGGCAGTACAGTTATCTTCATTTATGCTAACCTATCTGTTCATGCAAATCTGCAGGTGATTTCGTTATGTCGCATTCAAATGTTCTAGCACCAATGGCCGAGTATTTTACGAAGTAACAGATGGTTTAGACGACATCAACGAGTCCGTTTAAGTACTCTTAACCCACCTCGTAATGGTGCACACCCACACTCTGGGGAGAGGGTTTTGGCGAGGAAGTACTATGCGAATCTCTCTCCCAATCCTTTGTAAATCTACTCATTTGCGCTGTGATCTGTTTTCGTCACCGCACTTGTCGATTATGGCTGTTCGCGCCTGTGGTGAGTGAATGCGGAGTTTTCACTGTTCTTGAACAACTGGCGGCTGATCATGTTCGCTCTGGTGGCATATTTAAGGGAACCAATTCTTTGAAGCGCGGGGCGATGAAGGGCAGGCGCATCACCCTTTGTGGGAGGAGCCTCTCCTGCATTCTTCTCACTGGTTGCATTCTTCAATTTAGTGTGCTTTGACGCCTGTCAGTTAGTGTGAATGGGGGGCTCGCAAAGCAAATAATTGTATCCACCTTTCGGCGTAATACTAACATCAGGATTGAGCAAATTGTGCAGATTCAGCTGTCCTGCTTGCACACATTTCACAAGGAGCAGATGGCGTTCGGATGCTGTCCCGTTCGCATGTGTCAGAAACAAGTAATAGGCTGGTGTGGGAGGATGACAAATAAGGTAGGTCGACATGGGAAACTACTCTTCACACGGATACCATTTGTTAGCCGAAAAGCACACAAACATGGCGAAAGATTGTCAAGATAGAGGTTGACGATGAATTAGCGAGATGTCAGGATCATACATACATAGAGGCCAGTTGCTTTCTCCCAAGTTGACGTACCACGTGACGCCTGCGGTTGAAAGGATGTTTCGCATCAGCTGCCTTAGCGGCGAGGGGCGCTGGGGTAACATTTCCAATGCTATATCTAGAACACATACACAAATACCCAAGAAAATGGGTGGGAGGACAGCCGACGCTGTAGCTCAATTGTAGAGCAGCGCCAGTGTAACGAGAAAGATGCGCGTTCGGCTTCACCTGCGGCAAATAGTTTTATCGTCCATTTCATCACCCTTTACCTCATAATTTCTACATTTCAATTAAAAAGCGCAGTTACTTTTCCTATGACTTCCTTCGCTTCACTTTCTGTTGGCTTCGTGTGGTTGTAGGAAAAGATCGCGCTCCTTGGTGCACTTATTCTGGGCTACAGAAAGAAAAACGGCTAGCATGGAACTATCGTGCTAATGTTTCGACCGGAGCCCAGTCTTCGCCAGAGTACCCTGATGAATACTCGTAGTTATGGTACTCTGACTATGACCGAACCGCAGTCGAAACCTTAGCACGAGAGTTTCGTACGTCCTTTTGATGCATATTTACCGTAGGATCCGGAGACCTTAATTTATAAGTATCATGCACTGGTGCACAATGATTCATATGAACTCGGTGAAAGATGTCGACTCGTCTGGTGCATTATGAAACACGTGATATGGGTGATATGCAAGAATGTACACTAGTGTACCGGCGAGCATGATGCGCAAGATCAAAGTACAAGAGGTGACCAAATGGGAAACCAACTGACGCCTCGGGAGATAATTGGGCCTAGTATATACATTGGGACTAAGCTGCAGACCCCGTCAGCTTGAAGCACCTAACAAGTACTAGACGCCCTGCATCCAGCATTTGCATGACTTCAGTAGACATCATGGATCGCCCGTTGTCGTCATTCCGGACAGAAGTCCTAAGTTTAGCAATGTGGACAGAGGATGCTAGAGGCATCATGTCTCGTATTTCATCCTTACGTCTGTTAAGTTTTCGCAAATCGACCTCCAACCTAAACTATCAAGTTCCATTACACTACCTGGCTACAAATTGGTCAACTCTTTAACATCCGGTGAACGCAGCAGTGTTCGTTTAGAGCTGAAAAGACCACTCTTATGTTCCATCAACTCTACTACGGGTAGCGACCACAGCAGAGCGTTCACTGATATGTGCACATACCTCTTACACGTTCTCCGCGCGGTACAGCTCCGTGCCAAAAATCAATACCGCAATGTCAAAACACGACTTCTACAGACCTCAGTGACCAAATGTGGTGCTTGTGTGCCCCTCCGAATGAAGCGGCACCATTGGTGTCTCCTCCCTCATTTCTTTGTTTCTTTTCATATCTTAACATCCTTCCCCCTCCCTAGGGTAGCAAACCGGATAGGCGTCTGGCTGACCACCCTGCTTTTGCCTTTTCTCTTGTCTCTCTCTCTATTTCTTGTGACTTGTACATTGAGAGCAAACCAAAGAAAAAATGTCAGTTTCGCCCTAAGGGCGAAGCAATGAATGCGATAGCAACACAGCAATGTCATACGAAGTAAGGTGAGCGGCTTTGTTAGCAATATGAATTGCAGTAAACATGAGCTGATTAAGAAAGCAGCTGTGCTGCGGCGTAAGTAGACCGACATGAAGAGAGACTCGATGACCACGAGAAGGCGCGTGTGAAACGGTGGTGTTGATGAGAAGCGCTTCCCGTGGGCAGCGCGTGCGAAGGGACACACCTGTAGCGCTGCACTGCCGACCCGGGCAGCATTGCATGTGTAGCGTGCGTTGGAAAATGTGGCCCGACTATTACTAACTGATTGAACAAGCGTGGTGTGAGCGCGCACAAACAAACATGAATAGATCACACTGAATGACTGCAGACAACGACTGTCAAAACGCTGGCAGCAAGCGCATACGCCGCAGCAGCGGGCGAAGGTACGTGCGGTCTATCGCTTCAACGGAAACTGAGCGGCGAATGCACGGCGCATAAAGGTCAGAGCCGTGTGGAGATAAGCGACGGTGCGAGCGAGCGACGAGCGCGGTTGTTGGCAGAGTAGAAGTGCGCCCCCCCCCCCCCCCCCCCGCTCCCTCCGGCGCTGGCTTCCCGCTTCCTTGCTTGCGCGTGGGAGATTGAGTGTGTTCGCTCTCCATGATAGCGCGCGTCCCCGCACGCTTCCGCTCGGGCATACGGCGCGCGGCGAAGATTTGACCTATAGGGAACCTCACGGCGACGGCGACGGCGACGCCGACGGCAGAAATCCGGTTGAAGTGTCCATATAATTGCTATCGCAATAAAAAATCACATCATATCACGGGCAACCATGGTGGGATGCGAAAGCATCGCGGGGGGTGCGCATCGAGTTTCCGTTTCGTTTCACTTGGCAACACAACCCAATGAAAGTTAGAGTGAGAGAATGTATTGAGAAGAGAGGAGACGTTTGTACGGGGTTGTTGCATCTTTATTTAGAGATCGTACGTGATTCCTAGCGTCGGTGCGCGCGGTATCTTGAAGACGATCCCGAAGTTCGGGGTCCGCTTGCCGACGCTGACGTTTACGTTTGGCTTCCCGAGCCTTCCTCTGCTCCGCGGCGGTGGCGCTGCCGCTGCAACTAGCGCCGACGTTGACGTTGTTCATGGCGTTTCGCACATCGTTGCACAGAGAGAGAATGACGGAAGCACAGCGAACGCGCGCTTTATACTACGCCGCGACACTTGCGACGAACTTTACTTCGTTTAGTTGAGTAATACTTTTCTATTATTCGCTTCCTATTTATGTTGGTTAACTGCACACTACAGTATTGTGACGAGACAACACGAGTCGATACCTTCTGGCTTCAAGCCTGCAAAACGCCCAACATCGGCATTGTGGTGTCTCCGGCAAATTCGCGTGTGCCTCTCAGTTCCTGGGATTGCTAAGAAATCAGACCTGTCACCCTTAGCCCTGAAGCGGTTGTCCCTGCTTTGCCTACACGAGTCTTATCTTGACCGAATACATATTTACATGGACGGTTCCACTAATTCCAACAGTTCAACCGGAGCAGTGGTTGTTCCATCGGACGCCGCCTCTTTGCAATTTAAGTACTCTCACAACACCACGTCGACAGCAGCAGCACTTGCGGCTCTTCAAGGTGCAATCCATTACGTGCTTCAGCAACCACCAAATCGCTGGTCCATTTTCTGCGATTCGAAAGCAGCCCTACAAATTCTGCAGTTTGCCCTACGTCACGGGCTACACGAACAGCTAGTGTACGAAATAAGACAAGCTCATCACCACGCGATTGAGAAAGGACGCGACATCGTATTTCAGTGGTTGCCGAGCCACTGCGGAATTGTTGGCAACGACAGCGCCGATAAAGCTGCTCGCTCGGCTCATCAAAAACATCAGCGAGTGCCTATACCAATCTCAAGAACGGATGCTGCGCGGCAACTTCAATCACTTGCTCGCCACATCGCACTTCAAAGATGGAATTTACCAGGTTTCAGCAACTCACGCTTGCATTCTCTCGACCCTAAATTGCGACTTCGCCTGCCACCTGGACTCTTCCGTGGTAAAGCAACTTTACTGTGTCGCGTGTGGTTGGGCGTCGCATTTACAAATTCCTATTCATTCCTAATAGGAATGGCTAACAGTGCGGCATGCAATTTGTGCGGCTGCGATGAGACGCTAGAGCACCTTCTGTGTCATTGCCCAGCTTTTGACGCTCAACGACGGATTCTTCAAACTCAACTCAGCATGTTAGATAGCAGAGTGCTGTCAGAGGAAAAGATTCTGGGACCATGGCCTACGCATTCCTGCATGCGAAAGGCCACAAAAGCTCTTCTGCAGTTCTTTAAGGAGGCTGGACTATATGAGCGCTTGTGACAGTGGACCTTCCTCTGCGACTGACTGTGTGAATAACTGACTCTTTTTGTGTTTTTTTTTTCGTATTCTCGCTCCTTATCTATTCCCCCCTTTCCCTCTCCCCAAGCGTAGGGTAGCCAACCGGGCACGTCCTTGGTTAACCTCGCTACCTTTCCCTTCTCGTTTCTCTCTCTCTTCTTCACACAAACCCCCCAAAATAGGAACAATAATGAAACTAGCGTTTCGTTCCTTCTGGGCACAGTGTCGCCTTTTAGCATCACGTAATCAATTGGTTTACCTCACAGAATTAATTTTCGCTTGGATAATGAAGTAGCCGAAATATGCAATGGTAATCACTCTGCGTGGTGGCTCGAGGGACGGTCTTTCACAATTTTTGACCAGGCGACGTACTCTGACATAGGCCACGTTAAGTGGTCCGCCATTTCTTGCCGAATAAAACACATCGCAAGAGATTTGCGGGATGTTATACACGCGCTCCCCGCCATGGTGCGTTTGGTGACTTGAGTACAGTAGCAGCAAGTGCGGAATCTGGGGACATTTTTGCAGGTATATTTTATGGGCAGTTCATTTCTTTGGACTTAATTTTTTTTGTGTGTGTGTGTGTCACCGGCTATTCTATTGGTAGTACTTTTAGTGACTTCTGCCCAAGCGCGAAAACTGCTGCGCGTGCCGCTTTGTTGCTGTTTTTCTTTTCTTTTATACGTTCAATTGGCTATGCACGAGCGTTCGTGAAACTGATTCTTTTGCCGGAATTCTCTTAATTCCCTTCATGTTATCATCACCTATCATTCTTTAATGATTTAGGCAAATAAAGTTGCCGTAAAAGCCGACAATAGTTTGTTGGAAACATTTGCAACTACATACGGTATAAGTTAAACCGAATTTCGTTGCTTACGTTTGTTAGCGAGTGCACAGGATTGTTTGTGTTTCAAGACGACTCGGTATGATATATCATAAGGAAGCGATAAGCTCAGATATCTCATAGTTCAAACGGTTTGCCGTCTTCTTGTGCAGTTACAGTTGGTGTTGTTTCACTAGACACAAATACATATATGTCTGTGTTTAGGGTGAATTGGCATGCAGATAATTTCACCACCAAAGGTTCACCAGCTATCCGAATAATGAGTTAAAAATATGATGCTTCATCACTTTATTTTGCTTATTTTAGTTAGCAGCTTGATGACCAACCATTCTTAATTTGTCATTTTTGTTTGGATTGTTTTTGTCATTCAATTCGTTTTTATTAGTTTTTAAAATTGTAATTGCTAATAACAATTCGGATTCCCAAAATTGAAAAGTTAATGCCTCACATTGCACCAGTCTGGATTGTTCTTTCACCTGAGGAGCAGCAGTGAAATGTGCAAGCGAAATAGTAGCCCGAGGTGAAAGGCGGGTTTTACTTCGACGTTGGGAAATACACCATCGCATGGCACCAGTGCTATAGCAGGCGATCGAGATAATGACACGCAAAAGACAGTGGACAAAACTTCGAGTTTTCGCGATCTGTCCCGATGGGTGGAGCAATAAGCGAGACACATCCGAACAGTTTATGGTATCTTCCTACCCACTACAGCAACAACAGCAGCAGTAGACACCGTGTCATTGAAACCAGGCGGGGTGCGGGTATTCTTCCCTGCGTCGTGGCCCGTGCTCGATTTGGCGCAAAAAGAGGTCTATTGTGCGTTCACCAGACAATGCCGGGGGCGCGCTCCGGGCCACATCGAGATACGCCGATCGGGCGGACAAAAGGCAGACGCAGCTCTTTTGTGTTGCGCGCCCCGAGCACGAATGAAAAGCACGGAATGGTGGTGATGAGGGGGGATTACACTGGTTCTGACGGGGAGCAGGCTGCAGTGCCCCCGTCGAGTAGAACACAGCCGTGCGGCGACAGTAAAGAGCCAAAAAAAGTACGCAATAAAGGTGTAGCGAGAGCTTATACTCGTACTGTGCGAGTGCTCGTTCGGCATTTCTGTTGATCACGCATGCCAACTGTCACGCACTCTGTCACTCCGTTTCTCTCTCTCTCTCTTTTGTTATTTCCCTCTCCATAATACTTCCACGTGCTGGCGGGTACTTGCGTTTTGCGACCAAATGCCAAGTGCTTTAAAGCTTTATTCTTTCTTCGTGGTAACTTGTTGGCGTCTCCTTGATTGTTGTTGGCGCCCACGCCTAGCCAAGAGTTTGTCGATCCGAGTAGTGTGTCGCGATTCACTCTGCTTTGATCCCGCCACGCGCTGTGGATCTCGGAAAGCCTCGGTGTACGGTATATTGAGTTGCGCGCATTCATTGAACCCGTTAACGCTGACGCGCAATTTAATTCCCCTTGGCGTTCTCCATGCGCGTTCGCCTTGGATCAGCGCACGAGGTTAATTACCCTGGAGCCGCATTTTTAACGATTCTTCTCGTTTTTTCATTTGAATTTTATTATGTTGACCCCTTCGTCATTTTCTTGCACGAAGCCGCCCCGCCGCTGTCGTCGTGGTCGTCTAGTCAGCAAGACGGGTGAGAAGAAATGGATGTAGTTGTAAGAAAAGTATCCTAATGAAATACGTGCAATTGTTCGCATCGATTATTTGGTAAACGGGTGTGATTTTGGCAAATATATCTACACAAAAACAAGGATGTGCGCGGTTCTTATAGAACAGGAAGCTTCAGAAAGCAGAAAAACGCTTTACATGACAGGTTTTCTCCCGAGTGGCTCTCTTCGTCTGTGCTTTTTAGTTCCAGCTATTGTTTTACTGCCCTAAGCAGTTATGAGCTATAGGTATCGGTAATTCCTGTTACATCGCGGCTTCTTGTAACATCACGCTCGTATCCTCGGAAGCGAAAACAAAGTGCCTCGAGCGGCTAGTCGCGCGACAATTAGGCGTGTATTCGCGGGCTTCTTTCACGCTCGGAAAAACACTTTTAGGTAGCAGGTATTGAGCAACAGACAACTGTATCGGAAGTTTTTCATGTTGTTCTCTATTTTTTTATTGATACTTTTATTCTAATTATAATATATGAGAACTTGATTAAATAATCGCGACTACTTAAGTAATTAGGCGAAATGCAAAAAAAAAATTGAGTATCTCTAAGCGACGGCAAACAATATTACGTTGGTTCTGTCCAGTGACGTTGCATTCGCATATTTTTAAATCTTGGTGCATAATAGTTGGGACACCCTGTATACAAGGCTGAATAATCCTTCCCCGTATATTGGACTGGTAGACATAGCCCGATGCGACGCCCTACTTTGATGGACAGGCTGCTTTTCATTGTGATGAAATTATTCTTGCTGACTTTTCTAGTTCATGCAAACGTCTAGCATGTTCGCATTCGTTAGGGCTCCGTACACCAGGAACCGTGACTAGGCGTTTCACCGCTCCGAACACGATGAACTCCCGCGTTTAGTTACCACAATGCCTCAATTTATTTATTCGTCCGCGCCATTCCTCTCCGAGTTCCGCATCCACGCGAGCCTAACGTATTCCTAGGCGCAAGCGTCTCAAGCCCGTGCAAAAACTGGACTGACAAGAACTACATGAATCGCCGTGCCCTGCTGAAAGTAGCGAAACCACCGGCTTGTGCTCACTTTAAGTTCACTAATTGGCATCTTAGTTTGGTGCGACTCGAAGGGATACCCCCCCTTGTGACAGAGCGAATGATTTTTAAAAATATGCGCATGCGCTGTAAAACCGCAACTTTAATGATCAGCAGAAGTTTCTTTGGTAGAGGAAACCTTTCGAAGTTTGAGGCATAGTAAACATTAGCCCTAAGAAAGTACGCATAAAGTATATTGTGTTTCCTCTCGGCGAAGTCCTCCAGTGTGGGCGGAAGCGCTGTTTCGCCAAAATCGGCAGTACTGATCAAAAACAAAAATACCGGCAGTCATAGCTTCGAGACGCAGCAACACATGTGAACTTCGGAAAAAGAAGCATGCCGTCATTGCCGTGTACATAAAGCGTGCACAAGGTGTTCGTTGCAAGCGACCTCCCCTGCAACTAAAACTAATTCTCGAAAGCTCTCAGAAGCGTTGTAAGGGACCGAGCACTTTATGAGAGAATTTCCCACGTGGCGAAAAGGGCTTAAGAGCTCTTTCCCGGGAGTCGTAAACCCATTAAAATTACATAGCGCCGCTGAAAAAAACATGACTTGTGCTTAGTTTTCCTCTGAGCGGAAGCCATAATCTTTCACTGCACGCACTTAGCGCGAGGAAAGAACGCGAAACAAGCGGTGAAGAGTTCAAGTTCTTCGCGAAACTGGGAGCGCAAGTAATGCCCACATGTTCGTTATCAGCGCAGTAGCTAGGATGTTTTGAAGTCGAAGAAGTGCCTGTCGATTTGTATACAATTGATTTTTTTTTCAGTGGCTCGTCTCTTGAGTAACGTGTCTGATGAACTTGATGAATTTTATGAGCAGAAAAACCGCAAATGTAAGGAACAACGCCTAAACATGGTCGACATGCCATAGAAGTAGTGTATTAGTAGTGAGACATTATACAGCCGTTGACAGTGAAGATGCAAGCACAGTGGTAGCAGAAGCCACCAAATCGGTAGCCTGCTCCGCGGGTAGAACAAGGGCCAGCACTACCGCCAAGCACATGCTATGGGACTGCTCCGGATACAGAAATCTCCGGCACAAACAGCCGCGACCCTGTCACTTCATTTGATGACTGGGTCATCCCAGCTAACGACAATCGAGCAAAGCAATCGACTTTGCACCTCAGGCGGGCATCCATCATCAAATGTGATTCCGTTACCTTAACCCCCTCTTAGTCCGAAGATTCCGTTCCTAATTTAGATTTTTCATTCATTCGACACGGCTATATATGTGTTGCACTTGGTGCTGCATAACGCTCAGCAAGGTGGCATGCGTAAAATGCGTGGCAATTTTAGTAATACAATTCCTATCTTTGATTACCAGAGAAGTAGCCCGTATCGTGCGCGTAGCAATGACGCACATATCCGTTTGTAACGCTGTGCATTTTTGTGTAAGAATTCTGAGATGTGGTTCTCGTGATTCTTGGGAGAGCTCTTTCGTCTCCGATTGATGAGGCTGGCTCAGGAGAACCGTGTTGAAAGCTTTACTGTAGTGTACGCATATGGCCCAACCGGGAACGGGTGATTTAGAGCAAAGAACGCGATGCCGCTCTCGTATGAATCAGTGAGATAACACGATGGTTGCCGGTACCGGTTGACCTGCGTGGGTCAACCGGTACCGGCAACCATCGTGAGTCTGCCCTGCCGTGCCAGCCAGTGGACACATAGCAGCAGGAAAGAGATGTTTAATGTTTTTTTGGCACTATTTTTTTTACCAACTCTGCCTGGTAACATTTATTATACGAACACTGCATGTGCTCGTGCAGTTGAACGAAAATTTACAGGCTTCTTTATTGCATAAGGTTGGCACGAGCACGGTATCGCTCTTTCCACCACGCTCGAATTTACTGACAGCGTCCGCAAACAGAATATGACGTTTCTCGTCTAGAATGCGTATAGCGTTGTAGCAATAGTCAGAAACGCCGCTGGCTGGGACTAGGCTTCTCGCTCCACTTTTCTTTGTACACTAGCTGTGCATGACTCGGCGCGGCAGACACACATACATCTATGGCGCGAGAGCGATGCAGAGGAACAAGACAACGAAGCCTTTCGCTTAAGCTGTCTCAACGCGATGGCGCAGAATGCCATCGCCCAAAGCCGGCAGCGCAGGTTGTGCAAACCAGAGAAAGTGAGATAGCCGAACAGAGACAACAAATAAGTATACACTATATAAGTACAGCTCGCGGGGTGCTCCTGCGGCTGCCTTGGATGGGATCGTAGCTCGCGGCACCCACCGCCGGGCTATGCACCCCCTCCAAGTCACCGTCCTCTGCATCAGAGAAAGATACGGACTGCCCGAAAGAACGGCAGTGCATGTATGAGGAGAAAGAGAGGCGGAGGTATGCTGGGGTGGGGGGTTGCCGAAGGAGGAGGAGAAGAGTGGGCGGCGCAGCGGGGCAATTTCTCCCGGCCATCGATCGCCGCCGCCGGAGCCGTGAATATTTGATGGGGCAAGCGTCGCTCGGCGCGATGCAGCAGCGCCACCGCCACTTCTACTCTCTCCCTGGCGTCCCCGTTCTTCCCCGTTCTTCTCTGTCCTCTTCTTCCCTGCCTTTGCCGTCGGGACGGTCGGCCGGGCTTCTCCCGTCTCTGCCAGCCCACCCTTGCGACGGCGAAGACGACGCTTCGTCGGCGATGAGGTGGATACGCTTCCCGTCTCCCGGCTTTCCCCCTGGTCACCTCACTCGCTCCTTTCTCTGTCTTCTCGCGCTGACGGGAGCTTCGACAAACCGCAAGACGCGGAATGCGTTGCCGCGCTGCCAGAAGGGGAGCTCAGTTCCGATTTTGAGTATTGATTTTGATTGTGCAAGGACAAGTGATGGACGGTAAAAGAGAAGAAATGCGGGGCTCCCCGCGGGTGATCTTTGATGTATCTTCAATGCTGACGTGGTGCAGAGACGGCATGACGCCTGTATGTCGCACGCGCCTTTGACGGCCGTATGTTCGCAACACTCCAAACACTTGCACGGCCAGAAACACACGATGTCTCTGACGGAGAAAGGATAAGCTGTATATTGTATGTCGTGCCTCCTCCATATATAATTCACCGCCCTCAGTTCGAGAAACATTGCGTGATATTACGAAGCGACTATACATAAATGTGTAGCTGTGTCGGCTGAGAAAATCCTAAACTGACAATCTCATACAGCTACAATAAGCACATACATTGCTCTCTCTCTCTTTCTCTCTCTCCTCCCCATCTTTCATTCCCCTCATCCCGCTCCCATGTGTAGGGTAGCAAACCGGTTGTGCTGAACTGGTTAACCTCCCTGCCTTTCCTTCTCCACTCTTTCCTTCCTTCCTTCCTACATTGCAACTGACATCCGGCCGGAACCATGCATGCTGCTGTGGTAATTAATTTTTTCAGCGTGTACTACACAACAAGTACAGAATAGTGTAAACATTATTCCGCAGGTAGCACACAACAAAGGGATGTCGCAGCTGCGAAGCCCCTCACTATGCCCTGACGACAGACACAAGATGATTACCATTATAATCTCATTTTATCAATACAGCGCCAACAAACAAAGACACAGACAAGGCGCACCAAAAACCGACAACACGTTGATTACTCAGCGCTCGTATTGTCGCTTTTTTCATGTGTTTTCTCTGTGTCGTTGTTCGTTCACGCTGTATTAGGAAAATAAATGCGTACCAACTATAGTTACTATACCTCAGTTCAAAGTACACCATAGTCTCGATGTGCCAACATCCGCGTTTCCAACCATGAGCAGAAGCTGCTGAGGTGACCCGTGCTACCCAACTTGTAAGCAATGCAGAGCCAACCTTTTGAAACCACATACTTTGTGGCAGCGCCCCGCTGCCCCTACTTCCAAGAACACCGCCATGTACGCGTTACTATGCAACAAGCGTCCCGGCAGCCTGGAGCAGAGGGCGACTCCCCCACGAGCGTTCTAAAAAAATATTCTTGCCCACATCAGGGGTGCTATAACGTAAGGCTATTCCAACCTGTTTCTACTTCATTTCTGTCACTAGCCCTCCATGATGGGTCAAACATTTTCGAACCACACCCATTTCGCCTCTCTGTCACGTGTTGCCACGAAAACAGCGAAAACTCCTCAACTGATATCATGTGTACAGACTGATTATTCAGGATTAGGTCGAACAAAATATATATATATATATATATTATATATATATATATATATATATATATTTCTCATCCTATGACTTTTTCGCCATTAGACTTCCGCTATTGTCAAACTTCTTTGGGCGGCTTCCACTTTGCCTGCCTTTCATGCGACGTCACAAAACCGCGAAAACTCATCACGTCGAAGTACACGTGTACGCACTAAAGATGCAGTAATATGCCGAATAAAACTGAAATTGCTTCTGAATAGTCGGAGACTGCACCGTTCCGCAAAGGATAGAAGATGGCTGGCCGTTGATCGCCCTGTCACTTGCCGCTCGGAACTGCCGGGAAGAATGGATTTATTTGCATATAGTACAAAATGTTGCGTGCCAGTGTAACATTATCGAGCCCTTTCCGTACGGATATTACATCGCTATGCCAACTTCTCTTTGCTGAGGATCCGTTCTAGCGGCATCTTTCACTCCCCGTTGCATGCCGCCGCAATTTTCGACCAACCAACGCAAGCTAAGGGGAAGCGGACCAATCGCCGACACTGACGTAACTCTCCCTCATCCGGTTATCTACTTTCACTGCGCTAGCTCGACTCCTCGGAAACGCTCTCCACTTCTGCGCGGTCATCCCCTCTTGTCAGCCATTTAAATAAGAAACACCTGCCAAGATAGGCAATATTATTCACTTTGAAAGCAAACGAAAGTGACCTCCTATAAACGAGGAGAACGCATAATTGGGTGAGTCAAACAACACTGCGGGTCCCCGCCAGATGCTTGCGTAGGCGGTTACGTAAATTTGACGTCAAAAGATTGGAATAAAATCAGACGGGGACAGTTCTACGTTATAGGGCCCCAAGAATGGTCCAGGAGGCTGAGCCTTTCGAAGAGGCTTGGACTGAAAATTATTGCCACCTCCTCCTCCTTCTCCTCTCAAGCAAATATTGTAATTAAAGTTCTGTTTCCGTCCAGCTGCGTTGTCACTTGTTCATGATGCGTACCGCTAAAAGTGAGCTTCGAGGCTTCGAGAAGAGCTTGATTTTGTTGATGGGAATCCGAAAGTCGATGTCTGATTCCCGCCGGCGAAATTCAAGAGCCCGTTATTGTGGCGTTCAGTGTCTTAAGGCAAGTGGAACACCTTCCTCGAAATGAAAGACCTACGCCGGGTTTCCTATAATTTATTCAGTGACAGGAATGCCACCCTTCGAAAGAAGCAGAACTCTAGTGCGTACCCGAAGTTCGAGAGAATAGTAAAGGATAAAAAAAAGTGTTAAGGCACGATGGTAATGTAAACTCATTCGACGTGAACTTATCACTGACGACGTGTCAACTGTGTTTGGCCTCTTCTTATAATACGACTGTGAAAGAAGCGAATTCCTGGTTTTCGGCGATTAAATATACATAGTGGGGACGGCATGTGCACCTCCAGTCAGCAGCTTCTGTAGTAGTTTGAAAAAAAAAAGAATACGTCAACAACTCAGCATGTTTCGGTAATGGAAATAGCATGTCTTTTTGTTTGGCTTCATATTGACAATTAAAGTCGTGGATACGAAATTTAAGGGACACCGTCAAAAGGTTTGCGTAGTTAGTTTCACTTGCCCTCTGACCATTTCAATCCCCTGCAGATCTTTGGGCAAAAGCACATCCGGTCATTGCTCGACTGCCTGTGCGATGTAGCCATGCTGCTTTCTTGTATGTACATTTCACTTTACGTTTTGAAAGTTATGTTGTTATCCCGCCTCGTTTTTATCCTGTAGCTTCTCACCGTGCGCAATGTTTGCATTTCATTTCCAGCGTGATGGGAGAGCGGTACTGAAACGCTGGGTATATATCTCCAGGTGCCCTGGTGATTCTCTGGGGCGCAAGATCTAGCGGCGCCTTGTATGAAACTTTAGGGCGCACTGCTTTTACACGGTTGTCGTCCGTGCGGCTTTATGCAGGCGCTGAAATAGCGAGGACGTGATAATGGCAGACCAAATAGGCCGACTGTCCGTTACTTCAGCGCAACAGTGCCCAGGTAATATGATTTACAAGGTGTCCCATCTAACTTTAGCCAAGGCTTAAATATATGCCAAAGCACTTTATGAGGACGAGTCTAAATGCATATCGGTTGCTATTGTGTGGAGCAAGTCACACTATTTTTGTATTCTGCTTGATTGCATAATTATGCAAGGCTAATTAACCAACTTCGCAAGTATTAACTTTAGCACAGAACTTCCAATAACAAAGCTGTAGAGCCTTCTCTGAAGCATTTATTCCAGCAGGTTGTAACTTCCTATTTGTTACGTAATTTTTTTTCTGCGTCCTAAAGGAAGTCCGCTAAATAGGGCGGGAGCACGTAACATGCGCGCGCTTGTGCGCCGCGATTGCAGTGCTCTCAAACGTGCCGTGTATGAACGAACAGCGCATTTTTCTGGTGGACTGCCGCTTAAAAAATTACAGTGGAGCGAAGCAGGCGTCCGCTTTTCGCTATCATGAACTTCGGTGCCCATAGAGTTTCGTACAATAATTACTAGAGGCGACTGTGACGCTAGTGTGCAGAGTTCCCAGTAATGGCACAGAAAGTTTGATGCTGAGATATTTTTTTTGTCTATGTGTTTTTTTTTTGTTCAAAAATATAGGTAGGACATTAGGAAAGACATTAAAAAGAGCTTGGTGGCGCAACCCACCACCCCGTTTCAAAGGGGAATGCTCATAGCATCCATCCATCCATCCATCCTATGGGAGCTCCAAGCAGGGCCGGTTCAGCCAGTACGAGAATGATGGGTTTTGATTTGCCTTAGCTTCGTCCTTCTGACTGTGAATGGCTTCGTGACTTCGCAAACTGATATTCTTTAAAGAGAATACTACGTTATAAACGATTAAGGGCGTCCGACGGAAGGATTTGAACAGATGACGTCTAGCGCAAAAACCCGATCTTGAAACCATCATGTCACGGGCGCATGCCTCGACAGGGGCCATAGAACAACCTAAAGAATTTCTCGCGGGCAAGCCAGCGCGTTCAGACACTTTGTTCGTTTCGATTTCGCCGCCACACCTCATTGATATATTACATTTTTTGTGTAACAAACAGAATCAAAATCAGTTCACCTCGTCAGGCGGAGCCGCTGCAATTAGTAGCGATTATGAATGTTCTCTGATTGTAATTGCTCTCTACATTTGGAAAAAGTATGGATTACTTTGAAGTTAGCCCACTAAAGTCAGATAAGGCGTAGTAAACAAAGCCACAAGAATGTGTGAAGTCAAAAGCACGAAGATCAGGCAAATCCACGTACATTCCCACGGTGACTGAAGGATGCGGAGCCCCAGTTCCTTCAAGCAATTATTGTAGGGAATTCTATGGCTACGACGAATTGAAGCACATCACTGGCGTAAATTGAGCGGCCGACGCCTACGTGGCTGCCCTGTCACTTTTTAAGCGGCACGCCTCTCCACGCCTTTGTGTCCTTTGCATGAAATCAGCAACATGAAATCAGCCTCCATTCTCGACTCTGCAGGTGCTGCAATTTACTGAAGACACAGTCAAGCCGTTTATAATACACCGACAGTGGGTTTCTTTTTTCTATGCTTAGGATGAAAATCTTGGATAAACAGGAATTTGCAAACTAAACTTGATAAAAAACAATGCCCTCCGATTTTGATGCGTATTACATTAAAAAAACTCAGCAACAACACAAAAAATGTTTTGCGCTCTGCGTAGACAAGTATAACGAGAAGGCTGCCAGTTTCCAGTTTCACTGGAATATTTTCTCTTTAATATGTTCAATATTTATGCAACTGTTTCTATAAATTCTATTTATATTAATATAAAGAGAAACATTTTCTCTTTAATATGTTCAATATTTATGCAACTGTTTCTATAAATTCTAAAGGAAGCATGTGATCTGAAGTATCCCGCAACAGCAGCATCATTTGGGCCATTCATCAGGGTGTTGCCATAAACTCGTTTCAATGCAATATTATATTAAACGCTATAGCAAGGATATAACAAACGTAATAGAAACAGCTCAAAGGTTCACAATTAAAAATATTACCGTCAATTTCCTATACATACCAACTCCAAGACGCGAATGCAGTCTAGTAACGTATTGGGCCGTAAGATATAATTTAAGCTTCAGTTCTAGCTACCGCAGTTTTCTCCTCAGACTGTTCTTTAGAACTCCTTGCGAGATTAGGCTTCACAGAGGGGCATGTTGTTGGATAGAGTTTTGTTGAAGTAACGGCTTTCCTCGAACTATTTTTTACGAGCACACGATGCGGGCGCTACTTCGTTTAGTATCACGGCTGGAGGCGTTCAGCCTAACGCTACTTCTCTGAAGCGAAATAAGGTTTTTGAGCATCCGCTGGGGAAGAGTTGAAAGACAAAAAAAAGTATAAAGTTGTATTGTTGTATTGTATTGTTGATTAGTCTTCCGTGTTTCATTTCCATTTCCATTTTTACCAAGATGAAAAAAAAAAACGAAAAACGTACTCTTGTTAGAACTTTTTTTGTGTTGTTGCTGAGTTTTTCTAATGTAATACGCATCAAAATCGAAGGACATTGTTTGATTATCAAGTTTAGTTTACAAATTCCTGTTTATCCAAGATTTTCATCCTAAGCATAGAAAAAGAAAGCCATTGTCGGTGTATTATAAACGTTCTCGTTCGCGTACTATCCACACTTTCACTTGTGTTACGTGTTGATCTGATTGATTAATGGGTTTAATTTGCGCAAGAATCAGTTCAGGCCAGAGAGCGCCAACGTGTTATGAGTTATGAGAATGTATTAAGCTTTAGGTCTTTTTTTCTAAATTCAGCTGATAATAACGTAATATTTGTACGCGTTAACCGTTTTAGTGAAGAAAATAAATGGTGTAGACATTTTTAAATCAAGACGCGTGCTTTCGGTTTTCATTTTATGCAGTGCATAAATGCAGTGCATTAAATGAGGTTACGTGTTGCAGAATATGAAAATAAACTCAATTTTATGCACCACATTTAATTGTATAGCACTTCATTAACCGCTTCACTAAAGCTCCGCTTCCCATGGATTCCGATATCTGTGTTATATCTGCATAAGTGCCTCCCCCCCCCCCCCCCTTTTTTTTTTTTTTTTGCACCTTAGGCGTGTAGCTCGAACCCAGCTACTCCCACCTTCATCTCCCGATTACCAACGTGCAAGGTTGTCTTTCTGTTTTTTTCTTTGCATTCTCCTTAGTCCAAGACTGTGCAAGCAGTTGCACTAATACATAGATCTAAACTCTTTTTTCACGCAAAAAGATAAAGCTTCTGCACTATAGAACTGTTTTAACAGGAAGCGCCAGCCAGTCATGATGTGGACATATTAGCGACGACTGCCGACGAATGGAAAACAGAAATCACGAACGAGCAGCTTTATGAATTCGGCCTCAGCACTTTACAATAACCGGTATTTTCTCGGATTGGGCAACAAACCTGCAAAAATGACTTCAGCCTTAAGTGGCGTTCATAGTTAGTTCTGCACGTGATCATTATCGACATTGATCGTGTGTCTGCGTGATGTGAGTCTCTCTCTCGCTCTTCTTTCTTACTATCTTTCTACCACTCCCATCCACCATTGTTGGTGAGCAAATCGGATTTTCTGTACTGGTGAACCTCGCTGCCTTTCTTTTCTTCATCTTTTTTTTTTTTGTCTCGTTGATAACGCTGTCGCAGTTGGCAGTCACAGCAGACCTCTGGAAATGAATACGCTCTGAATGCTTCGGGCCAATTTGGTTTGGGCTTTAAACTTGTGACAGACGATCATAAAAGGCGTGTTTACTTTTTTTAATTCACTTAGACAAACTTTTCCAGAGATACTAAAGAGCCTTCATTGAATTCCGCATAACTGAAACACTCTATCGCTTTTCCAGGCTACGAGTCTTTGGTGAAGCTCTCCGCCAGAGGACAGATTTCGCTGCATGCAGAGAACATCCTATCGAAATCGGCGAATACGTCGTGTGTACAAAATGCATCAAGCGCGGCTCGCACTGGCTATGTGTCGAGCAACGAAAACAAAAACATCTCGCTCGCCACCGGAACCACGTTTCGAACCCGAGCACGCGCCCCAGAGCAGGGTCTCGCCTCGGTGCGCAGGGGTGGACACAGCGGTGTAGCTGGCATCAACAGAGCGTTGACTAACCTCCAGCAACCCTCGCGCCCCCACCGCGAGGCCAGTGCGCCGACCGTGACTGTCGGCCGCCCCGTTACGCGGTCCTTGTTTCCGCAGAGACACTGGAAGGCCCATTAACCACGTAGTGCCAGCCCGCCTATTTAAGAGTGCTCTGGGGATTGCGCCCATTGATCTCATAATCTGACGAAGCACCGTCCTCTGGCTAAATTAGCACTTCGGCATGATGGTGCCTCTTTTCAATATACCCCCAAGAAGCTCCTGCATGCACTCAGTCGGTCAGCTTGTTCACCCTCTTATGAGTCACTCACTTACTCACTCCATTCCACTAAATCACTCACTAAGTTCACTCATCTCACCCACTCACTCCCTTAAATCACTCAGTCCACTCTATCACTCACTCAGTAACAACACACAAACACTCGCTCTATCACTCACTTATTCATTCGTCAACATCGTGCAAGTTAGAAATGAAGGACAGCAACAAGGCCAGCATGGTATTACGCACCGTAACATTCACCTTGCTCCACGCAGCATCGGTTGCAGTAAACTCAGTTTGAAGTAAAGCATCGAATGTGTTCCGGCTGCCGATGGCTACGATGCTCGTTAACATTCATTACCCAAGGCAGAGTGAGCCACGCGGAGTGCCCATGATTCCGTGAGTGTACACGATCACGCTAAACGTTACGGATACGTGGAGCGTTGGGACTTTGCTGCACAGTAAAGTACCAAGTAACTGGAAACTGTATGTTAAGACAAAAGCACTGAACGATGGCGGTCAAAGTTTCTCACAATATACAAGCGCCACTAGTGATAGACTATCACTGCGAAACGCTGGCATATTTCGAAAACAGCAGCTTTTTCTTTTTGATATACCAAGTTTCACTTTGCTGCATAGGCTTTGCTTGACTTTTTTCGCATCGGTGCTAATGCCTGACCGCATGTACGAGTGGCGTAGCGCACCGGGCACGGCAAGGGTTGCCTCGTGAGGCATTGCTGACCTTAGCACTCGCAGTTCGTTGGTGGCATAAAGCTTGTAACATCACCACTGTACAGTATGCTTATGGGACCAGATGCTCTCTTTTTTTTGTGAAACGACACCATATGTGCATCCTACGTGCACGTGTCGCAAAAAATGTCACCGAATTAAATACATATGCATGTTCCACGCCTGCCTATCTTTGCGCCAGGTATCAGAGAATGTGTAACTGGAAAATTGCACTGTTAGTGTTCCATGCCGTTAACCGCTATCCGTTCCCTATTTACCAATGCAATAAAGACAGAAAGAGAGACGAAAGGTCTCATGATGATGCAATAGTCTCGAGTATCACTCTTCAGAAGGAAAGGTAGTACAGGCTTTGCGGTGCTGCGATTTTTTTTGTTTTCTTTTAATGAGTATGCTGTTAATATCCCAGCTTATTCACAGTTATTTTCTTGCGCAACCTGATCATAATGCGCCTTGGGATGCTCACGCATCAGGCACACAGTATGAGCGTTAAATAATGTCTTCGTTCTGGTGTCGTGCCACTGGCACACAACAGTTAAGAGCAGCAGACAAATATCCGACTGTAACCACAAGCGATCACAGAGACATCAAAGTAAACCTCGTTGAAACTCTTCTGAATTGCCGGTACGGCCGAGTAGCACGTATTCAGTTTCACTGACGTAAAGCATTCGCCTGTACAGCCTTAGCCTCTTGTGTATTCTGTGCTTAACGAATCAGTGGCAAGCACAGTCCAGTTTTTCCAGTCCAGTCCAGGCCGTTCTTGGAACTATGGCTGAGACGCCTTTACGTAGGCACTCTCTTCACATATCTAGTTCTAACTACCGGCATAACTAAAGCACGGGTATCAATAAAAGAGATGTAGCGACAAGTGAGATATGAATGTTTGGCTTATACCTCTGACACACGGGAACTCCAAAGGCTTTTGGGCTAGGAGACATGTACCACAAAGGCGTCAAAGAGGTATCTCTTTTTCGGTGAAGGTCCCACGCGAAAGGGGACATATACCAACTCATTTATAGACATAAAAAGGTAAACTCGTGCGCAGCTCTTCAATAACACAAAACTTGACGAAACACAGTTGTGCCTTGTTATTAATTTTAGTGCGCGCATAAACGATTTTATAGTGAGCAACGATGAAGTTTGATCAGATACACTAGTTTCCTTTTTTACTCTCTGTCAGGTTAAGGAAGTGGCGCGATGTTCTTTGCTGCGTTGACATATAAGCATATAATGGAGACCGTGCCGTATATACAGTGTGTCAGCGGTGAATCCCCTTTTGGTAAGGGGTCCTTCAGCGTAAAAGAAAGGGGTTTACTTCAAAGGTCTTTAGTCCGCACTGGTGTCTGGGGTATTATACTGCCTCCCCCCCCCCCCCCCCCCAAAAAAAAAAATGGCTGCTATTGAATAGATCTCCCAATGACACATACCTGTAAACTGCGTCGATGAGTACTCTGCTGTTACACTGCTTATTAAATTCACTCCGTCTTGACTGCGTTAGACGGAATCCTGTCAGCCTAAACGACGTCCAGCCATACCTTTTTGATGCAGGTATTCACCTCAGGATGTGGTTGTTATTGAAAGCTGTGGGCAAGCGGTGAATTTGGGCCCTGGGAGTTCCATGATGGCAAGGTTATGTAACGTTGTACTGAATACCCAATCTGATGACATTGTGATTTGGACGAAGTGACTGTTCCCACATATTTGAATGCTCGCCTGCCGATTCCTACAAGAGAAATTAAGTTTTATAGTCGGTGACAACCTAAGAATAAAAGCTTATATGTATACTGTCCAACTCAAATACAATTTTGCAATGATGCGCTGGTCAATTTGATTCGCTTATTTCTGTCTTGTGTCACTGGTTTTAGGTTCCAACATAAAGGTCTTGGAAATTTTATGCATGATCATGATATCATTGCTCAGCCAAATGTAATGTTTTAGCTTGAAACAACGAGTTTTTATTTTCCAATTACCCTAGCATTTACATCAGCAGAGAACAGTCAATAAGCTGTGAGCGGACTCCATCTGGCTGGGCTCTCCGTCAGAGTTAAAGGGCAGGTCCGCTGTGTTTTTGTAGGTAGACCTTGTACTGATTTTTTAGGTTTTCCGCGACCGTAAAAAAATATTGCTTCACAGACAATTGAGATACAGTGCCCGTTCAATGCATGCTTGAGAACGATAGCAAGTGATTCTTCTAACAGCAGAAGCAGATCTTCTAATAGACGCACAATATTCGACCACATAGCCGGTACCATAGTTCCCCTTAGGCGTCGTCACCTGAAAGTTATTATCAAATAACCTGCCAAAGCTTGACGATGCGTTCTGCGATGTATTGCACTGAAACATAGAGCCCTTATATTGAAGTGGGAACTTCAGGCCGGGGCTTTTTGCTACATAACGAAATTTTCTGCCTAATGTCACCGTTATTGTCCTTTTAAAACTCAGTTGTTTCTCCTCTTCTCAACTTTATTTCACATACGCACGTCTTCATAAAATATTTATTCTTTGACTGGTTAGTGGTAGCACTCTACTTTTTGACTCGTGCTCAAAAGTATGTCTCAAGGAAACAGGATCGTCGAACTCAGACGCAGGAACCGAACCGCCGAGCGCTAGAATCTGCAGTATTCAGTGGCAATAATCTATCAGAGCGGCTTTCCCACTGTAGCGAAAGGGCAAACATCCTGCCTATGAACAACATCAAGACAGCCGAATAAACCGCAGAAAAAAAAAACGCTTAATTAACTTTGGTGCTGCTTGACGCCTAGACGGCGGAGAGTGCTTGTGAATCGTGGCAAAGCGCAGTAGAATTGTCGGAAAGGGCTAACGCCGAAATTATTCCTCGTGATAGACCGGGAAAGTCTTCGATGGCTTTTTTATCTCTTAACAGTCAGGTGCGGCAGCGAGGGGTGACGCTGGTGTCGCCTTGTAAGATTCATCCCGTCATTAAAACCCTTCTACTGTTTAGTCCAACATCATTCATTAGTGGATATCAGACCATTTCGACATTTCTGGTGACTACAGTGTGAAACAGCCACTCGATCTGCACACGATTGTCTCCACTGTATTTATTCGTTCATTCATTTTGTTGACCTCAAAAGACCCAGATTGGGGCGCTGCACGAGGAGTAGGGGTACAATGAACTGCAGAAGGATGCAGAAAGAATGCAGGAAATGCGCTGGTCTAACTTAAACTTTTTATTGGAAGGAAAAGATTATATAGACAGCGATTATGAAAGTCCTGCGGATGACGTGTAAAAAATGTTAACACATTCACGAGAAATCAATGAACGCGATCTCTTCGTTTGATAGGGAACCTGACGGCTGACTTATACACATGTTCTTGTCCTCGACTAGACCTCGGACACGATTTCTTCTATCTTACCATTCTTTAGTAGCGTGACCTGCAGTGACCGGCCATACTGTGCGTCACCTGTACTGTGTGTGCTGTGATCTTTTCTTTGAGATTTGCCATCTTGGTCTTGCTTTCTTCCCCTTCTTCTTTCCTCCCCTTCTTCTTATCTTCCATTTCTATGCTTCTGTCTCCTCCTTTCTGAAGAGAATGCAGGCGTTGTGCACCTTCCGGTTGCAGTTGCCAGCCTGTTCCTTGCTTTCCCTTTCCTGTCAAGTGTATATACGTTTTCAAAATAAATAAATAATAATAATAATAATAATAATAATAATAATAATAATAATAATAATAATAATAATAATAATAATAATAATAATAATAATAATAATAATAATAATATACTGACGATGGTGATGATGATGACTGATATATGCCTCAGCTATCTCACGTGTGCGCTGATCGTGGTGTTTCATGATGATCGCGTATCCTGATATTTACGCACCGTGGCCAGTCTGTTCGATGAAAACACTACCACACGTGCAAGCAATCATATACACTATACTTCAGAGAAACGATCAGTGAATTTAATAACATGCTTGATCGCCAATCCTTGCACACCTATCAATCGCAGCGTCCAGCCCACCAACTTTCCTGCCACTGTAAAAAAAACGTGAGTGCCATAATGCCCAGCAACTTTCTTTAAACTGTTCGAAATCGAGTGCACGCATCCATTTGGAAATCATGTTTTCATGCCGCAGAAGAAAGCCTTTGCAAGCACATTATTCGCCTAAAGAAAGCCGGTTTTCCCGCTTCCTTTCTTGTGAATGCTTCTCAGCGTTCAATACAGATGCTGAAAAGTAAAGCGTTCTCAGCTAACCAACCTGTTGCATCACAAAGGGAGCACCGAAGAGTTGCTGTAATTCCTTGTGTGCACTCGATTTCGCACAGCTTTACAGAAAGTTGCCGGACATTATGGCACGGACGTTGTTTTTTCCGGTGGCAAGAAAGTTGATGGACTATGCGCTGCGATTTGTAGGCGTGCAAGGATTGGCGCAGGAGCGAGTGCTAACGCTTGCTGTGTTAAGCATGTTAATAGGTACACTGATAGTTCCTCTGAAGTGGTGTATCGGATTCCTTGTACGTGCGGTAGCGTCTACATGGCACTGTGTGCACTGCGTACTCTTCCTATCTTCCATTCCCCCTTCCCCAGCGCAGTGTGACAAACCGGTTGTTTGTCTTCCGATTAACGTCCCTGCCTTTCGCATCAAATTTGTTTCTCTCTCTCTTTTTCTGTTTAGAAGCGCTTGTTCCCCCCATGAGAAACAACCATAAAGGCGAGGCTGTTTAATACTGGAGACCTCTATTCCGCGCGTCTTGTCAGCATGAACGTGCACCCTCATGATTAATTCGGGCGATGAAGGCCAGCGCTTCGTTCGCCGGTGGCTTGCATCTATATTTCGCAGAGATCTTAGCCAAACGAAATTGACCGATCAGACTCATCCATACCCAACATCCCCAGTGACTGCGACATATAGTAATATGTGTTTGTCAAGCACCGTGTTCTTATCTTTACAATAAGCTTTTTTTTTCCTTTTGGTTTTTGCTTCCCTTTCTCGCTTAAAGGGCAACTACGTAGGTTTCTGGAACATTTTAAGGTATTAGCTCTATCCTAGATTCCTCGTCACAGCCTCCTTTTCCTCAGGCTAAGTATATTTTTGATATATCAAGTAAAGGAATTCAAAAGCACATTGTGTCTTGGCAGACAAACTGAACTCGGTTAGGGCGGTAGCGTTGATTCACTGAGCGAACACAAGAAAAGATTGCAGAAAATTGGTGATGCAGTAAGGGGTGAGTAGAAGAGGTCTAACATTAAACTTTATATACGTGAAAAGAAAAACATCACCGTGCTGTGGAGCCTGGCATAAATGAGTGGAACAGTGAACAGAACATCCAGTAACTGTCTCTGTCCTTGCGTGAACGTAAGCGAGTTTCCTGCAGTGTCCTTTAAACACTGCCTACCGAACAGCCGGCCGCTCGCGTCCGGCTCTCGCAGCGTCCCGCTGCGGAACATGCTTCGGCAGCGCGCTCGCCGCCGAAGTGGCGGTGAGCGGAGGGGATGGAAAGGGTTGGCGGCGCCGGCGCCGGGAGAGGTCCTCGCCGCGGCTTTAAATCTTAATGAGCCGGCGCCCGTAATAATTCAGTAGGTTTGGAAAGGCAGATTTGGGCCAACTCGAGCAGCAGCGCGCGCGCGCGACCACTCGAAACAACAGGTCCTCGCACGCCTCGCTCGCTCCCCCGCGGCCGCGGGAAAGGACGGCGACGCTTTAGCGCCAAGCGGGACGGATCAGCGCGCTCGCGAACCCCATTGACGGCCGCCGCCGCTCGCACGGTTCACGGGCGCACGTGTTTTGCCGCGTGCGTTTTCTTGAGCCACAAGGGCTCGAGAGCGCTTTGATTAGCTCGAACAATTTGTTATTCTTGGTGTTATTTGTTAGCGTCGCGGCAAAACTTGAACGTGAGGATGAAGCTTTAAGTGGCAAGGAGATTGTACTAAGTGATTCAGGACGCAGGCTTGGGGTGGTTGGTACGACGCGAATGACGGTTGTACTGTATCTGTACTTGTTGGAACCTGCGTGGTAATGAAAAACACATATACCTTAGCGCGCAAACGTTGAAGACGTTTTGCAACACCACTCACCAACGCAATTAGTTTCGCAGATATTGTTCTGCGCAGTAGCGTACAAGTATGATCTGTGTTGCACTGTGTTTGATCTTGCTGTGTTCGAATTTTATTTCGACATTTTCTTTGATTGTACAGTGTCCCTTTTTATTTTCTATGTACCACTCCTGCTTTGGCTGCCAAAAAGCAGCTGGCAGTATTGTCAAAATAAATAAAATTGTTGGCTTGTTTTCCGCTTGTTATGTTTCAGTTTTTTTCACTGAAAACACGCTCAATCAAGTCGGAGCAGCATATGTGTTGTTCTGTCGCTTATATTTTTAGTTTCGCTATAGGCATGAGAATTCACTCTGCTCGACCACTGATGCAAACCCGCCAATTGTGGCTTTCATATTCAAGGGGCCATCACGCTGGTCCTTACTTAGTATAGACGATTAAATATATCATGAAATACTGAAGTGCAACAATTGGCCAACAGGTTGTTGCGGAGTTATCTAAATGCTGCACAACTACTTTAAATGCTGCCTGAGAGAACATATTGTCCAACGTGCCTCGTTTTACTCTTTACCGGTGATCTCTTTCACATGATAATCGCTGTTATCTTCTTATTGCACTCGCGTGAAACCCGTTTGATCTATCGGAACTTTCGTAAATGCTGTCGCGAACTCGTTAACAAGAAAGTTTTGTTTAAAGAGATTATGCAAGCGACGTGAAAATCAGTCAGATTCTCGAATCTACGCAAGCCATCTCCGACAAGTCCTGCAGTGTACTTTCTCGCATGCGTAGCGAACAGAGTTGAGCAGTGGAATTAGATTAGACCACCACCGACCGCGATCGCTGCATCACTGTCGCTGAAACATTGCTTCGCTTTCCGAGGCCCCAGTTCACTTACTATTTAGTTCGATTCTTCCGTCTAGTATTTGTGGAATTGTAACGTCACGGTTCCATGACGCTAGCCCGTGAATTAAAACAAGGGCCCTCATAACGTGACAAAACGACAAGATAAATATTGGACTTTCGAAATAGCTTATACTGTTCTTTTCAAGATAGGCGCAAGCTAAGCAACACAATGAAATATGGTCAAGTTTGAGAAACAGAGTAACTGATCAAAATCTACATTACTTTCAGCATAATCATCTGTAACAGGCCGCTACTGCGGTAGGAACAGGATCTTTTTTCACATGGATCAAGCGACTAGAAAGATTGTCGAGGTGTTCGAAGTGAATAGGAGCAATGATTGTGTGAGCTGCACATCTGTTTCATTGTCGAAAAAAGAAGTTATGTTCCTATTGCGGTAGCGGCCTGTGACGGTTGATTAGACTGAAAAGTAATCTATGTTGCGGCGGTGTTTTGTTCCCCCATTTTCTTCCTGTTGTACGACAGTGTATATGCAGTGACCACGTGCAATAAACAATCAGTTGTTAGTAAAACTGTCTTAGTCTCCTGAGTTATCCTGCGTGCCCTTTTGCGTTATACCCCAAGTGATCAAATAGGAAAGAGGGTCCAGATTCACAAAGCTTTTCTTTTGCAAGTTCACTTTGCCATTGGCTGACCGCCTTCGCTAATGATACGTCTGTCATCCGGATTGGCTAAAATTCTTTCTTACGAAACGTTCTAGCGTAAGAAGTTTCTGTGAATTCGGGTTCAGAATAGGCGAACAACGCGCGCAATCGCGACTTGTCAAAAGGTGACGTTATGGCGCGAGATAGTGATCTTAAGTGTTTTTGGTACCTCTTATGTGTCTGTAGTTTTGCATCCTAATTCTTTCACACGTGCACATTCAAAGACATGTGGAATCAACGAAAATTGAAATCGGCGAGCCTTATTGTCTCCTTTGTTCAAGCTCGTGGAAGGGAGCTAAAAGATACTCACAGATATTGATTGTAATCGGTTTGAAGGCTCTTTTAAAGCGTGCATGTGACAGGAGTGTTCCTTTACAATTTCGCCACATCACTTTCCCCACACGTTTTCAGTTCTGCAACGTTGCTTACCACGATCAATCCGGCATGCTTTGTGAGAAAGAAACCTAAGATAAGAAGGACACGATGTAAGCTAAACCAACTTTCT
The DNA here is from genome assembly GCF_013339745.2 of Dermacentor silvarum. NCBI lineage: Eukaryota > Metazoa > Arthropoda > Arachnida > Ixodida > Ixodidae > Dermacentor > Dermacentor silvarum. The sequence continues at coordinate 51,849,837 of NC_051157.2, read as the reverse complement.
ACCGTAGATTAAGAGAACATATAATAAATAGGTACAGGAAAGCCTTTAAGGGAAGTGGGGTGGGTTGGGGTATGAGGGAATTGTGCATCTGGCAACAGTAAGAATAACCTAAGTGAAGAAAACAATGATGCATCACGGTCTTTAGTTCTCACGCTCAAGTCGCCCACGTGGAGGAGGAGGAGGAGGAGGAAAAGAAAGAAGGAAAGGTACGGAAGCCAACCAGACGCACGTCCGGTTTGCTACCTTACACGGGGGAAGAGGCATAAGGGATTTCTACTATTTGACTTTTTAAAAAAGTCCCCCACTTCCCTCGTGCGGGAAAAACATTGTTGTGGAAATTTTCGTGCTGTGCTCGGGTTTATGTTCTAGAAACTGCATTTTCGCGTAGATGAGCCAGGTGTGGCATTTTTATATCCTTTGCAAAGCCTTATAATAGATCAGTATGAGTGCGGAACATGTGATAACAGCTACTATGGTTCATGCTGAATCACTCCGGCTGTGAAATGGCCCTGGCACTCTTTTACCTCAACCGCCATTTTTAAAGCGAGTCTTTATTCGCCTACTTTTTTTTTTTTTTTAGTTTGGCGTGGCTGCCTGGCTGCATGGCTGCCTGGCTGCATGGCTGCCTGGTTGCTTGGTGCTGTTGAGTCGGTCGCTATCTCGGCGGATATTTTTGTGGATACATATGCAAAGGTTATATGCGCGCGGAATGAAAGTACCGGCAAGCTGGTTTGTGTGTATGCTGGCCAAATATGCGCATTAATGTTCGGCATAACAAAAAAATCAACTTCTTGCATAAAACCTGAACATATTACGTCGTCTCACAGGCATCTGTAAAGCACACAGATCTCGTAATGGAATGGTGAGTCACATTTCACGGATGATTTGATTGACTTTAATTTCTTTAATTTAGCCATTCGAGATTATCCACTGGGGGTGTGCCCGTTCTTAACCAATGCTCCCGAATGGGTATCTTCCACTGTGATGCAAGAGGTACAGGATCCCTAAATGTTGCTTGATGCGTGTCGCACTTATGTGTACATACAGCTGTCGTCACAATTCTTCCCTCGACAAGCTTGATACATCGTCTTCGTCCTTGTGACGTCGCTGCGTATGCGTCTCACACTGTGCATCCATCTTATGTGCAGTTTGCGTTGCGGCATAGCTTGTGAGAGAGTTAGTGTGCAGACATAAAAATCGCATGACAATAAAATTGTCACCCTCGTGGTTGATAAACATACACATTCCATGAGATTACATGTTGTATCACCCGCCGTGTTGGCTCAGTCAGCTAAGGCGTTGTGCTGCTGAGCACGATATCGCGGGATTGAATCCCGGCCGCGGCGGCCGCATTCCGATGGAGGTGAAATGCAAAAACGCCCGTGTGCTTGCGTTGTAGTGCACGTTAAAGAATCCCAGGTGGTCCAAATTAATCCGGAGCCCTCCACTACGGCGTGCTTCATAATCAGAACTGGTTTTGGCACGTAAGACCTCAGAAAGAAGAAGAATTACATCTTGCATAGGATGAAAGTAAACAAAATTGTATGCATCGCCGTTAGTTGTCAAGCATTTAATGAGGCGCTTTACTAAAGCTTCGCTTAACGTAGATTCCTATATGTGGGGTGGATCTGCATACTTTTATAAACTAAACCAGCTAATTCTCATATGAGATATTGAGTTTTCTTTATTCGTTGACTATTAAAGGGGGCCTTTTCTGAAAACCGTTCTTCTGTTTCGTCCGCAGGCGAGACAATGAGATTGTAACTCAAGTGTTTAAAGCGGGCACGTTCAGAAATTCATTATTCAGACATTGGTAGAGTCGAACGTTGCATTGTCAGAGTCAGGTTTGCTGCAACTTTAGAGTCAGTTGTCCAGAACATAACGTCCAGAACCTAACATGAGCTTAAGGAATAGCTAATCACTGAAATGAAACTTTTTGAATTACCGTGCTGTCAATAAAGCACGCAACATTATTTGTCAGAGAAAATGGTGCCATTGACACATCACTGAAAATGACAGGTACTTGTTGATTCGTCATGTTATGGCAAGGTATAGCGCCTAAAACCACAAGAACGCAAGAAGACACAGTGTCGTGTGAGGCAAATGTGACGTTTTGTGTGCTTGCAATTTTTGGCGCGATACGTCGCCTTGACATGTGCCGATGAGGATTGACTTTGTAAACTTAATGTTACTTCGTGCTCAACCCGCCGCGGTGGCTTAGTCAGCTAAGGCGTTGCGCTGCTGAGCACGAGATCGCGGGATCGAATCCCGGCCGCGGCGGCTGCATTTCGATGGAGGCGAAATGCAAAAACGCCCGTGTGCTTGCATTGTAGTGCACGTTAAAGAACCCCAGGTGGTCAAAATTAATCCGGAGCCCTCCACTACGGCGTGCCTCATAATCAGAACTGGTTTTGGCACGTTAAACCCCAGAATCAATCAATCAAGTTACTTCGTGCTCAAAAGTAGAACCCAGAAGACGCTGACACACTGGGAGAGGTGCCAACATTTATCAGGCTAAATTATTTCATTCATCCAAGTCACCTTTGTGAGCGAACTTCTCCATGTTAAAGCCAGAGAAACTGACGACTAATGTACAAGAAATGCAGTGAGCTTCTACGCCTGTCAAGACCGCACATTTTGCGAGACGACTTCGAGAAATCAGCTAACACTACACTATGTTGCACAATTTCACACAAGTTTGCCCCGATTCAGCTGAGCATTGTGAAGTATATTTCTCATGTATGCACCGAAATACGCCTATTAACATCCCTGAAATGATGATAGAAGCTTTGAAAATTGTTCGATGTATATGCTGGCGGCGAACAACTCAGACAGCTTTAAAAACTTGAGTGTTATTTCTATAGTATCTCACTTCAGATAATAATTTGGGAGGCACTAATTCGCCTTTAAACAGCTATACTTTGCGTAGGAGCGGTCTTAACTAGTAAGGATGCAGTTTGATTGCAGCGAACACAACTTTGTCGAGGCGGCTAGCTGTATACATCAAGATATGCCGAAAACACAAGATCGGCGACGGAGACAGGTGTTTTTGTTTTTTTGTTTTCTTTTCTTCTTTCATTCCTTCTTTCTCTTTTTATTTCTTTTTCTCGCTTGTGTCTATTTGCTGACTCTTTTTTGTTTAAGCACAACCTTCTTAATCATAGTTTAGCTGTTGTTTCGTCAGCAAATACGTTAAATATCTGGCATCTAGAATACGAAGTGTTGTTTAAGTTAAAGAAAGCGAGCTTAGGTACCATAAGGAGAAAGAGAAATCTGCAGACAGGCAATTTTTTTCCTCTTGGAACTCCTTTACTGTGATAACAGAAGATTTTCACAGCGAACACTGTCATCATCTTGAAAACAACTCCTTCGCGGTGTGCCCAACGTCGACTCTGTCCACTTAAGTACTGCTTGCTTTGGCCCCAAAAATGAATGCACAAACGCCGGACACCGCCAGCCTGAGAGTCTGGGTGCCGTGCAAAACGTCGCATAATTTAGCAAGCGTGAGCTATGCGTGGTATCTCAGTGGTTAGCGCGCCCAGCTCCGAACTGCGCATCGTCGCAAAGGTATGATTTTGACACCCAGTGCTGGCGGTGGTTGTGGTGAGCAAAGCTTTGTCTCAACGAGAAGCTTTCTATGCCTCTTCTTCCCAGACTGCGGAAACTACCTTGCCGAGTTGATAACGAATTGTGCCACTGGGCATGTGGTCGAATAGAGAACTTGGGCTGCTGATTATGTGCAACTTGGCATGTTACCCTGAGCATGTGGCCCTGCTTAGCCAATGCCCCAGAAAGTTTATGCACCACTGGATATCTAATCGGATGGACAAGCAGAACATGTGGGAACAGGTGAAGAAGTCTGCAACAGAACATCGAAGGAGTCGGCTACGGGGAAGTAGCGGAAGACAGCAGCCGAGGCAGCCGAGTGTAGAAAAAAGGAGTGAAGTGAACAAAATGGAACCACAGCGTGAATTGAGCGTAGAGCGTTGAAATACAGTGAATATGAATTCGGCAACTGAAGCAAGCGAGAGTGCAGGAAGAAGTGAGCTAAGAGGGTAGATTTAAAGAGAAGTGAAGAACTCAGCAAGAGAGAAGTGAAGAAGGATCCTGTGCTGAAAAAAGTTAAATGAACAATATTGGACCAGATCGTTACCTTTGCGTAAATTTACAATCCTTTTGCATAATTTCGTGCGAACATTTCTATCATTAGTGTTACAATTGCATAACAATTGCTTTGACATTTGCGCAAACATCATGATTCACTTAAAGGTTATTTACACACTGCCGATTTTTTCTTCCGCCATGATAACTGTGAAGCCGAAAATGATGACGTGCACGATAACTCCGACGACGGGGTAACGGGAAGGACGGATCGGCGGACACAGTAAGCTCTGTTTTGAACTTTAACTGCTGTCGTAGTAAAACACACCGTTGTCCGTTGTCCGGGCTAATGTGAACGGAATTCAAGGCTACGTGGCAGTTAGCATTGCTGATATGCTGGCGCATATTAGTAAAATACTTTCTGGGTGCCTAACAAGTGCGTGATATTAAAAGACGTGGAATAAAACGAAAACGCAGCAGTGTTTAAATGGGGCTCTCAATCATCTGCCTTCTCACACTTGCAGCAACCACAATTCCTTATCAACGAGCAACGATGGCAAGTTTTGTTTTGTGGGTTTGAAGCTCGCTTGCTTAATCTCAGTGGAGAAAATTTAAGGAATTGCCACGCTTGTCTCAATTACTAAAAAATGCGTTGTTTCTTTTAATAACATAGACAATTGAAATGACACTCGCTTCCTTTTTCCTTAGTCTCGTTTGCATGAAATATGTACGACATTTTACAAATAAGCATTGACTTGAGTGAGTTCCGTGCAAACACACAAACCTCCGGCCTTCCGTATTTGTAGATGCTTAGCTTATTGATCTGGGCCCGCGTTACACAAGGCAGTTCGTACTATAGAGCGCATCGAAAGGATGGGAGACGGTAGCTACTGGTAGCAACCATAACAGCTAAGGCGGATCACTGAAGCTCTGAAATCAGGACATTTCTTACTAAAGTCCCAACAGCGGGATATTTCTTACTAAAGCAATGATTTGTGAATTCATTTCCTTATGCAACAGTCTACGTTTAACGAGATCTCAAATATTTTCGTACGCAATGAGAAACCTTGCAACAAATGCACGTTACCTCAGCGACATAAGAGGAACAATGCCGGCAGAACTGACTGCTTGCGTGTTTGACAATTTTCCTCCCGCGGAAAGAAAAGAAAAAAAATGTAACCCAATCGGTCTTGTTTCATAATTAATTTGATTTCTGTCTGTCTGCTGACGCTCGTTTCTGCCTTCGTACTCCGACGCGGGGGGGATTGTTACTTAATAGTGCATCCTGTTGTGAATGATTTATTCACCGCGTCGTCGAGGCGTGAAAAGCGTGACGCTCGGTAAGGCAGCACGTGTGTCGCGTCTCTGCTGTCGCGACGAATGCAAATGAGCGGAAGAGATAGAGATAGAGGGAAGGGGAGATAAACAGGGGTTATTTACGCACAACTACTTTAGGTGCACCTCCGCATAGCAGCTTACTCTCACCTTCACACCCCTGCCTTTTTATCTTTCGCTGCGTTTAACTTCGTTTTACGCAACGAAGCTCACATTAGCACTTATGTTTAGTGCGTCAGTCTCATAGCAGATGTTTTCGCCGAGTAGCTGTGATCTGTATATGTTGAGTTCTCGCCATTTGCCACTTCAGTGATTGTCGCGGTACCCCCTTCGAAAGGTACTTTAAATGCACATTAGGATTGTGAACTGTTGAATCATGCATGGAATACTACGCTTTCATTAACTGAGATGGTTTAAGAAACATCTACGCTCTTTTTTTTGTGATCATATAAAAAGAGAGGAATAAGAGAACCTACTTTAAGCAGTCGTATAATAAACTTCTTGAGATGTTTTTCATCGAATGATTCAATTGCAGGCCACAATAGTTGCATGCTAAGCTGGAAATGACGATGACACTGGAAAAACCCAATGTGTGCAGATGTATTGGTTTGGCTTGCCCGATAAGCCTCGACGCACCAGCAAGACAACAGAGCTAGATTATATATATATTGCGTAAAATATCTTCAATACTGTTAATTACCGGGAAGAGAGACTCGAATTGTCTTTTCTACTGACCTGTTCTACTCGTTGACATCCGCAGATATTAAAAATAGGTGAAGTGGAAAACGAAGCCAAGTATTTTTTTATTTTAATTTGTCTATTTAGCCATCAGAGTCATGGGAATGTATCAATGTTGAAAATTGGCCTTTATATTTTGCAAAGAAATCTCATTAATTGTTGTCTTCGACTTTCGGGCAAAAGTCCCATGTAAAAAAAAAAAAAAAAGGAAAAATGAAGCCCTGAAAACTGCATATTGTGAACAAGTTTACGTATTGAAAGTTTTTATCATTGAAATGTGATAAATACTTGCCCTATCTTTTCATGCTGCAAAGAAAGAAGGCTATTAAGCTCGTATCTCCGCAGTTGACAATCGCCACGATATATTATTCAGCTTTCTTTTTATTTTTAACTCTACACACGCAGAATCACACAAGCCGCCAGAACACCACCGCATCTCCTTGCATATATCTCCAGCTCTTTAACGTTTAAATCGAATAGCTTTATTTGGATCTTTCGCTCGTTTTCGTGGACGGTGGCGGGAGGTGGGACTTTGCGCCGACACACAGGTATAGGCCGCGTGCGCTCACACATCCGAGTTGTGGGGAGTGCTTGTTGCCGATCGCCAACTGTTATAGATTTTGTCCACCTATACTACCGCTGCAGATGTGCTAGTTACTGGCTCTGCTCTCTACGAAATAGCGCAATGAAACAACAAAGGCGGAGCAAATATTCTCACTGCAGCCAATATATGTCGTCAATCGCACAGTTCCTTTAACTAAGCGTGTAGGTTTCTTGAAGCGTTCGGCTATTCGATTACGTTGACAATCGTTGTCGATGGTATCCGCACAACATTTTAATTTTATTCGTTTTAGCGCTTGTTCCCGACTCAATCTTGTTTATTCTTCTTTCATGAATAACTGCTTTCTCACTCCTAACGACCCCTTTGCCTTCCATTTGACCCTGCTGCCGTTGATGTAGGCTTTGCCACACACATTTTTATTTAGTGGTAAAGCAAGCTTTACAGGAGACTAGAGTACGTGCTGGCGGTTTTTGTGGGGTGTGAGAGAGAGAGAGAGACAGAAGAAAGGGGAAATGCAGGGGGAACCAGAGGGGAAGATGATAACCAGAGGATGGTAATCCGGTTTGCTACCCTACGCTGGGGAGAGAAGTGAGGGGAAGTTATGTAATAGGAAAGCAGAGAGAGATCAAGAAAGGGACCACATATACACAATCACAGTCGGTCACTATTATTACTTGATTTGTAAACATATACACAGGAAAGAGAAAGTGAGGAGCAAGGCTGACAACTGCTACCAGAAGGGGCACAATGCCTGCCTACTCTTCAGAAAGGAGGAGACAAACATAGAAGTGAAAGATAGGAAGGAGGGGAGGAAAAATGAAAGAAAGAGCGCTATCACCGCATACTACCACCACACAGCACTGTAGCCCTTGTAGCACTATAAACGCCAGTTAAGGCTAAAGCCGCTTGTTCAAGTCTGTTGTATTAAAAACTCCAACAGCGCCCTCGTCGCCCTCCACTGCGTTGGCTTCTGATGTCGGCATTCTAAAATTATTTCCTGTGTTAAAGGTATTTGATCAAAGCGCGCTATCGCGATTGCGAGCGATCGTCTCTGTAAATTGTAACGAGGACAGTCACAGAGAACGTTTTGAAGGGCCTCCTCGCTACCACAGTCATCACACGAGGCGTCATTAGCCCATTCGATTCGGAAATCAAAAGACTTCGTAAGCGCCACTCCTAGCCATATTCGACAAAGCAGCGTAGCCTGGCGTCAGCAGAGGGATAGCGAGCTGGTTACTACTCAAGGATGTCAGGTAAAATAGCATTTAATGAAAAGAAACCAAGTAGCCAGAAAAGATGTGTATGAGATAGGATGCCATTGAGGGCGGAGTATAAAAGATAACAACGGGTGATTTTTGTGACTAGGACGTCAGCAGACACTGCGAAACAGGTACTTAATGAAATTGTAATGTTATTGTCTTTATTTAACAGACAGACAAATAACGCATTTCCTGATGTAATAATAGCATGAAATGGATTAGCTGTTTGAGCTAATACAACCTCTAGCAATACTGTCTTCATTATGACACCTGTTAAGAAATTAACCGCAACCTCGTCGAAGATGATAGACTGAGATCAGATAATTAGGTAGGTCAGTATAGATGAACAGTCGCCGCCCGAAAACGATTAGACAATCTGAATTCATTATCTCACATTAATAAATTAGCGCCATGGTGCAGCTTCTTGCTACGCTTTACTAGGATAAATTTGTTACTGTAAACCTAAATGCAGTGGACAGCTGTCACCGGGACCCTTCATTCTGGATACAACCAATCTTCAGCTCTATCCAGACATTCAAGACTTAGTTACTTCGTGTGGTTTTGTACATTTGGCAATGCATATCACTCGTATGTGGCTGAATAAGTTATGGTGTGGAAGAGGCGAAGTCTAGGCAATTATAGCTGTACGGTAATAAATTATCCGTGTCTTCGTTTTCATGATTATGTAATAGAACTTTGCATTTATCTCTCGTGTTCCCGCTGGCTTTACCGCTTTCGGAAGACTTACACTTTATAAAAAAAGCATCTTCTAAGCAGGTTTTGGCTCTTGCCACCATCAGTCAATGGAGCGCCGGCGCTAAGGTTCTCTCTTGTCATAAAGCGCACCGTCTTAGTACTAAAAATCTTCAAAAATGTGCACATTCCTTCACCCAAAATACGAGAAGCCCTCATGTGGGCTCTTGGACGTCACGTACACCTCACTGTAGCTAATTGATCTGGCGTTAGTTTCCCCCGCTTGTATTTCCTTCCACGTCACTGCATTTGCGCAATTTTTGTTCTTCGCTTCGAATGAAGGTTACCAACACCAAACTGCCAAGTTTATTGCTTTTACAAAGAGCCCTACCGAACATTCAGGAGTCATTAATACCACAGTGTACGCAACGGAACCACAGCAGAACATACGCTCCGGAATGAAGAACGGCAAATAACGCGCGGTTGGCACGCAATACTCACGGGCGCCGCAGCGGCGTTGGCAGCCATGGCGCAGTGCCTGGCCCGCATGGGGTCCGGGGGCGCGGCTCGGTACGTGGGCGAGTATCGTCCCGAGAAGCAGGAGCCGGCCGCCGCCGAGCCCAGGTGCGGCGGCAGCGGCATCGAGGCCGGCTGCTTGCCGCCGTTCATGATGGCTGCCATGCAGTCCCAGTTGAGCGACGAGCCGCCCTCGTGCTTCGTCGTGGCGGCCGTGCTCGCACACCGCGCACCGCTAAAACCTCGCCGCCTCTCCGGCGCCGATCACTTCAGTCGGCCCCCGCCGCCGCCCACCTCATAACTCGCGCCGCTTGCGCGGCATTCTTCGCCGCTTTCGCAGCCAAAGTCGAGCCCCGGGCGCACGGTTGGGTACACGGCTGGTCTTGCCGCCCGTACCGGGCGGAGGGTGAGCGCCGACTCGTTGTCTCCGGCAGTGGAGAGCTAGCGATGGACCCGTGCGCGCTGGGCGTACGCTTTTCGACGAAGACGAAGTTCCGGAGTGTCTCGGGAGCTTCAGCTACGGCGAACTCGCGACCTTCTTTTTTTTTGTCTGTCTCGTCGCGCTCCTTGAACGTAGATTCGGAACAGTTTTCAGCGGTTATCCCCGCTTTCCGTGCTCCATTCGGCTCACTGGTCTTGCTTTACCGATGGGTGCCGTGGTTTCTGTACAGCACGCATGGGAGAAACCTGGCCGATGCCGCACGCGCGCACGATTCACAGGGTGGCGCTTCAGCTGTGCCTCGAAATGGGGAGGAGGGGAAGCCGAGCACCGTGTCAGCGGCGGTGCCGAGCCTCGTCGTCGTCGTGCTGCGCCGCGCGACGGTGGAGCCACACAACAGCGGCCGGCGACGGAGGCGCCCCGGGTTCTTGTGGAGTTGGCAACTCGGAGGCACCGCCTTTTTTCGCGAGCGGCGCGGGACGACCCGACGTCTTCGCGGCGGCCTTTCCTCCGCACGCGCGCGCCACGCCAGTCCCGGCCTTTCCTCTTTCTTTTTTTCCTTTCCCGAAAGTAGCAGTGGCAGAGAGCGCATGGTTTCCGACGCGGCAGCTGTCGGAGCTTCCTCCTCTCCCGCACCCGGCTCTGACTGCCTTCCCTTATTCCCGCCACTCGCACTTTTTTTTTTCGGGATCTACGAGAGAGTGGGCGCAGCGTCCTCCCTCGGTCTCCCTCGGGGGAGAGAGGAAGGAAGCGCAGGCACGTCGCGTCGCTTGGCGGCGCTGCGAGAGAAGGCGTGAGGAGCGAGCGGGCTGGGCGTGAGCGCGCGCTGGCGCCCTTCCTGGTCTGCGCGTGCGCAGATCAGGGGCACGTGACGTCACGTTCGAGTGGATCCAGAGGAGGAAGAGAGGAGGAAAGGAATCCATGTGGCACGCTTGCGCGATGAACAGTCGCCGCGCGCCCATAGCTGCGGACATACCGTAGCTGCCGAGCACGCATAGGGTGCGAGCCTGGGCATTTCGCTTGTTGGGTGCACCGCCATACGAACAGCCGAGTCGGCTGGAGCGGTGTTTTAGATTTTTCCTGGAACAGAAGTCTCGGATGCAAATAGATAGCTTAATATATGCGTATCGAACACCAGACAAGTCACTCTTACTAGTTTCATTGACATAAACAGAGCATTAGGGCAGAAAGAAATGTTAAACAAAATTTTGGAGGACGCTTAAGCTCCACTCGACGTTCCATTCTTAAGCTCCACTCTTAAGCTTTAAGAGTGGAACGCGATAGCATTCAAAGATCCCTGACTGCTTTTCACGCTTCCAGGAAACTGCAGCTCATGTAACCATAATGTTTACCGGGAAACTCTGGTCGCGAACACTATGCACGAAGGCGAGCTTTCTGGTAGAAACGCGGATTCTTGCGTGGGCTGATTCCGGGGGTCGTGCGGAGGTCGTGCTTTTAATATTTAAGTCTGAAAAGAGTTAACATAAATGGTATGTGCTGTCGGTGTTTTATTTCATGACATTTGTTTGTGGGCTGTCATTCTCAAAATTCCGAGAAAAAACTTTGTCAAGAATGTCAGACAAGTTATAGGAAACTTTAGAGATATAATGACGTGGCAATATAACCCGCATATACCGCATGTCATATAGCTAGGCGTAGCATATACATATACCTGAATATATACGGGAACTTTCGCTCACGAGACGCCGGCGTCGACGCCAACACCGGATTTTCTGCGACACTGGGCCCTTAACGCTGTTGCGTTAATACTTCATAAGCAAAAGTAACAACTGGAGTTGCAACAGAGGCTACGGTAATAATTCGTGTTCAGCAGACACACTTTCAACAAGACAAAAAAAAAATGTTCAAGCTGCGTTCATTGGCCTCCATGTGGACAGGAATTTAGGAAAATGTTGAAGTCTCAAAGAATAAGCGCGGCCTTTTCTCACAGTTAAAAAAATAAATTACTGACACTCCTGCTTAAAAACTAAAAGAAGGGCTCAGGAGAGAAAGTTTGATTAGTCTTCAAATATCACAGCAAAACAAATGTGACTAGCTCTGCGCAACGAATATAAAGCGTAAATAATGAATATTTGTTGTGAAATGTATTGCGGTGCAGTAAATTGTGTTGTCGTAAGCCGACAACCATAACCTAATGTACAGCGCGTGCTATAAGCCTTGTGCAGAAGCGAGGTTGTGAAACCACTGCACAACTTCGGCGTTTTCAAGGCACTTCGGCTCGTTGATCGCAAGCAATTACATATTACTTCGGCTTATATTTTAACAATAAAGAAAACGACAACTGATGTAGCTCTAATTTTTACGTTAGCACCTAGTCCTTATTTACAAATGTGAATGGATTAGTGCACACACGAAGGATGGAATGAGTCACAGCAAGCAGGAAAGCGAAGCGATTTTCTAGAGTAATCGTATTAATACCGTCATAGCAAAAAAAGAGAATGCAAGAATATCCCATGAGATTAAAATAAATTTTTGAAATAATTTAATAAATGCTCGGAGCAATATTTCGAACGAGCTCCTGCGGTTCGTCGTGAAACTTTCATTGACTTTCTTGTTTTTGTATTTTTCCTTAACAAAAAATAGCAGGTCATTTTTGCGTAACCCGAGGAGTGGGAACAATGTAACCGTATAAAAAAGTCATACATAATCTCCTTCACGATTGCCCGCGACACGATACAGTGAGGCGATATCTACAGGACAATTCAATGTCTTTAGACCGCTGAAGTTTCACTCTGAAATGGGCAAAAGTACAGCCTCAGAAAATAGCACTTCTGGTTTTTAAATTTATTTTATGAGCAATACCCAAATTTATTAGGTTCTTACTAAACGTATCGTGGTCGACCCCACTATTATATTTCCTTTGAATACCAGCAGTTGTACAATACGTTGTATGAGGGTAGGTCACGTCTGGCGTTTTTATACGTTGTTATGTGTCTTGTGTAGATATGACCTGAACTTCTGTGCATGTTTTCAGACTCTTTTGTATGCTTTCACTGGTTTATAGAACAGTGTATGTCTTTTAGTGTCCTTTTATTTTTTTCTGTGGGTAGAACTTTGGAAATGTTCGTGCTGTTTCACTGTCGCCTGTGGATATAACTTTTTTGTGCGTGTTTTTACTTTTCTTGCCCTGTGAGAAGGAGTAGTCGGCGCCAATAATGGTTCCCACTTCTCCTTTCATTTCACATTATAAATAATAATAACAATAGTAATAAAAAAGGTGATCTTGTACACACTATGCGAGCGATGAGTCCACGCTTCATATTTCTCACAATTTTCACAGGGACTGTCAGGCAATGCATAGGTGGTGGTGACGGTGGTGTTGTTATAGGCGGAGTTGGCCTGACAGACTTGGTCGGTAATTGCTCCGTTTGAGTGTATTATCCTGCGTTATGGATATTTGTCCCGACAAGTCCATCAGTTCACTATCTCACAGAAATGTGCGCAGAATACGCGGCACTTCCTTGCACACCATCCGCTGTCCTTCCAGAAAATGTAAATGTTCTGAAGGCTCGTGAGCAAACGCTCTTCTTATCACGCTGTCCAGAAGCCTCTTCCTTTCAGAACAGCAGCACTGATTACATAATACCTGCGTAATATTATAACCAGTGTTGTCATATTAGCAATTTTGTCGCTAGGTTTAGCGACTTTTTGGCCTGCTTAGTGACAAATCTTTCTCTTTAGCGACCAGCGACTTATTTTGCCGACGTGGCAGTACTATTGGCGACATTTTAGCGACTTAAAAGGTAATAAAGTTGCTTCAGAAATGGCTTTCTACAATGGTATTTATTATTCAACAGCTAGAAAACGGCGGCCGAAATTGGCTGTACGGCACATGGGCTCTGTGTCGAAGATAAAGCAAAGGTGGTCTGCGCTCACGGAGGTCATACGCTGCAGTTAATTACGTAGATGCAGACAAACCTCAAATTGTGCTCATCAACATGCACTTTTTTATTCTTTAGGAAGCCAATTAGGAGTTGTCTTAACGCTTCCAAGCAAATCTGATTCACCAAGCAAGTTTAATTACTGAAAGTTCACAAGCGTAGAAGTTAATTAAATTCTCAAGACTTGTTGCAATAAATTTAAATGTTGTGGTGAGGTTTACAACCCAGTAGGTGAATATTAGGACATATGATCTGTAGAAAGGCGCACATATGGGAGCGGTTGGGCTCATTCGCACGAATCAGTGCACCACCTCCGATTCTCAAGGCTATGGCAGAAATCAACAATCAGTGGATCAAGGGGCGACAACGTTGTATTTCACCTTTGTAAAGATCACGTACTTTTCATCGCCATGTTAACAACATGACAAAAATCGTATCACATAATTTATTTATAATTTCACGAGCGTGTTAAGCTACAAAGTTTCCAGGTATAACGTGGACCAATTTACTGTGCCTTTCTGATGGGAGAATCAGGTGATCCGTGATCTTTCGAAGCATGCTAAATTCTTAATGTAATAATCTGAAGGTAAATGCAGGATTAAGTTGTGATCATGCATCGCTTTGTAAATACAATAATATAATAAATGATGTCCTGTACACCGCTAATAAATTACTGTTTATTCATGGACACGTGGCGAACTTGAAAAGTTTTTGTAGATGCGTTACGCCCTGTTAGCCATAATATAATGTCTCAGAAAACGCCTACATTATATCAAGATCTCTTGACAATTTTAGCGACAATTTTACCAATCTTGGAGCAAGATTTAGATAAAATTTAGTGACTTCATAGCCTCAGTTTAGTGACATGCCTGAAATAAAGATGACAACACTGACTATAACTCATAATACCACTCAAAGGAAAAGAGTAAAGGTACATATGTACGCTGGTGGGCAGATAAATATGCGATAACTACCGGTAGTCCCTTCAGAAAGAAATACAGCACACGAAAAAAAAAAAAGAAATGCAGTTATGCCTGTACATTTTGTCATAAAAATAAGTTATGTGGTAAATTACTCAAATTTGTTATTGTTCTGGGCATAAAAGATGCACTTGTAATTATGTACTCGTATGCGTGCGAATACAGGTGTTAAACTTTGCGAATTAGGATGCCAGGCACATCTATTGGACCACGTCTGCAGACAAGACAACGGATTAAGCCGTTTATATAGGTCAGGATGCCATAGCTGTTGAAATATTTTAGTCGCAGTTTTCTGCGTGTTTCGAGAGCGATAATATTATTAATCGATGAGGTTGCTGCTAGAGCACAAGCGGCGATTATAACTGCTGAGTATACTGCAATAGAATGTTTCAAACTTGTCGACGTCTTTCCTTTTTAAGGGTCCAACGCAGCGCATGCATATTCTAGCCGCGACCTTATTAAGGTGTTATTATCTTGTAACTTAACATCATAACGTGAATGCGCTTAAGTGTGCGGCTCAGGAGACCAAGCTTGCGACTCGCAAGCTCAGTCTTTCGTCCATTGATAAAATTTTAATGCGAAGCATTCTTTTATTCATTATTGACATTTCGCGGAGAGTATGTAGATAGGCAGGTTCCTGTCTCACCTCGCCTTAATAAAAACAAAATAATGTGTGACGGTTGCGGGAATCGAACCTCTGCCGTCGAGAACAGCAGCCCAGTGCTCTAACCACTAGGTGACGACCGGTTCTTTTTTTTTCCTTCTTTCTTTCTTTTAATTGCTGGTTTTGACAAGACGAAACAGCGTGCAATTGTTCAAACGAGTCAGCCTATCTTTGCCGACACAACTCGATGAAGATTTCTTCCATACAACAAAGCCGCGAAGTACTGTAATCCAATCAGGCGGTTCAGGCAGCGCCCTGTACACTTGTCTGTACTGCACAACACTTTATATGAAATTTTCAGGCCACGATCGCAGCCATGATTGTTTCGTTCAAAAGGCAGCTTGCTCTTTGAAACACCCGGCGCGTGTGCCACGTGCCACTTTCTCGTCATCTTCGCCTTGTCACAGCTCACGCTTTGATGCCCCCTGTTAGACTGCACTGCATCCGGTGCCCGCCCAATTTCCCCAGTACTTTCCTCGTAGCAGTTTACGCTACGCAAAAACTGTGCGACGCTGTGCCGACATCATGTTTTCACATTTCTTCGCAGCATTACAAATGCCATCGTCGTTTTAACAAACGCCACATGACATAGCCTTCGGTACGCACGACTGTATAACACGTAGTTGCTGATGACGTCATAGGCCGTGTTTATCTCACTTACGTTCGTCCACTACGCAAGTAGTACCCAAGAATCTTCGTGTCGTAAGCTTTCGTCGAACCGCTGGCGTTCAAATCATGCTTTGCTGCCTTACTATTTTCTTCGATATGGTCTTCGTCGAGCGGCTGTCGTCGCACACACGTACGTTTGCGACCCACACACACGGTGGTTCACCTGGTACACATTTACACAAACACGTTGTGTAAATTTACACAAATATGTTGGTTCCCCTGGTAACGGTTTGCTGAACCGGAGCATCCCCTAACCCACTTCACCCCGCACAGGGTAGCAAACCGGACGCGCGTCTGCCTTTCCTTCCTTCTTTTCATCCTCCTCCTCCTCCTCCTCCTCCTCCTCCTCCTCCTCCAAACAATGCTGGATAGCCAGCTATAGCCGGCCAAATCTTTAGCTAGCCTATGTAAATGCTTTTCTTTTCTGCTGTCCAGTGCGTTACGATGGAACGAACTTGCGATACGGTCGAAGTTAACTAATGCTCACAAAGCTCGCGAAGATAGCATAGTCATTTGTAAGTTTGTTCCTAATTTAAGGTGCTGGCGCACAGAAAGTCAATGAGTTAATGATTTGGGCGGCTGTACCTGCAAAATGCTTCGCATAACATCGATCCACACGGCCGTGGTATCTACCCATTTTTTTTTTTTTTTGGACAGAAAATTTTGACTTCACTAGAAGTTGGGCGCGTGAAAATTGACAGAAGCTTGATGCCAAATTGTTCCATTTTCTCAAATTATTAACCAATGCGGACTCATTTACGTATCAGTTAAAGCACAGACGTTCCAGCGCCATGGGTAAGTGATCTTCATTGGTTTTCGCTCTTCTAACAATGCGCTCTAAATAAATTGAATAAGACCATCACCTGGCCAATCAACGTCATCCACTATCGTTTCGATAATGTTTTTACTTTCAGCCATTTTTGTGACGCAATGAGTAATAAGACGTGTAGAAACGCACGCAGACACCCGCGTACGCAAGCGTACCGACAGCACACACACAGACATACAAACAAGCAAACAACGCACGCCCCGCCACAAAAGGGTATAACGCGGTCATCTGATTTGCGAACGCACGTGCGCGGCACGTGCTGGCGGCACGCGCGTGAGTTCCGGCGGAGAGGTTTCATTCACGAGATAAATAGCAGCCATACAAAGCGGCCATGTTCCCAGAAGAGACCCTTTTGTTCAGTGTCGTGTCGTACAGAAAATAAACGTCTTCACGAAGTGTTCATGGTCGCAATGCACTGATAACTATGTGACTGTCGATATTTGTTTAACTTGATAACATAACTGCGTAAGAAGCGTGTTTCCTATAGCGCCGCCATTTCATTTGCTGCTCGGAAGCAAACAGGGCTAACTCTGTAGTCCACTAAGTGTGCCGGTGTGGGTATTTAGTGGAGACGTATTTGCCTATTTACTGCGTCAGGGAGTAAAAGCATCACTCCACAATGTATAAAAATCCCAAATCCCAAGATACAGCCTTTCATAACGGAAGACAGAAACAAAAGAGAACTACGACGTGAAGGCCTACAACAGCAACAACAATGACGACGACGACGACGATAACAACAACAACAACAACAACAAAAGAAAAAAAGAAAACGATACACACGCAAATGCGGAAAGCAAACAAAGTTATGTGAGCCAAGCAGGTCGTGAATCTCGAGCTGCAATTCAGGAAGAGAAGTATTGCATCAACATAACTTTCTGCCCTGGATTGTGAGGACTATACGTAATCTGTGTTCGCTGTCTTTTAGCATGCCACGGCCCGGGCGCTGAATTCAGGTGGGAGTGGAGCCTCGCACTAAATTAGCGCTTGTGACATTATTTACTGAATAATCCAACTGAAGCTGCAGCGTGACAAAGTTTCATCAAGGTGGAGTCGAATCTGCATTCACCCCTTATGTAATACTCCTAGCAAAGGGGTCTTTAAGGAAACAATTGAATTGAATTATGGGGTTTTACGTGCCAAAACCACGATCTGATTATGAGGCACGCCGTAGAGGGGGACTCCGGAAATTTGGACCACCTGGGGTTCTTTAACGTGCACCTAAATCTAAGTACACGGGTGTTTTCGCATTTCGCCCCCATCGTAATGCGGCCGCCGTGGCCGGGATTCGATCCCGCGACCTCGTGCTCAGCAACCCAACACCATAGCCACTCAGCAACCACGGCGGGTTCTTTAAGGAAATAAAACTGAACTGAACTGAACTGAACGTGTCTTCTCCATCAGAAACACAGAATCTTCTGGCTAGTGGCAATGTGTTGGTACGCATAGCAGTACTCGGCCAGCCTCACTGAATAGGAGAATTCTATCGTGCCAGCAATGATGTGCAGGAAACTAGGCGTTGTGGTAAGAAGAAGGCAGTTACCCGCGTGTGCGTCTGCCTCGCCAAGAGCTTTCAAAGCAAGCACGCACGTACGCACGCGCACACGCACGTGCAGCTCTTTGTACCCCCGCCCACATTGACGGTGCCGGACAGAGCGACTTCCTCATCGTCGTCGTCGTCGTCAGTCGCGCGTTCTCTGGAGTCACATCCATTCGTTCTGACTCGCGCGGCGCTCCTGTGACAGGGATGAGTAAAGAAGGAATCCTCCAGGGAGAACATTTGGACCGCGCCGCGCCCGGGGTTCAAGTGGATTGTGTGCACTGGGACGCTCGGGAGCAGCGAAGGACGGGAAGTTTCTTCCCCCCTTTCTTTTTTTTCGGGAACAGGAGCAACAGCAGCAGCAGCGGCAGCTGACACGTAGGACACGTTAGAGGGTCATTTGAGGCGCGCGCTCGCCCCCCCCCCCCCTTCCCCACCTCCGCTAATTGCGTGCTTGCCCGGTGCACTTTGCCGATTGCCTTTTGTAAGTCAGGACTCGGAGGACGCCATCCCGTCCCACAACTGCGGACGCTGCGCCCGATCCACGCCCTCTCCCCGCCTTCCTCCCTTCTTTCCCGCTGCGACCGCTTTGTTCCGTGAGCAGCGGTCTCCTGGCGTGAGGCCCCGGGAGCAAGCAGCAGAATGGCAACTCGTGAGGGTGGGCGTAGGGGAGGGGGAGTCCAAAGAGAGAGATGGGTGGCGCAGACTCATCGAGGTGCTCGTCCCGCTGGGAGGAGAGCACCTGGCTCTAAAGAGGTTTTCGCGTTGTGAGAGCGCTGTTGAGCGCGCGTTGCAGCTCGGGGTTCTGTATACGGGGCGACACACAGAACTCTCGCTCTTGCCGCCGCTGCGCTACAACATGTGTACGCTTCGCGCACGACGATGGCCCCGGAAGAGGAGACTCGATGGAGGAGAGAGCGCGGAAATGGGAGCGCTTGTAATCATCGCTTGATAGCTGCTCGCCCTCTCCTCGCGCCCTCGTTTGTGCGATTTTCTTTCACAGCGACGGTTTTTTTCACTGTGACCGCGTTGGTGGCTTCCCGTATTAGCGGCTGCGGTCGCACGCCACGCACGTTGGTCGATGCGATACGGCAGTGCGGCGGTAGAGCAGACGAAGGGTATGCCACCTCAATTTTGCCCGGCCTACGTAGTTGCTATAGTGAGAAGCGCTGGCGTACTGCTGTGCTAACTATGCCAGCTAGATATAGCGTAGTTGCGTATTTCGTAACTCGCGCATTCTTTCTCGCACTTAATTGAAAGAAGAGGCCTTCACTTTTAAAGAGAGATCCGAAGCAATTACTGAAGCAATGTTATTAGTAACTCACTGTCACATGCGTTGGGAGGTAAATAGTAACCCGCATCCGCTAACGTTAAGGTCAGTTAACTAGGTTGTCAAGCTCGTTGCATGAACAAGGATCGACTGAGCTAAAGCTCGTAACATGCACTAAGTGCTCGCACCACTGCGCTATCTTTAACGGCACGTGCACCGAATAACGCGTGAGTAACAAACGGGACAACCGTCGCAATACGTCATCATACGTCATCACGCGTCGTCACACTTAATGACAGCAACAATGAGCTCAGCAAAATCGCAGCATCGCGGAACGGTGCGAATGCCGCGCATCGAATTTCATAACCGCCATGTCACATGCACTGATTGAGTACATATCTGTTTTGCACAAATACAGAGCGTTGTATTTATGGCACTTGTTGAATTAGTCGTCTAGAATTACGTGTTCAGCAAAGTTGACCAGAACTGTTCCTTTAGTGTTATAACTCATAACTATAACGCTTTAAGATCTGGATCACGTGGAATACATATTGGACCGAGAAGTTAATGAACTGAACATTTGCATTGAATATGAGTCCGTCGCGCTACCCAAAGGCAACCCAAAGCCACGAGCGCTGCCGAAGGGTGCCGCATGCAGGTGGAGTCGGCAACATTTTAAGGTGACTCGGGAGCTCTAAGTGAAGAAACGCCACCCTCTGCTTGTGCAGAATATCGCTCCCATCTCGTGGCATCGCAGCGCTTACCGTATAGGAAAGGCGGAGGGCGCTTGAATTACGGGCGGTGCAGCAGCAGCAGCTGATTGATTTCCTACGGTCGCGGGAGTGGTTCGAAAGCTCGGTCGATCGAAGAAAGAAGGTCGGCTTCTTTTGAGCCTGCGTGTAGAGGCGCTGCCGTGTGCCCGATATCTTTTAAGGGGCACAGGGGGCACATTATGGGACAATTTTAGAAGAAAGTAAATCTAACTTCGTTTCTTCCGGGGGGCGAGGTGGACGTGGGTGTCGGGCGCGAGTGGTAACGTAGACAAGCTTGTTTTGCGGCCGGCCCAGCCAATTTAAGTCGAGCCGAGCCTGTGGTGCTCGTCGCGGACAGGTGCTTCAGCAGCGGCCGGACCTGCGTCTGTATCCTCTACTTCTTTTTTAGTATTTTCGAGAGTCTTCAAAAAAAGAAGAAAGAAATACACTATAGGGACAAAGCGAAAGAGGATATGTTCGTGATTTACTCTGGCGTTTCTCTTAAAGCCTGCCTGTCACCTATACCTCTTGTATCTCGCTGAATTCCTGCTTTATTTTCTTTTATGGTGAGGGAAGTTAAGAAGTTGTTGTTCGATCATTTGTCTTCCAAGGAGGCGGACGGTAGTTGGGCTATTGAAGGACCGATAATGGCCACTTATGCGAGGTCATCATGACTTGGATCGTTTGTACATTATCTGTTTTACCCGAAAGTGTTCGTACCGCTTGCTCCTTGCTGGAAAACCTGAGTTTTCCCTTTGTATCTTCTTCAAGAGTTCCAGCTACGCAAAAGTTCAAGAAGGAGTACAGCCTAATTTAGACGACGGGAGGATAAATGGACGTTAGGGGCAAGAGACAGAACCTAGGGTGCGAACAGGAGTTGCGTGAGAAGGGTCATATTTTGTTTGTTTTAACGCGAACTGGTACCATTATCGCGGATAATCATGCCGATGGATCATGCGCACGTCGAATAGCCTGAATATGTAATCGTAATATGTTGGGAGGGAAACGAAGGTTGTAGCCGCCCATTTGAGATGTATAGAGATCCTGCAGGCTATGTCCCGCAATAGTGAACCCTCGAAAGTGGCCGAAACAGTGATAGCCTTTTTGTGGGAGTGACCGTCATCGTTCATCAAGCTCTGAATTATTTATACAGGAAATATGTTGGTGAAGTTAAGTTCACTTGAGGATAGAAAAGAAAACAGTGGGGGAGCTTGCGAGCTTGCTGTCTTGGCTTCCCGGGCAGTCAGAAAATACTGCACGATATAGTTGATACAGCACTTGCTATTGTGCTGCAAGATATATTGCTTGTCTGTACAAGTACTTCATCATTTTGTGTCCGCCATCAAAAGTTGACGCTCAGGAAAACTCATATTGTAATAACGCGTCATCGTTTCAGGACAGACGCTAGCCTTCTGTCATTGATTTCGTCTATGGGAGATTTGTGCTCTCTCTGTAACATTATTCCAACCATCATTGGTGTTAAGTATATTTGTACTTCACACGCACATATGTTACTTTAAAGCTAGGCACAGCTCTGTGAGTCGCTGTGCGATAATGTTTATTTTGAGGTGAATTTACGTAACAAACAAAAATTATGTTGTTGATTGATTTCGTGTATTGATCGTGACGTCGCTCTGCGGCATCGAGTGAGGCATGCAAGTGCTTGAGTGTGCTGTCGGCAAGCATGGAATTGCAATTCGGTGCGTTAAAGGTCGCGTCACTTAACGTCTGTGGACTAACTCGGCGATTGCATTCATCGTGAAGGTTGAAATATACATCTTAGTCGATCGCTTCTTACGTTAACATTCTCCTTGTTTTTTTTTTCTTTTTGTTCACGCGGGAATATTCAATGTGGTGGTGGTTGCGGTAGATTGTAGCTATATGCAGGAAGGTTGAAGTTAGAAGTTGAGGTCAGCAATTGCTTCGCCTGGGCGTCTCTTGCGGTGTTGCTGCGTCAAACAAATCACTGTCTCTCAGAAATATAAGCAGACATGAAGTTTCCTTGCAGTCTGTAACGCAACCTTCAGAAAACACAAGGTGCCGCAGGAAGGCATGTGGAAGGCCTTTATTCTGCCGGTACACCCTCTCCGGGAATGGAAACTTTCGAACATGGCGTTAGTACAGGACAGGAATGCGTTCATTAAAATTAATTATTGTCACTTCTTTTGTCCTAATGACATATTTGACAGCTCGTTTGAGAGCATCCTGGCAACGCTACAAAGGGGGGTGTGAGACAGCAACTAAGGTTTAATGGGGGCATTATTAGTTGGTTAAAAGGGCAATAACGAAGAGAGCGAATCGCTACTGGATCCCCCTTATTATGGCAACACAGCTTTAACGCTGTCTTTCGCCAGTTTCACGACACTGCCAGAGCGCTCCAAAATGACCAGTCGGATAAGCTATTAGGGTGTAGGAATTTACCCGTAGAACGATCGGCCTACGTAAGAAGGAGATCGTATTTATTGTAAATTGTAGCTGAGCACGTACGAACACTTCAAGTTCTCCATGCCTTTCCTCTCTTCTATTTCTCTCTCTCTCTCTCTCTCGTTTAACATAGAAGCGTCGTATATCGTCGAATAAAATTTCTAATGGTATTTTTAATTGGTCGCTCCAAGGCTGTGCCTCGGTGTAACCAGATCTGGAGCCGCTCTCCGTCCGAGCCAGAGGGGCAGAATGCATCAGCCGAACGCGCCTAGCTAGAGCGTACGGAAACGGATCCATGGGCAACATCCGCAATTGCGCGACTTCAGTGCGACCGCAGCACAGACCTTAGAAAAATGGCAACTTCCGCTTTCGACGCTCAGCGAACGGAACTGGTGGGCGTCACGTGATCCGAACTCGGCGAGATCTTGGAGTCGCTCCGACGAAAGAGTCAGGAGATGCTCCAAGCGCTCGCGACCAGGATCCGATCGCACGGATGGAACCAGCCTAACACGTTTCGAGCGCTCCGTTTCAACCAGGCGAATGCAGAGCCACGTGTCAGAGTGCTCTGGCAGCGCGCGATAACGACCAGCCGAAAGATGCCATGAAACTCTGAGAGCAGAGAGATAGTAGTGCACATACACAAATAACCAAAAATGTGGGTTTAATGGTAAAAAGCAATGGTAATGCGCCGCACTCGTGATGCGAAAGATGTGGGTTCGATTCCCACCGGCGGCGAGTTCCCTTTTCGGCCCACTTCCATGAAGCTTTATTATCTCTACATTTCAATTAAATATGGCAGTTACTTTCCCTCTGTGCTTTCTCTGACTTCATTGTCTATTTGCCTTCCATGGCTGTAAATAAATAAAAAAAAATTAGGCAGAAGCCATTTCACGATGACTGTCGGAGGACAATGCAATTAGCATCAAAATAATGAAGCGACACACCGTATTGCAGAAAACACTTTTAATATAGAATATTCCATGGTCATTCTGAGCCTTGCGTTGTTTCGGCTATATACAAGTCGACATATATACACTGTCTCCTGTAGCGACCCACTTTGCTACGACACTCACTTGCCAAGGTCGGCTACGAGCAAGATGGCATAACAATGATTGTACGACGATGACGCAACGATGAAGAAAGAATGACGTCGATGGAAGGACGAAACCGGTTTGACAACGGCGGCATGACGACAATGAGATGGCAATTCTGAAATGGTCTGGATGTCGAAGCTTGAATGACGATGATGGAACGAGCGCGCGGGCATTACGTTGACGAGTACTTACTACCTAGTGGCCCAAGCGATTGGATCGCACCCGCCGAGGTGGTATATAGTGGCTCTGACGTTGCGCTCTTAAGCCCGAAGACGCAGGATCAAATCCCGGCTGCGGCAGCCGCATTTCGATGAGTCGAAATGTAACAACGCCTCTGTACTGTGCAGTGGGGGCACGTTGAAGGATCCCAGGTGGTCGAAAATAATCCGGGTCCACCACTACGGCGTGCCTTATAATCACATCGTGGTTTTGGCGCGTAAAACCCCGGAATTTAATTATTTTTTAAACATAGATAGATAGATAGATAGATAGATAGATAGATAGATAGATAGATAGATAGATAACCAAATGTAGGCAAATAATGCTAATCATATTAAAAATATAGCCCATTGATTCTCCTTATTCATCTCGCCTTATGTAATCTATTTAGTGTATGTAACTCGAGTTCATAACGTGTAGAATAGTCACGTATGAGGGCTGCGATGTCGACGTCATCTTGCAATGCTAACAGCATATGCACAGTGCTCTAAAGTGCTGTACAGCACCGCAGCATTACGTCTTCACTGACGGATGCAGCACCGCGCCCCTCTCTACAGTCGCTATCTAAGCAAGCAATTTGCTGTACGGCAAACAACATTGGCACATCGCGTGGAAGCCTTATTTCAGGAAATTCGTAAACATACAAGTCATTATGCACACAGGACGAAAAATTAGACAACCAGGGCCCGTATTCACACAGCATTTAGCACGCACGAGGTCTTCGTATGCGTCGTCCAGTCGTGATAGGGGACATGATAATAACGAATGCGACCTGCTAATGGCAAACACATTTTAAGAGAGAAAGCCTTGGCGAGTTGGCTCCAAATAAGCCCCCTCATTTAGGTGCGGTAACGTTCGAAAGACTTCGGGTTTTCTAAAATGAACACCTCATTTCTTTGAGATAAGTATACTGCAATATCAAAACATAGGGTTCCCGAGAGCCATTCGTAATTGTAGAGAGAGAACTGGGCCTGGCAAAGCTGGCAAAAGTGCGGGCATAGACTGCACTGCCTGAAGGTGTGACGGAGCACCAGTGTTTTCATGTTTAATGATCCCGCTTTAGAGTATTGCCAATGGCTATTTTATCGTGGCTCAAAAACAGTAAATCGTAGAAAAACGTCATCACCTTATGCTTCGCATAGCCCTGTACAGGCAGATATTGATATAAAACGTCAAAAGGAGTTTGGTTTTTTTCGGTTGTAACCGTGGTGAAATAAAATGGGCACGTAGAATCGAATCGGGGACATCTTGCACGATGAAATGAACACAACCACTTCTCACTCCATACGTAAAAAAAATATGTGAAAAGCAGGTGAAGAGAAGCAGCATATTACTTCTTGGCTTTGTCATACCCATCCACATGATATGAGCGTGATAAAAAGAAAAGGAATTTACGTAAGCTGGCAAATCAAGAGAAGAACATTGCCATCCTTGTCGACGAGCCTTTGGCACACTCGTCCCCTACCGCTGCGAACCCACTGTTCACAGTATGATTGCGCGGGGAGGGTGGCCGGAGTTGGATAGGCGAAAAAGAAAGGGTTAGCCTATTCAGGGACACCTGTCCCCTTCGCGTGATCTGCCAACGCGCTTGCTCCTGAGGCTGCTCGATCATTCGTCGCTGCGCGGAAATTGGACGGAATAAAAGCGCGCGCGCCGCCGAAAAGCCCGTCGTGCGTGATTTGAAAGTTGGCAAGTCTGGCTTTCACCACGCGCGCACCTGCGTTTTGGCCTGATTGCGGGCTCGTTCTTCACTTCTTTTTCTCTCTGTCTCTTTTTATATGTTCACCTCGTTCCAAGCACATCGGGTGGGAAGAGACCAGAAGGCTGCAAATGCAGACAGGCAAGGTACACCACAACGCGCCGCAGTGGCATCAGCAACCAAGCGTCGTCGGTGGCCTCCAGGAGCAGAGTTGCTTTCCTGCAATATTCATGCCACGCGTCGTCGTCACTCTTCTTGAAGGCGGCAAGCGCGAAGCCGCCGCGGCGTGGTGTTCTTATTCTGACTGCGCAGAAAAAGCCTGTTGGCGGAGGAAATCTTTTTCTTTTTTTTTTCTTTCTTTTTTGCCTTTCATTTCTATGTTTATTTCTAGTGTATGGACATTTTGTGCATTTGCTTTCGACACGTACGCTCTTTCTTGCTTATTTTGTTTTCTTTATAGTGCCGTAGATAACGCAGTAAAGATATAGGCAACTTCATGAAACAACAAAGCGGCGCACAGTCCTTTCTAGCAGAAACTTTCGGTTAGCGACAATTGGTGTAGCTTGGAAGGAACTCTGTAGAAGTGTACGGAAAAGTAAAATGATTTTTTTAAATGTATAGAATAAGACATTATATTGTTTTTGTGACGGGCGGCTAATAAACACCATCGCCTGGTTGTCGTTGATCAGAGAGCAAACGGGGTAGCCGGTATTCTAAATGACATTAAGAGAAAAAAATGGGGCTGGGCAGGACATGCAACGCGTAGGATGTATAACCGGTGGATCATTAGACTTACAGAATGGATACTAAGAGAAGGGAAGCGCAGTCGAGGACGGCAAAAAACTAGGTGGGGTGATGAAGTAAGGAAATTTGCAGGCGCAAGATGGAATCGGCTAGCGCAAGACAGGCGTAATTGGAGATCGCAGGGAGAGGCCTTCGTCCTGCAGTGGACATAAATATAGGCTGACGATGATCATGAATAAGCTATAAATTATTTTACTTACCCACTTTTTAACGCGATAGCGTTAAGTGCCCCGTGTCGCAGAAAATCCGGCGTCGGCAACCGGCGCCGGCGTGCGGAGAAATGTCGGCTGGTGGCGGAGAAAATCATCCCCAACCACCCCGACCGCACAGGCCCTCCACGTGGTGTAAGGTTTTGGTGAACAAAAATTGAATTTCTCACAGTGAAATTCGTCAGAAAAATGGTAAAGTACGACTTTACCATTCGGCGTTGGATTCGCCGTCAGTTTTTTACTAATCGGCGTCGGATTGTAATTTGAATGTACGAGAAAACCTAATTCTGCTACGAGGAAACTCAAACACAAACCCCTTTTGCAGCATTTCTACCAGACCTACAGCCGCGCGTTCGGGTACTTTACTTGCGAAAATGATATCCAGATAGCGCTCGCATACTAGGCAGGTCAAATTGGGACTTCGCCTGCTAATTCGTTTTGGACACGCGCGCGCGTCGGGGCAATAGCAAACGATTAATAAAATATTTAAAAAAAGGTGCTAGGGCCATCACATTTTAATATACGGCCCCTATTATTGCCCCTAGAAAAACGTCTTTCCAGGAATGTATTTCTGTTTAAAAGTGAAGCCGACTTTAAGGGGATCGGTGTAAGCTTGGTCTTTGTAAGCTGGCTTTCCCACGTTCAGTGTTGCAGTGAATGAAGCCTACTTGCCGTATGCGAACGGGTCCCGATAACGCTATCACGTTCTACTCTTAAGGCGAAGCTTAAGCGTCCTCCTATTTTTGTCTTTGCACAATGTTGGCAACAGCTCTTCGCTCTTTGGTATAGCACAAAAAGTGTCCAGATTTGCTGGTATTGTTGCAGAAAGCTTTTGTAATCGTATTATTTTTCAGCGCATGACGTAGTAACTGAAGCTTTAAATCTCGATGATATTTGAAGGCACAGAGAATTTTTTTCTTAACGAAAATATAACGTAAAAATTAGTTCTGTGATAATGTGCCGCTCCTTACGGATCCACTGACCTGCACGGCTTGAGTCGTTATGGTGTGAGCGTCGGCGCCACTACCGTTGCGGTGACTATTCAACCCACATGTATAGCGAGAATTCGACTTTGCGGAGTAACGATCAACGTATTCACATTATTTGACCACTCAAGTTTCTCCGCAGATCACTGTTTGTTATTCTATTTGGAAAATTTCCAGGTAGGTGAAATTGCCATAACGCGGAAGACTACGCATACGCTGTGACTTGTACGTTCACTGCATTTTCTGCAGAAAGATTGTAGGCTTTTATAATTCTATGCCATCTGTGACAATACGTGCAACTTCAAAACGGATCCCCGGGTCACTGGGTGTTGTTGAAAGGACAACTGCTACCAATACCATAATTTTTATCCTTGCAATATACATATCAATGACGAAGGAAGAAGAAACGTAAAGTCACTTGAAGTCATGGATTTTAAAATGTGTGTGTTGTTTTATTATATATATATATATATATATTTTTCTGTTTAAAATACAATGTAACTCAATGTAAAAAAAATATATTAACTAGGCTCGAGCAGACGCTATCAAAATCGATGACGTGATGGCTAGCCGATGCAGAAACTTCGAGGCGGCGTAATCACACGCCTTTCATTCTCACTTCCTTTTACGGGAGAAGTCCCGGCGAATAGGGACCTCTCTCTAGTATTGTAAGAGCGTAATGGTATAATACAGCTAAGACTTCTTTTTATCTCTTTAGTATCCCTTTAAGACCTCGCGAATAATTAGATTTTGTGCTTACATGGCTAGGTGTTCATGTTTTTATCCTCGTTGATTTTGCTACAGTTGGCTGTAATTTCGCTTGTAGTTCCAGTACCTGTTTCCTTTCTCTCTTTCTCATTGTATCTTATTGAGTTCTCCGTGTCTCATTCTCTGTTTTTGTTACTGTTTTATAACATTTTTTTATTAGGTTTAACTTGACTGTTGCAAAATTTGTAGCCATTTCAAGTTCACTGCAGTCTGACCAGCTATCGGTAAAGTTGGCTCTGCCATGCTGCTACTCAGTGCGCAGTGAAACAAGCTTGCCAGCTTAGCCTGAGTCCGAATACCAGGCACTTGGCTCTCCTTTGCAGTTAGCTCCGGGTGCTCCTAGATAGGAGCAATGTCGGTCTAGGTAAACAACAAACAAAGCCTGACTTCTAATGGGCAGGTCTGTGCACGTTTTGCACACGTCACTGCGAATGTGTACTGTTCTTGATGCTTTGCGAAATACTGCGAAATATTATGCTCGAAATACTATGATACTGTCATACTTTCGCACTTCGGGCCAAAATGCCATTTCTTTCTTGCTATTTGATCAAACGTTTGTTATTGTTTTTTGTGCTTTCATGTTTTAATTTGGCACCATTTTCTTCACACGCCACTGTCACGCATCAAGATGTTATTTGTATTTCTATGAGGCGCAGTGTATCTCAATGAAGTAAAAGCCTCCATGAGATGCAGCTGCCGTATAGATAGGCTTGAAATGAAAAAAAAAAGAAAGGAAGAAAGACAATTGAACTACAGGTTCAGAGGTTTTAAAACCGAATCTACGCAGGCAATTACGCAGGCATTGCGTAGTGCAATTGCGAGGAGTAAAGCTTTTAACG
Organism: Dermacentor silvarum; assembly: GCF_013339745.2. Classification (NCBI taxonomy): domain Eukaryota; kingdom Metazoa; phylum Arthropoda; class Arachnida; order Ixodida; family Ixodidae; genus Dermacentor; species Dermacentor silvarum. The sequence goes on along the minus strand of NC_051157.2, from coordinate 51,820,546 downwards.
CAGCACGTTCACAGCAATTCCTAAGGCCCCGAAATTTTCTGGATTTCAATACCTCTCTTTCGTGGGACCGCGGAGCGTTCGAACTGCGATCAGCCCTACATGTCAACGACATTTGCGTGCATGTTTTCATTGTGAAAGCTGTAACGCGATCAAACAGGGAATTAAACGCGCCAGCCAGAGATCCATAGCCAACTTCTCCTGCACTTTTTCCTGTTGTCTCTATTGTATTTCCAGTATTTCTTTTCTCTTTTTTTTTGTTTGGTTTAGTAGACAACCGCTGCACCTTATTTTGTTTCTATCTTCTCTGCACGCTCCCGTTCTTTCCCAGAACGTGGTCCTGCTTGCGACTGAGGGAGGAGTGGGGAAAAAAAAAAAGATTTCTTCTCTTTTTCTCGATGCTTCTCTGGGATCGTTTCGCCCTTGCCCACTTCTTGGGAGCACACAATGCGCCATATATTATTCAGGGCGGGCGTTTAATATTGAATGAGCACGCCTCCGCCGGGCAGCGCGTACGTGGGCATCCATTGGCTGAGGCCGACGCTTCTCTCAACCTCTTCCTTCTTTTTCCTCCATCTCCCCCCCCCTCTCTCTCTCTCTTTCCAGCGGCCTGTGAAGCCGCCGTTCGCTCTTTCTCGTCTCTTCTTCCTTTTCTTTTTTTTGCCCGTCGTCCCTCCATTTTCTCGGCGAGTTGTTTCACCGTGCAGTGGCGGGGGAGGATACTCGGCTTGGCCTCCTCTTTCCCCGGATCCATTCGCGGCCGCGGGCACTGTCGTCCCCTAGTGCTGCTGCTGCTGCTGCTTCCTGCGCCCGCCACGGCACACGCTTTCCTTCGTTCTTTTCTCTCTCGCCTTCGTTCTTTCTCCACGCGCGCGCGGCTAACGTCTGCTCCTTTTCGTTACTCTTCTTCTCGGAGAGCCGTCGCCCAGTTCCTTTCTTTTTCTCTCATCTTTACTTCCTCTCGCCGAGAGGCGCCCTCTAAGTTAGTTTTCTTGCACGTTTCTCTTCCTTCTTCTTCATCTTACGTCTCTGTGCTTCGTTTTGTTAACTTTCCGCGTCCACGATGCGCAGGCTGTTGTACTATAGGCTCGCTTTCCACTTCTTATACTCCTACACTCCGGGTATATCGCGTCGTATGTACCTACGATATCTGTTTCCCGTATTTTTTTTTTTTTTTGTTCCGTACGCGCATAGCTCCGAGTTCCGTCTTTCTCTTCCTTTTTCTTTTCTTCTCACGCTCTCTTTCCCACTGTCCAGCCTTGTGAGTGCGCTGCTTCTTCGTCCGCTCCCGGTAGCTTTCGTTGCTCGGAAGGCGCGCTCTCTATTGCTGACTGCCTCGCTGCCCGTATTTCATCAGCAGGAGGAGCAGGAGGCATCGGCGTATACACTTGTTTGAGCGGTGGCCATGTTGGTTTTTTCAGTTTTCCTGGCTACTGCGTTGCCCGAGGCGGAACGCGTTCGGCCAAGCGAGCGTGCGTATGCAGCGGCACGATGTTAGAAGAGAACTGCGCGGGGATGCGAGTTGCGTATTCGCCGAGTCGACGCCGGGCCGCGGTTGAAGTGCAGCAGCAAATGTTTTGAGCTGGAGGAGGAAACAAAACAAGCAGATCGCGAGGAGCTAGGGGGGGGGGGGGGGGAGCAAAATGTGGCGAGGGAGTCGAGGGGCGTCTTAACGGCGGCTGCATGACACGCCCGACAAGAAGAGCAAGACAGAGGCGAAAGCGCGACGACGCGGGGCGGAAGGCTAATGAGAAAATTTCTTTTCGGCGCGTTCTTTGGCTTCATTAGAAACAAGCCCGGGCCGCTTTGGAGGCTTTGAACCCCGCCGCTCTCGGGGAGCCATTCTTGCTTCTCGCAGCCGTCTCTGTCTTCCTCTCAGTCGCTCTATCTTTCCAACGTCTTCACCGTCGAGAAGTCAGACTTCTTCGGAAAGCTCTGGCTGTGACGCGCGATTTCACTCGGCCCGGCGCACGAAACGGAGCTCGCTTGATCGGCGTTTCTCGCGACGACGTCGGAAGAGAGGAGAAAGGTGGAGAGAGGGAGAGAGAGGAAAGGCGGGGGCATCGAGACTAAACGAATACTACGTTTGAGGGTCGGTTTTAACGAGTCGGTCTTCTTTTCGTTTGTCCCTGCTTTAGACAGCCATTAATTTTGAGGAGCCCTCCTCCGTCCTCAGAACACCCGTGCCCCTAACCCTCTGCACGACTCCGGCCAAAAACCACGAGTCTCGACAGCCGCGAGAGCAGCGGGGGCTGTCTTTCTCCACGAGGTTTAAATATTTCAAACGAACTCGACGCCGCTAATTATCTTCCGAGAATTAAACTTGCACGGCATTCGGTCGGCGCTGGGATCCAGAATGAGGTTCTGGTCGCGAGAAACTAGGGATGGGGAGGGGCCTCCTCCCTTCGCAGAGGCCGCTGCGGACGAATTGGGGATTGAATGCGAATCCGGTTTGATTTCGGGTGTTCGTGGTTCTCTGGCGTAACACGGAAATCTTTGTTTCGGTTATTTCCTTTCTTTTTTTCTTACCCCCCCCCCCCCCCTTTTTTTTTTCTTTTACAGTTCTGGCGCGGCTTCTGGTCGTCCGCTGTAGTGAAGCTGTTGCAAAGTGATCAGCTTAGTTTATTTATGTATTTATCTTTTTCAGTCAGCTTCGCTTCATGTGTGGTCCTTGCGGACCAATATTCGTTAAAAGACAGCGGCGTCAACGGTTGGTCGAGAGAGGCCCCGCAAATTGCCGGTTCTCGCTTTTCACTCCGGCTCCACGGATGGCGCGTCCGGGGACGACTTTAATGAAGAGAACTCTTGATTAAGCTCGAGCGTACCAGTCGGGACTACTTGCAATCCAATGCGCGTTAATATATCAGCAGCTCGGGGAGACTGCGAACTGCATGGGCATGTACTCGGTTCGAATGAGTGAAGAGCAGACATAGAAAAAGAAAGGAAGAAACAAGACAGAAATTGAAACGCGTTAGGCCGAGATATGGCAGCAGAGATCCCGATACCGCGCGGAAATTGCTGTCTCGCAGGCACGACTGTGTACTTGATTAGACGCGGAGTGGTTTTTCCTAATGAAAGATCTGGCTGGAAATTGAAAACAGGAGGCTCGTCTGTCGGCCATGTGATCAAATAAAGGAAGACTTAATGTTTCATGGACATAGTGAATTTTAAGTAATTCCTTCATATGGCGTCGCCGGGCGATTTTATTCGTCCTTGTGCCAGGCACAGCAGCAGTCAGTGGGCTCAGTCTTAAATTACAAACCCCGGGGCAGACGAGCTCATATAAAACAGTAATGCAGCTTGTGTTCCTGGTTTTGTATTTCCCCCCCCCCCCTTTTTTTTTCTTCTTTTGTTCTTTCGAAGCTTTGCTAGAACACTAGCTTTGTGAGAAGCATGTTTAATGACCACCGTCTGTATAGTTATAATCGTCCCATCCTTTCGCCATTTTATCTCCGAACGAATCTTTCAGCCGCATCGTGCCCAACCTTCGATGCACTTGTAATTCCACTCTAATACTGACTGCAGTAGAGCCCGATTTTACGTGCCAGACGTCAGTCTAATTGCAAGCACACTTATGAAACGGACACTGTGTTTTTAGGAGCTATGACCAATGCGGGATAATTCGGTTGCGGATTTTTTCTCCTTTATCCAGCAATGTGCGGCGTACGTCTACAAAATCTGCGTGAAATAAGGACATTGTACGAGAAAACTTTGTATACTAGGGGCAGTAGGAATCAGAACCGTGCACTAAAGCCTAGGATTCCAACGCGCGAGCCACAACTACACCGTTTTATTGGCACGGGATTAGCATCCCAGTTTCGTGTCGCGCATTCAGCCTATTACACTGTGACAGTTGTGAATGCACCACAAGCAGGCCTTCCCTAAGAAGAAAGGAGCCACAGGCGACGGCCGAAAGAAAGCAGATGAGAAAGGCAAGGAGGCCGTCCAGACAAGCATCCATGCCCTTTTGTTAAGCTTAAGCTATATAGGAAAAGGGATGAGGTGATAACAAAATAGGAACGAGTCAGCACTGCGCGCAGACAAGATGCGTTGAACAGCAACAGGCGGACGTTCAGTTCCGTACGCTTCGTCAAGGGATAAAGCCCCCGACTTGCTCTCACCGCTAGCGATGGAGGTAGCGACGGTCGGCAGGGGAATAGCGCATACGCAATATGCCAGTAACCTGGAAGTGAAGTTCACTCGCGATACAATCAGAATTGCCTATTTTTGCTCCCGTATCATGCGTGTGTCGCCAACCAATCGCCGTCATCTAATCGACTGTCGACATCTCTTAGTATTATGTTCACACGTCTGTATCCTACCGCTACCACATCGACTAACCTTCGTTGGCCTCCGCTCACACGCCTGCGGCAAATTGCCAATCTTGAATCGCACCATTTTCAGTACGCGCAACCTACTGCAGTGTCTCCACCTTTGCGTTTGGGAAACCCAATCAGTTTTACCCGTCCACTCCTCTCCGGCAGCATATTTCGGCGTTATTCTTTATACCGACTCTACACGCCACAGCAACGGTTATCCCGTTCTTCATGCGTGCGTTTGTGCTGCGAGACTTCTGAATACATATCGCTGCCCTTGTTACCCGTCCTGGCTGCTTGTTCGCAGCAGCAGTTTTTGCTGTCTACCGATGACGCAATTAGGTTTGAGTGAGAGACGCAAATGGTCGAATATTTTCCGGGGTAGGGAAGCCAGCAAGAGCAGCATTCTTTAGGGGAAAACGATGATCTTGTCTTGGTGTCTATTTGTAGGATATTCGCCTCCAAGAAGCATCCAAGAGTCTTGACACATGCTGCAACTCCAAACTCTATGGAGTAACTCTGATTTCCTAAACTGAACATCCGTTAAGGACAGTCTGAAAGCAGCGCTAGGTCTGCAACTATAACTATATAAGCATATAAGCATGGTTGCTTGGGCTTGCCTAGAAACACCTCGCTTCCCAAAGATGCAAGAAACTCTCGCGATGTTTAAAAAAAAAATCCACGCTGTGAAGGTGCTTAGCCAGCGAAGTTGTGGTATCACTTGATCCGATAGGCAAATATTACGTAGCCTTGAATGATTGAGCAATGCACTACGTGAAATGATTGAGAGCAAGACAATTAAATTGTCTAGCCTGAGCACGACGCCGTTGTGTATGTGGACGTTGCTGTTCCCGCCATCCACTCATCGTGTTCGCTCTGCTCTTCGGGAGTCCTAACTATGCGTGGCCTTTCCATAGCGTTATCACAACACAAATGAAAGCACTTGCTAGACGGGCTCTTCTTTTACATATGAAAGTGTAATGACGTCACTCCCTGCATCGTATGCTACAGTTGCCGCTTCCCGGCAACTGCAGCTTATGCAACCGTAATCTTTACCAGGAAACGCATGCGGCGAACGCTACATGCCTCGCATTTTTCGAACGAGCCTTATCATCTATCGTATGGTTCTGACACTTGTTTTGTGGTTTTCTTTATTAAAACGAATATTGGGGTGTGTCTTGCACGCGTAATTATAATGGAGATGGGCACTTTTCGCTTCAATTCGTGGAATGGTTTTCTGTCGACTGTTATGTCAACGGAGACGAAGAAATCCCAGGATCCGAGTCATATACAGCTTCGCTGTAAGAAGGCCATACGTGAGAACACATTCAGCTCATTTCCTAGCTGAAGAGCGCGGCTTCTTTTCGAACTGCGCCATCTCCTGTCAGGCCTTTTGCCAGAGCACGCATAGTGTTCCGGGTTACATCTCGCTACTTCACGCTCACCTTGACTGAACCCTTTCTCTCCACCGGCTAGTTTCGTTCTCGGTCTTCGTTTTGCGCAGCCACGGAAAAACCCGCGGTTCCGAGGTCCACGAGTCTGCTGTCACATGCTTTGGCTCGGTGACACAAGTAAGGACTGTTGCGAGCGGACGAGCAAATTGATACGATCAGTCCATGTCCTAGCTCATAACTGCGGTTCGCATCCAAAGTTAAATGTGGGTATTGAAGTTTGATTCTCTTTATGATTTCACTGCCTGCTTTTCTGCAATGCAGTGAAGTTACGTTACGGAGGGGAAATCATTCGAGCGTTGAACGCACAAGCATCACAACCATCACGTGCCTCTGCACAGCTGTACTTGTGTGTTTAACCTCCGCGGTAAGTTTGCACTAACTGTGAGTTTCATTAACTGTCTGCCTGTTGCGAACGGAGTAAGGAACCAACAGACGCGTTTAGCCTGTCTCCTATTTTATTAAATTTCTCGTATTGAGAACTGCGTGTACGGGTTTAGCTTCGCGAGTACCACCGGCAAAATGCTGCGTATGTGTATTCGCTCTGTATTTCTAATAAAGTTGTGTTTAGAGCTGCTACTCGATCGTGCATCCTCACGGGTCTTCTTTTCTTGGTCCCCCCCCCCACCTCCTCGCAATGCCCTAATCATGTCACCGTATACTGTGGTTGCTGCTGCTGGTCAAGAAGAACCGCCTCGATGCGTTTCCTCTCGCAAATATAAGCGTCCATTGAGCCACGCTGCCGACGCAGCAGCAGACAAGTCGCTTCGACGCTTGCCAGCTACCTCTAATTTGCAGCCACATATCTATGCACAAACGTTTTACTACCATGGATACCTAAGAACTGTTGTGCCTCGACCCTTGTCTTTTCTCATGAATCTTTTATTTTCTCTAAATATATAGTCTCAGTGTCATTTTGTTTGTACATACTATCTCCGTGTGCGCTGCTCGATTGATTGATTTATTGATTGATTGACTGCAGGGCTTCCGTTAACTTTGAACACTTGGGATTCATTGGACATTGCAAAAAGTTTAGTAAGCAGGTCCATTATGCTAATCCATTATGAAATGTGGTCGCCGGTACCTAACAATGAACCTGAAAACTGGTGATCAGAAGCTGAGTGACGTCGGCCGTCACCTCCAGGTGACCTTAGTATCAACAGCATTTTCAACCGCGACTACGACCGTCTTCGACTGTGATGTATGGGTCATTTACCACAGCATCAAACATCATGGAACAAGCCACGCCGCGCAAGGTTAAGGCCACTGCTTAATTGTTATTCCAGTTTTTTAAATTGTTTTGCGCTCTCTACTTATGTGAGCAGACACAGCTTCTGAATTCAGTGCTCGAAAAATAAAGCAATAAACGAAGTACCAGGCATTATGCCCATTGAAAAATGAAGATAATAATATGAAAAAACATTGCACGCTTATTGGTTGTCCTGAGTGTTTGTAGAAACAGCGTCAGGATTGTTTGCACGGGACAAAAAATAAGCAAACATCGTATAGAGTGAATCTGTGGTCGAGCGCGCCGTTAATGGTGATTGAAGAAGCTCGATGATTGTTGACCCTCTCACCGTTTGCTTTTCGGCTTAACGTCCCCCCTCCACGAGGGATGATCCCGCTGAGTTACTGTTTGGATAAGCTTGGTACTTGCGTAAAGTCGACTGCTCTGCTTTTTCGCCTTATGTTTTCGGGCGGACGTTCCTTTGAAAATGAAGCAGGAAAGTATTGTGTCGAATATAATGTTTCTTTATATCCAGAAGCAGAGTGTTTGTCCGTTGAGGCTTTTTTTAAAGCAAATGCACACTGGTCAAAAAAGAAACAAGCAAACAAATAAATACAGAAAAGGGAAATGGGCATTTTTCTGAGCTCTGTGGGGTAAGGCTACCTTCGCCATCATATTTCTTCTCATTATTCAGTATGTTCTTAAATGAAGAATTCAAAAGTTGTTTCTAATTAACAGCTGCCTATTAGTAAGTTCCAGAGTAAAGCTTCCTGGTAAATGTTGTCAAGCGATTACGGCGATCTAAAATGGTGCGGAACACCAGTAGAAGAAATTTAAAACTGCGTTGTCTGTTTAACGCATGATGGCAGACAACATACTATTGAAGACAAATGACTGCCCGCAGAAATGAATAGGCAACAGTTTTGTTGCACTTAATTAGGTTCGAAATATATTCTTAAATATATTTTTCCCTGTGAGAAGTGGTGCGCAAATACAAGTCCAAATTTTCCAATAGCCGCATCCAACTGACGCATTATGAGTTGCGTATGCTTGTCGAGTCATTTCCCAGTAAAAACAAAATTAACAGCACCCTTTATATGCCTGTCTCCGAAGGTGGCCCACGTCACGTGGCCCTCAAAGTAAAATCCAGCATAGGAGCGACCCGGTGTCCACGAAACTGAGCATCACTCTTTTCCTAGCTGCCTGCTCTACACCCTCCCTCCTCGACTACTACCTTCCACTCCCTCCCACCTACTGGTAGCGTATAGCTTCACCGCGGCGCCGTTCCGGTGTACAGTATGATTTCGCCACTGTTGTCGGTGTGAATAATTAAGCCGGGCGCGCAACAGCCGGGACGAAGGGTGTTCGAGGGTGGCGATGTTTCACACCGCGCGGGGGTCAGTGCGGTAACCACAATGGATACTCTATGAATAAGTCACCCGGTTGCATAATGGATGAACCTCTCTCCCTCCTAACGCGTTGTCCTCGCTTCACACGCGCCAGGAGAGCGTGCGGAGGTCCGCCTTGCTCCAGAGCGTCCGCAAGCTGCAGGACGCGCAGGCAGCGGCCTCTGGTACAGCGCGGGCGAAAACGAAAGCGTCGGTCGACGTGAGCGGCCAGTTTGAAAGCGTGCACGAACAGGATAGCCGCCGAAACGTTGGCGCTTATTGAACGCCGGTTGAGCAGCTTGAGCCGTTTGGGTGAAAGAATGAGGATATATTAGAGAAGGATGAGCCTCTTCGATATCCAAAATTAAAGCTATCACAAGCGACGGAATTATGCTACCCGCGTCCTTCTCGAGGTCGCGTGGGTGACGAGTTTCATAAGCTGTGGCAAAATTTCGTGAAGTATGTTAAATGATTCGTAGTCCGCTACTCACTAGCAACGTCTGTGCACATCTCCGACATCACATTAAGGTATGTTTCTCTGTGTGCACTTTTCACATTCGACATTTTGCGGAAATGGTTCCGTTATAAACGCTTTTGCAACGAAGCTGTCTACGGCTAGGAGAGAGGATTTTGTAGCGTCCGTGTGGAAAAACTATCATCAGCAGCAATGGCTCGAGCGTCGTCGTCGTCGTCTGCAAAAGCTGTCTTGTTGGCGCCACTCGGCGCAACCGCGAACGCGCTTGTGACACTGCTCACGTGATCGTCGTCGTCGTCTTCTTACACAGCTGGCTCCGTTGCCGCTCATCATTCCAGCGTAGAATTTCACTTCTCTAGTGTTGTCGCAATGGGGAGGCCGCGTTTACGGGGGTATGAGCCATTGCTTAAGGGGGTATGAGTCATTCATTGTCTTATGTGACGGACAGATTTAACAACATCAGGACAATAAATAGGTTGATACCTTGGTTCAAAATTCTGTGTCACAGAGGCCGAGCTACCACCTGGCGGCAGCTACCGACTGACACTTATCCACACCCGCTTGCGTATCATAGATTCTACCCTGAGATCTATCCGGACAGCACCTGCAAGGTCTGCGGCATAGAAGCTGCTACACTAAAACGCATGCTCTGGGAATGTTAAGCAAATACTAAAGCCATTATTCCCGATGTTCTCTCGGTGAGGTGGGCCGATGCCCTGCACAGCTCCAAGCTCGCCGACCAAATCTGGGCCGTCCAGCAGGCCCGAGAAGCGGCGACTAGGCAAGGCCTGGACGTCCCGACGTGGGAGACCTGAGCCCGGGTCCGCAATCTGCAAGACACTTACTAAAAGTTTTTACCAACCAACCAATTTCTGTCGTGCGCCAGCTTCGCTGGTCATCCACCTTCCAGAGTGGAATGAGTCATGCTTTTTAGGGGCGAAGCTCCTTAAAGCGGCACCCGTTCGTCCCTCGTCGTAGTCGTAGTGCGTAACCAGTCTTACGCTTTGACCTGCAACGTGGTGCCGGTGGGAGATTTCTCCTGTGCGTTGTTGAACAATAAAAAATTCGCAGCGTGCGCGTTAACTAAAAGCCGAATTCTTCTGTCTCTCATTCCCCATTAGCAGCCATTGGCATGTTCCAGTAGGAAACGTTAGTAGAAGTAGAAGTGTAAGTGTTAGCTAAAAGCCGACTTCTGCTGTCTCTCATTCCCAGTAGTAGCCATTGTTCACCTCCAAGGTAGTGCCTGGTGAGATTTTATGAATTGCTTAATAGATGGCGTTGTGTGTCCCTATATGTATGTATACCCATATATACATATATATGTATACGTATAGTATAACCGGAAGCCGACTTCCGCTTCCGTTTCCACTTCCGGTTCCGCTTCCGTTTCCACTTCCGGTTCCGGTTCCGGAAGCCAGCTTCCGGCTTCCGGAGAACGCTTCCGGCGTTTTATGAAAAAAAAATTCCGAAAGTTGTGTCCGTAGTGCGGAATCAAACCAGGGACCCCTCGCTTCCGAGCGCGCGGCGCTCACCACTACGCCACGAAGCGCACATAGACACACGCACCACGATGGCAATAAATACCCAACATTAACGAAAGGCCGCGTTTCTAGCGCGTTTCTAACGCGTTTGTGCTAGCGCGTTACGGCCCGTGTAAGAAGCTGGTGTAAGACGCTGTGGCCTCTCCGCCTTACCTTCAACGCGTTTCGAACGCGCTGCCCAAGGCGGTGGCAAGTCAAGTTCAAGTCGAGGAGCGTTTATGAATACGAGGGGTATACTCTCTCAGCAGTCATGTGATGGCGTCGGCAAACGCGGTGCACGTTCCGGCATGTGTAAATGGCTGCGTAAGACGCTGTGGCCGCTCCCCCTTACTAGAGAGTACTGCACGTTTCTAACGCGTTTGTGCTAGCGTCCCCTTAAGCGGGAGATCCGATGATTCCCTCCGGAGCTTCGCCCACTCATCATCATTCACCCCGTGGATATGCTGTGATTTTTTTTTCACGAGGTTGGTATTCTAGGATACTTCACGCACTTTCCGGGGGGCTATGTATGTATACAGTATGTGTGTGTGTGTGTGTGTGTGTATGTATGTATGTATGTATGTATGTAGTATGTATGTATGATGTATGTGTATGTATGTTGTATGTATGTATGTATGTATGTATGTATGTATGTATGTATGTATGTATGTATGTATGTATGTATGTATGTATGTATGTATGTATGTATGTATGTATGTATGTATGTATGTATGTATGTATGTATGTATGTATGTATGTATGTATGTATGTATGTATGGTATGTATGTATGTATGTATGTATGTATGTATGTATGTATGTATGTATGTATGTATGTATGTATGTATGTATGTATGTATGTATGTATGTATGTATGTATGTATGTATGTATGTATGTATGTATGTATGTATGTATGTATGTATGTCTCCAACGCTTTTCCCACTTACTTGGGTCACTGCCTAGTCCATGGTCGAATTGGTAGCGCATCGGGTTGCTCTGCTGAGGTAACAAGGTTCGGAACCAACCGTCGGACCAATTGGGACATTGAGTATGTGGCAATGTGCACATATATGCCGCTCTTCAATGAGCCTCTTCCACCCCCAGATGAGTCCCTGCAGATGCGGGACTGGGTATGCAGACACCGCTGCTCGAAGGAACCCTTTGGCGCCGACTTGGAGTATGTGCCACTCGGTATGTGCGATCGAGTCTTTAGTGAACCTGTTCGATGCTTACTTGGGTCACTGGTATGTGTTAGTGGGCGTGTGCCGCTCTTCAATGAGCGTCTTCGGCGCCAACTTGGGCAATGAGCTACGTGCCACTGGGAATGTGCCGTTATACAATAACAAAAAATACGCTTTAAATTTATCCGTTTGCTGGGCGAAATTGAACTCACATCACAAGGGTTCTCCAAAGGCAGTATCCCGACGCTTTAGACCACTGCGCCAAAAATGCAATGGGTATGTTCTTCTCTTCAATGAACCTCTCTGCAACTTGGATCACTGAGTATGTGCCACTGGGCTTGTGGTATGCGAGGGAACGCCGGCACGCCACGCTTCTTCTCTCGGAGGCCACGCTTCTTCTCTCGGAGGCCACGCTTCTTGTCTCGGAGGCCACGCGCGGACTTCTCGGCGCCGCCACTAGATGGCGCAGCTTGTCCAGAAAGAAGCGCGAGATAGTGAAGCATTTCTCAGCGTTCGCACGCACCAGGGCGCGCCATGCATTTCGGAGGCCACGCGCAGGCTTCCTGGCGGCAGGGCTGGCTAAATGGCACCGAGTGTTATTAGGGAAGCGCGACAGAGAAATCCCGCTGCAGTACACGCCTCATACATAACTTGTTGGCAATACGTTGCGTCATTATATTGGTGTGATGCTAAACGCATTATTACCGTCAACAGTTATCGGGAAATGGGTCCTTCCGAATCTTTTTTTAAAAGGTGGTGTGGTGTGTTATGAACGCGGTGCCATAACTTATTTCTTTGGTTGTTTTCTCCGCCCATTGGATGCCCTGAGCCCCTGTTTCAGATGTTTCAGAAAGGAACAACCCATAGCTACGAGCGCAATGTATAATAAATCTGAACTGCTCACGCGCTTAACCTGATGTTCAAAGCTACGGCCAACGTTTGTGCTTACTGGATTTTAGCAAAGCTGATCTGAGGCATGACATATACCAATCCCTCGTTTCACGAATTTGGTGCGTGCTCATAGTCGTGCGAATTTTAAACACGTTGCACGCCATTACACACGTGCCAATGGTGCACGACAGAACGACGACGACGACGATGGGACGATGACATGACGACCGTGAAATTACGACGTTGGAGTGATGACGATGGTCCGACGACTGACGAGATGCGGTTGCAAAAAAAATGATGCCGATAGTATGACGCCGAAGGCATGATGACAATGTGATCACGGTGCTAAAATGACTACAATAGTACGACTATGCTGGAGTGACGGTAACTGTGTGACGACGACAGCGTGTGAACGAAGGCATGACTGCAATATGGATGACGAAGGTGAAATAACGACGAGGGCATGGCAACGACGGCGTGCTGGTGTTGGAGATCACTTCCGCGCTTACGTGCATCACCTGCCGCCAAGAGGCCGCCGTAAGGCCGCCTCGATTCGCACTACTACCCGGTGTTTGTTTGCATTATTTCCGGCACCGGCTAATCGTCCGAGACTGCAGCCCGGACTCTGCAGGCAAGACAGCGTGATGACGACATTACGTTTAAGTATGACCTCCTGCATTCGGCAACAGTCCGCTTCGAAGTCGCACAATATCCGGTGTTCGTTGCACTATATGTCAGGTATTCCGGCCAATCGACCAAGACTGTAGCCAGGAGCCAGCAGGAATGACAACATTATGACGACGACGACGTGATGAAGACATTAATTTCAGTGTGACCCTCGTATTTGGCAAGAGAACAACCCAAAACAAGAGAACAGCCAGAGCTACACACGTTCAGGCACGTATATTCGACGGATGACTTGGTACACCAGTATCCCTCTGCTTTCTTTATTCTCAGCGAGAGCCTGTAGAGCTAGGCGTTCAAGGAATCAAAAAGAAGTAAGTGTAAACACAGACCACAGCAGGGAAACCACCAAACAACTCTGTTAGCATCCCATATGTTCACTTGTTGATGGCGCGTCGGAACACAAGCAGCAAAGTTTCGAAAAACATTTGGTAGTTTCGCCCCAAGGGCGGAGCAATGACAGTGTTAGCAAGATTTAGTGTTGCGCTCGGACTCCTCAGGGGGGGTGGTCTAATTATACGCGGTTGCGACATGTTCCTGCGACAGCACGCAACGAAAGTACTTTTTGCAGAAGGAACAGCGCCCCTACCGGGCGTCTCACAGCGCTGGCATAGGATGCCTCGATAGTAACGCTTTATAGGCTGGCGTAGGGAGCCTACATGCAACGTAGGGTCCCTAGGCTGGCGTGATTAGGAGCGTCGCCAGCGGCGTCGCAGGCGTCACCTCGATGGCCAAAGAGATGAGACCAACGAGAAACCGTCGATGTTAGTCAGTGTTGAGTGAAAATTTAAATAACGTTAGGCTTGGCGTTCATTCTCCGTTCCGCTCGGACCATTGACTACACACAGAAGCTCTGCAGGAACGCTAATGTGCCACCGACTACTGCCTGTTACTCAGCGGCAAACCTTGTTAGACGACTTTTAGACGACTGTTAGACGGCAAACCTTGTAGACGATTATGACGACTTTCTTCAGGGGTTAACTTTGGATGGGTTGAAAAGGGGTTAAAGACTCAATCTTCTGTCGAAGCTCCCGATTTTGAATATGACCGAAAATGACCAAGAATATGACAAAAATATTTATCTCAAGTTTCAGGTCTTGTAATTACGACAATGTTTTCTGTTATCGCACAGCGGCGACCTACTCGTTACGGACGGAATGTTCGGTTTCCAAAATAAGTTTATTTCTCTAATCAAGAAGAGAAGGGCAAACTGCAGCAATGGAAGTGGATGGGCAGAAACAACTGCGACAAGAAATAACTCACAGCAGTCAGCCAAGAAAGAGTTTGTATACCGTATACATATAGTATTGCGCGCGCGCATTTTTCTCACACTTCACTTCTTTCGGTTTGTAGCTCTAGTTTCCTTGTCAGTTCTATTACGCAGCTTAATGGCCCGACGTATAAAGCTTGCCTGCCGCCTGCGCGTAAGCAGACTTGCTCATTGCTGCTACACGATAACATGAAAGTCTGGCTAACAACAACAGCAACAAAAGCAGACAAGTTATAAACAAACCACTTGCGAGAATGAGAAGCGCGTAAAGTTGGACGCGTGACGCGCGAAATAGAGAAACCGGGTATACAACAAGAAAACAAGGAGACGAGAGAAGGTAGACGGGCAGTATACAGAGAGGGAGAGAGAGAGAGGGTAGGGGGGAGGAACAGCGGCACAGCCAGAGAACAACGACGTGCGAAATGACGTGAATGAGTCATGAGCGGGACTAACGAGGTCGCGGGACCTCTGCCCACCTGCGCCCACCAACGACAGAGGCACAAACAAGCCGCGGCGCGTTCCGACATGCGCCGTGTGATAGTTGCGTGCAGGCGTGCTTCGCATGCTTGTCGGCACGCAACTCTCTACAGCGTACGGATAAGCTGCTCGCAGGGTTAAGAAAAATTACGGAATCACGGTGCACTCTGGCAGTGGCTAATGCATGGAACCGAAACTTAGAAGTAGGGGTGTGCGAACATTCGTAATTTCGAACACTAATCGAATAGTCCCCGCTATTCGATTCGTATTCATTTCGAGAATTCGCCATTCGAAATTGTCGAATACAGCGAACTCTCGTTAAGACCAACTTGGTTAAGCCGAATTCTCGCATACAACGAACAACATGGGAACGTTTGCTTGGTTTTCCATAGACTCTTCGTACTCTTTGGTTCAGACGAACATTCGGAGTCACCGCCACCGCTATCCATCCTAGCTGGAGCGGGGGCGCGCTCATCGAGGCACCCTACTGGAGGCCTGCGGCGCACATCGCCTGTGGATAGAGACGAAAACAAGAGGTGGAAACAAAACAGAAAAGTAAAAAAAAAAGCAGAGTAACTCTCCAGGCGATTGCTGTTTCTCAAGGGGAGCATGTGACCTTGCAGCATCATACGGGTCCTACAGGCTATGACCTGTAAGGCGGAAGATGCCTGCTTGAACTCCCTAGTGAACTCTTTCCAGCTGCACGAAGGCACAGATGGATTTTTAAGGTCATTAGGTGAGATGAAGTCGTTTGTGGCTGTTGGCCGATTTCCACAGAAGCGACAAACATCCATCACGGACTGGATAAAAGCAAGGAAGAGTAGTACTTGAAGACAGTTTTCTATAAGTTCAGGTAAATAAATGATTTTAATGTCATTTTGAAAGTCTACTTCATTTGCCGTTTTGAAGTAAGATATTTGGATGCACCTGGTCATGTTGCCAATTATAGCCGGCCGTAATGTGCCAACCGCGAACAGAAAATGTGGGCCGATCCTGGTGGTAGTGCAGAAAGGGTCCAAGCGCAATGACACATACCCATGTGAGCTAGCGAAGCTGAGCCGGCCTAAGTCTGACTAAGCATGGTTAGGACTACTTAAGCTTAGTAAGTCATCGATATCCAATCGATATCCAATCAATAGGTATTCGGTAATCGATCAATAATCAATGAATTCCGGGAAATGCGGGGGATGACTTGGAAGTGCTTAGCCTAGCCCAAGTACGTAGCCAATACCTTGCAATAGCAAATCAATAGCGAGTCGATAATCGATCAATAATCAATAAATTCCGGAAAATGCTGGGGATGACTTGGTAGTGCTTAACCTATCCCAAAAGCCAGGACTAACTTGGTGCATGTCAGCTCCGCTGTCTCTTTAGCATTGCGCCTCCAGTGCAAGCTACGCTCATTTTTTTTTTTTTTTTGGAGGGCACTTCTGTTAAGACGAACTACTGATAAGAGGAACAAATTTTCATGGTCCCTTCGAGTTCGTCTTAAAGACAGTCTACTGTATTCATTTCTTCCGAATATATAAGGGATAAATACCTTTAGTGCAATTTCGAGGGAGAGATCACGATGGATGTGAGGACAGTTCCAAATGATTCTGTTAAAAAATAGCTCCGGTTTCTGCGCAGGGTGCCCACTTCTTGAGTAAACGCAAGTGGTAGGCGAGTTTTGCGCAGTAATTTCCAGTCATTCAATAAGCATGGCTCGCTTTTAGGTAGCCTATATATACGAATTTGATCGCACTTATGATTTCAGCAGTCTCACCGTGTTTGTATCCATTGAAAGCAATGTACGGTGCGGTAGTATCAGCGAACGAAGTTAATCTAACGCTGTACGTGCATCTTGTAACTTGCTGTTCTTTTGTTTAGTTATCTAGGGCACTATTGCAGCGGTGTCCAGATATATAAGTAGTTTTTTTTTAAATCATATACAAGCTCCTTAGTTGTCCAGACGCCTAATTTTGAACGGTATTACATACATATATCAATGCACGCAATGCATGCAAGCCTGATTTCTTTCTTTTTTTTTTTGCCAAACGCACTTCGCGGAATCTCTATATCTCTTGTTGCTTTAGAAATGAAAAAGTACCCGGTATTCGGATCGATATTCGGGGGTCATTTTTCTTGAATATTGGTATAACGGTTCGATTCGGAAGTCCGACTATTCAACACCACTTGTGAAGTAGGGCGTCCTAGTGGCCACGAAGGTTCCGTGGCTGATGATGTGCCGAATGTCGGGTGAGAGAGAGGTCCAGAGCGACGTCCAAGAGATGAGAAAAAATGTTTTATGAACAAATTTACATGCTGATGGTTTATAATAATACCTCCATAATCTTGCATGCCAATGTCCTTACATGTCCGAGCATCGCTCACAACATTCACCTCAAGCTCCCCTATATTTAGGCAGTTGATTTCCCTCTTTCGCTCGCCGAGGGAATTCAATGTCCTTCTCGGCCAATTGAAGCTTTCCCACAGTCTGCAAAATCCCACCCATGGTATCGCACCACCCCACCGGACTCCGCCTCTGGTGCATAACCCGCCCTCGATGCAATGAAGATGCAATTTCATGTGAAACCGGCGTCGACGCTGTTCCCACGAAGTCGTCACCGTAGGCTCTTTGCAGAAATTAGTAGGTTGCATATAGCCTATGACCCCTTTACAGTTTGAGGTTCCGGAACTCTTCTCGTTCGTCAGCTCCGGGTTGCTGAACAGGCACATAATCGCTTGCCAATTATCTTGACATGACGCTGGTTTCGTCGCCAGTTCTTGGCGTCGAAAAGATGATGAAGCGTGAACGACATTTCATAGCTGCATGCTCGCTGGTGTGCACCCTTTGTCCAGAAGGACCGCCAGGGAAAACACCCTACATAAAAGCCAACATGGATACTTGCGAGGAAACCAAGGAGCCCGCAAGGAGCCGTGAAAATTCAGTGAAACTATGGCTGTAGTATCATGAGCTGGAAGACAGCGATATGGTTGTCTGTTCAAAAACGAGTAAGTTATAGTATTTCTTTGAATTCAGTTAATGGGAAGAGGGGAAGCTGGGTAGAGCACGTAAAACTAAAAAAACGATATCTTTCTTTCACCACACAGCGCGGAACATGACTGCTGGACCCTAACAAAAAAGTTCAGCCCAGTCTTGTCCAGCGAACTCGTGAAATCGAGCTGCATACTAAGTCACCCAAACCTACAGCCTGCTTAAAGCAGACGGCTGACACTCTGTTTGGCTGTAACGGACTGGATACCACGGGAAGGAAGGGAACGTGAGTCGAAGACGGCAGAGAATTAAATAGGCAGTCGAGAGTATATCACATTGGTGTGTGTCTGGTGGGTTCAGCGGACGCAGTACAGAAAACGTTGGAGATCCCCGGATTTATCTTTATGCTAGCAGTGGACTAAGTAGGCAATTGTGATTGCGAAGATGAAAGGGGGCCTTGATTTCTTAAGTATTAGTAAGCTTTGCTTTCGTAAATCAATGTTTTGACTAAAAGAGGTGATCTTAACAAAACCTCATTCTATACAGAATACGTTTAGGTTCATAAAGTATTATTGTTGTTATGACTCGTTCTTTTGCATGCAGTTATAGTTAGTTTGTGGGTTAGGCACAGTTAAGGGGTTGTATAAAAATAACAAAATATATTCAGAATGTAGAAGGAGCTTTCCCGCATGTATGCGTTTGTTATTCAACGCTGACATAGAGTTATAATTTCTTTACTGAAGCATAAGGTATTAATAAAGCTCTTAAATAATATGTACATCTGAGAGTCAGGGGTTAGAGCACTGCACGGGCCGATATTTTCAGCCTGGGCCCTGCCCGGGCCCGTTTTTACGTTGGGCTGCCCGCCCGAGCCCGACCAAAGGTTTTATGGCAAAACCCGGGACCGGCCCGGGCCCGGAAAATAATCTACTTTACCCGCCCGGCCCGGCCCGCCAACCCCTTTACCTTAGGCCCGAGCCCGGCCCGAGACCTAAAAAGACATGTTTTTCAGAGTCGAGACGCGTGAGGATAACTCGTTGCACGTTACATCAAACCACGAGAAAGTCCGAGCCCGGCCTGGACCCACGTCAAAAAACCCGAGCCCGGCCCGGGCCCGGGTCAAAAAGCACATGCCGTGCCCGAGCCCGTGCAGTGCTCTATAAGGGGTAGCAAATTGGCTCAGTTTCAGCTTCACCAGTTCAGGGGCCACCAGTTCAGGGGCCACCAGTTCAGGGGCCATCAGTTCCACTGATTAGAAACTTCGTGTTCCAATGGAATCGTAGCTGCCTCATCGACACACCACCCGCACCACTGTTCCGTACACACCTGCATGAAACGCGAGCGCGATGTACTGCGCCGGCTATGACGAAATCGCGTCAGCCGTGATACCCTTGAGGGCAAAGATCTTCACGGATTCTTAACACTCTACGCGTTGAAGACGTCGCAAGATATTTGGTACTACAGGTCTTCCATTCCCTTTTTTCTTATTCTTTCTTTTCCTTTCTTTTCTTTTCGCAAGCAAAGGGTTCTGTGAAGAACGTTTTGCGAAATAGCCATTCCTTCATTCCCGATCGTGGTGATTTGGTTTCATGCGTATCATCCAAGGCATGGCCCTTCGTGTTAGAGTCACTGACCCGTGTTGGGCTGCAACCTCGTCTCCAACTGTTACACTGCTTTTCAAAGAAACATGCATTTAACATTTTCCGTGAACTACCGCTCTCGAGCAAGCCAGTCATGGACAGTGCAGGACCCTACGGCCCAAGTTTTGCCTTTGGCGTTACGTGCATTACGTCACAACCCGTACAGCGAGCTTTGTCAACAATGCTGTCACGTTCGGAATAGGGAACAGAGATGCGTATAGAAATCGGCTGGCCTCCAGCAGCAAAGGCGTGCAGCATCGTCGCGACCAAAACCGTCCGTCACGTCGTCAATGCGTTTCCAAACCGATCGTGGCGCAGGAGAGACAGTAAGTACCTTGTCTTCTGCAGCCACATTCAGCATACATTTTGAACGGAGCCCAAGTATAGACTATACCTTTCAATTGACTTTTCTAAGGAGGTTGTCTGTGGCGACACTGCATCCAACTCTTCGGTCGACATTGCTGCATCCCTCGGCAGCAGGCCTTTCTGGAGGCAACATAACAATAAAGCGAACCGCGGCGCCGCGAAGCCTCATAAGCATGAAAGCCGTGGCAGCAACAGCAGCCACCCATCGCGCGAGGAAAAAAGGAGAGCGGGGGGGACGAGGGCCCGTCTGACTTGTTGCTTTTCGCTTCGTCATCATGTTAATGACGGGCGTGGGTGCGCGCCGGCCACAGCGGCACGATGGTCTTTTCGCTCGGCGGCGAGTGTGTTTTTGCTCGCCCCTGTGGACGCGCGGCCGAGTTCCTTTGTTTCTCCGGTGGGGGCGCCGGCAACCATTAAGGGGAGGCGGCCGATGGCTGCATAGCACGGTGCACTTCGCGTTTGCTTCCCCCTTCACCTCCTCGACCGCGCAGGCGCGGAATCCCCCTAGGACGTGATTAACGAGGATCGCCACCGGGCCTGATAGCATCGCGAATTACAGTGATGGAGTCGCCGCTCTTCTTGCACCACCGCCATCGCGGCCGCCACCTCGGCGTTTTTTTTTCGCGCACACGCACGCGTCACTTCCCGTGAGCTATGCGGCGAGGTATACATAGGTAGCAGGCAGCCGAGGCCGGTAGCTTAGCGTCCTAGTAAATGACTAGCGGTGGTCTCCTAATTTCGCTGTTCGCGATGATCGGAGCAGATAATGATGTCAGGATTCAACAGGTCATAGTTGTTGAGTCGATTTGATGAGACTCCCATAAAATTCTGTATCCGTAGTGACACAAAAAGCATTGAATAAGATTTTTTTTCATCCAGGTATTATGTCTCATGGAAAAAAATTCTACTGTCCTAAAAGAAACAGAGAAACGACTAGCAGATAGCGTTAGTAAACGTTTTTCCCTAAGTGCTTCTATATCCCGTTACCGGCAACCTAACTAAACTGTGGGGGTCGTCGACGACATTCTGGGAGAGAAAGGGGGCACTGCCAGGATTAGTGTGGGACGTGGACGCAAATCGCATAAGAAGATCAAATCACAGGCGGACTCATTCGCGACGAAATACTAAAGCGTGCAATTGTCTCTTCTGGCAAAAGCTCTGCGCCGCTGTAGCAGTGTAATCCTCAAACAGCTTGGAGAAGCACCCACGTTACACCCCCCTCTTGCCTACAGCCATGCAGCTCTATACGTAAACTTCTAGCTTCAGCAGCTCATCACTCGGAACATCGCAGAGAGCGTTTCCTTACCTTTAGGCACAATAGTCGCCAAAGAGAGGACACAGAGCTCTCAGCCATAGACCATGCAGCCTCGGGCAAATGGGAGCTACTTTCCTGTCTCAATAATGCAACCGCCCAAGCCTGCAACCGTCCTTGTCGGGTACGACAAGAGTCGCAATCGTTGGTGCCCGCTGGTAGCAGCAACATTTAAACATTTAACATCGCTCATATAGTAGCGTGCCGGATTATGCCGCAAGTGAGTTTTCTGCTCCGGCACCCATGCAACGCCGTCATGCGGCACCCCCGTGCACTTAACAGATTTTCGTCTTCTGCCAGGAGGCATTCCTAAGTGCGGGTCGTCCCAGTGCGGATCAAAGATTCAAGCGCGCCAAGAGCAGATTCTCCTCCGCTTTGGTTTCTGGCCGTCTAGTCATGTCTACGCCTCGTTGGTGGCGAATTATGCACGGCTCGGGCACTCGGAGACACACACGCACCGTACAGAACCTCGATTTGCCGTCTCTTAGGCGTCCTGAATTATTGCCATCACTGCAAATGGGAAAGGTTTCCGAAAGACTGGAGAGCTCAGGTGTGCGAATCCGGCTTTCTGTACCAGCGCCAACTTTGTACTCATCGCGAAGCTCACGACTTCAGCGTCACCCGACGTCTCGGAGCATTTCTCTGCAGTGCGAAACAAGGGGTGAGAAGCAGTACTACGACGCGTAAGCGAAGAGCTAAAGAAAGAAAACGAACGCCACTGGTTTGAAAACGCGTTCATTATGAACGCCTGCAGTGTCTGAAGTGAGAGCTGTCCGCAACGCTCCGTCTAAGGCAGTCTCCCCTTCGTTTGTCTACCGTAGAAGGCTCCCCTACCTTGTTGTTTCGAGCGCGGCGCAATCCGTCTCCGAACTCCTGTCAACATGATCCCAGCTTAATTTTTCAGCGCACCGTGAGTTCTACTCGACACGGTCATGAAGAGACGCTCGCTCCCTAAACTCTGCAACTTGCCAAGCCGCTTCGCGACGTTCTCCATGGCATCCCAGTTTCAAACACCCCCAACCGAGCGGTACGGGACTGCTCGAGAAGGTTTGTGCAGCAACGAGAGTTTGCTTCTACACTCGCACACGACATGCCGTGAATGAGTAATGATGCATCCCAACTGTGAATCTCATTAGTGCGTTGCGAGTCGGCGGGAAAAGTCTTCCTGATCGCTAGAGGGGGGAAAACTACGGGAAGTTCGTACTTCAAGTAAAATTTGGTTTCCTCTCCGACATTGGGTTGCGTGGCATTTTGAATGTAACGAAGCCGTATGGCCGTCTTTTTTTTATATATTTGCCTTAGACGCACCGACATGATTGTTCCCGTACTATGTCAGAAATGGGCTTTTCTTCGAGACAAAATGTAGCCAAAAGCTGGATAAAAAGAGAGATCAACATTATATACAAATGGCTCGTTGTCTGAGCCATCGAGACTGTGAGCACGTAAGAAATTCCAATAACTAGCGCACGCACGCACACGCACACACATGCGCACGCACGCACGCGCACACACACAGTCCTTTTTTGTGTGTGTGAAGACAGTGTAAGCCGGCACTTCAAGATCGTTGGAGAGAGGACAACGAGAGAGGACGTGCTCTGTCTTGGTCGGCTTGGTCTACACCAAGCCACAGTCGGCAGAAAACAGTTCTCAGTTCGAGATAGTCCAGATGAAATGAGGAGGCGGAGGGCGGTGCAGACGGGTGTCCCGGTAACCTAGTGTATTTTGCATGGCTTGTTCGGCGTTATGCTCGAGCATATGAAACATTGTTGCTGCATCTGTTCTTAGCAGCGGGTTGGGTTTCTGCCCGTCATCTGCGTAAGCATTCCTAGCAGCTTCATCGGCATGTTCGTTGCTCATGATGCCCCAGTGGATTGATGCTCATGATACCCCAGTGGAAGCGACTGAAAAGTGTCCTGTGTCTTATGTCTGCTAGTTGATGATATAGCTGTCTTATTTCCAGCACTAGTTGGTTTTGTGACCCACGCCGTAGAGTGAACAACGGACATTTTAGGGGTGGGTCTATACGAATCAAAGTGTACTGTGAAGTGCAGCCCAAAGTTGTCAAGCCATCAGTGTAAATCGGACGATCATTCTGGTATGTCTTGTGCAGCATGAGTGGATTCACAAGCAGGCGGAAGCACTGTGAATGTTTTGCTGGAGAGCACTCTTAGCTCTCTTTCGACTTACGAGTACGCTTAAATGGCTCTGGCGCGCGTCATGTGAAACAAACTATATAACCATATGCCACGTCCATATTGAGGTCAGGCGCCGGCGTAGATTTTCGCATGTGTACATGCGACTGCAGTTACATTACCGCTGTACTAGTAGACGGCGTCAGTGATTCGAAACAGCTGCAACGTATAAATTTGTAGAGTATGTAAGGTATGATGCTGGACCTTTCGCCCGCGCTCGGAACTGTTACTGCATTATGTGCACCTCAAACAAACAAATAACAGTGGTTGACTTTTCTAGTTTTATTTACACAGTTGTTTATGGCCTTGCTTTTCATCTCTGAACGTGTGGGCGGCCGCGCTCGTCAGCATCAGCATGTGATCTGCTTGGCCACTTTGTCTTCCTGTACCTCGTTCCCACTGTTGACTTAAGGCTACGAAGCGAGCCGGACGCCTCCAGGAGTTCTTGTTTACGCTTGATGTCCGCCATCACAGTACTGATCTTATCCGTCGCGTACTCGTCGGCGATGTCCTTTCTGTAGACCTCCTGGAGAGCCGTTCTGAGGGTCGAGTTCAGTGACGAAAGTTCCACAATTTGGGAATTCAGATTCTTGACGCACTCCTTGCTCTCGTTGTGAGACCTCTCGTAGCTGGGCTTGCAAAGCGGCAAGTACGGCAGAAGATCCAAGTGGTGTTTCAGCGTCTCCAAACTGTGGAGTTCGTCCACAATCGCTGCTCCAGGAAATTTGCAGTTCACACCCTGCACCTTGTAGTCAACGTTCAAGTCAATAGTGCGGTTGCACTTTAGGATCTGTTCGATCGGCGATGATCCGAGGTTTACGGTGGGCAGCTGGCCAGCTTTACGGACTACAGCAAGGCAGACAGCCAGAGATGGCAAGCTAGTGGGTAGCAGCTCGCGCAGTGGCGAGTCGTGGCTTGTTCGTTGCGGACCCATCAAGGCAACTCCCGGAAAACGGACGTGGTCTTTCCACTCGCTCATGGCCCCCATCCAAGTAACGTGACTTTTGACACGCTCCTTGAGTCGGGGGTAAACGACTGGAGCTTCGCCAACGTCCTTGAACGAGGTAGCCACCCACAACGAATCGCCGAAACGCGACGCGAAGTTCAGCCACCCGCTGAATTCCAAATCTGTTCTGTAAGTGGCTACCATGACCTCGACGTGCAGGTGAACGGGGAGAATGCGGTACAGTTCGTTGGGGATCTTGGCGAGGGTGTCGTGCCACACGATCGTCTTGACGCCGTGGTGTTCTTTCAGATAGTCGGTAATGAGCTGAACGTAAGACATGTACAGCATGTACTTGTCGTAAAGGCCGAAGCGCCCGCCGGAACGGGAGTTGCCCCGACGGGCCGGGTCGAAACGCCTCGCGGTGCACTGTCCGCACAGACCGAGTGCGGCCACGTCTCCGCACCCGATGTGCACATAGTAGAGCTCCCTAGCGTGGTGAAAGTTCAGGATCTGGTCAAGGATGTCTTGAATGAGTTTTACTCCGGCAGGGTTAGAGGGGCACAGCGTGTCGGGTACGCTCGGGCTCTCGCGGTACTTTGCGAACTGCGGGTGCTTGAGAATGTACTCGAGCTTGTCGAAGGTGTTGATGAGTGGCACAACCGTCAGATCGTAGTCTCTAGCCGTGTCCAAGACGGCGCGGAGTTCCTGACGGGTGTAGGCCCGCGGTGACGCGAGGGCGTGCAGCGGCTCACCGACGAACGGGAAGCTGTCCTCGTATTCGATCAGCAGGCCCGTGGCGCCGAGACTCTTGAGGATGGGGATGAGCGTGATCAAGTAGGATGCCTTAGGCGGCGCCCCCTTCAAGTCCAGATGAACCAGGCGGTGAGGAGGAATCACGTTTATGGCCGCCAGGACGACCTGCGGCAGCAGGACCGCAAGCACAACGACCCTCGCCATGGCTGCCAGAGACCCAGGCTTCTACTTCTTCTTCTGCTGCGTGCCAAGCATGCACGTGGCGCATTCAGGCCTCTTTCTTTTCTGTATACGCATAAGACAGCTGCAAGCAGACAGCGGCTAATGGCTCTACTCCGCTGATCAAACAAGGGCGCTTCTAAGTGCTTGAAAATGTTCTACAAGCGCTTGAAAGCGCGCCTTTCTTGGCTCCTGGGGCCTGAAGACGTCTGTTCTCTCCGTTTAATTTTGGTTGCGCCACACGGCATTGTTTTCCACTGCTACCTACGAGGCCACTGCCTAACACATTGCAGTCTCGGATGCACGAACTCTTATGCTGCATCGCGATTAAACGCCTGCCGATGGCGTTATGACAATTTATGCAAGTGAAATAGCTCTGTCCTTTGCACGAAAGAAAAACAAATAAGTAAAAGGCCACACGAATTCGCCTTTTCGCCGTTTCCAGGAATACGACTGCCGATTTGAGTACGGTGTTCACGCTTGCTGTGCAGGTTTGCGTCTTCGAGATGAGACGATTCGGCAAGGGGACATTCCTGCATCAGTATCGTTGTTTCTGTATTGTAGACAACGATAACAAGACATAAAATGGTGCACGCGAACAATGTGCGAGCCACGAGAACAATTACACTATCAACTTGAGTCAAACAGAGACACAAGGAGGGATTGTAAATGAGGACTGAAATAGTAAAACAGGGTAAAAAGCATGAAAAAAGAGTAAAAATAATGGCTTGAGTAAAGTCGTGAATGTATTCACAAGGGATACGATGGCGCCAAAAGAGGAGATGGACGCTTTGTGAAGAGATCGGCAGCTGAAACATTAACTGTGATCATTTTACCTTCCAGATTCGTCATCATTCTTGTACAACATGTAAATATACACGTGTGTTTAAAACGTCCTGGATGTCAGGCCCAGCCCCACATTCCCTCATTCATCCACGACGAACGAACATCTCACATCTTCGGACCCCCGGTCGCAACATAAGGGAGTACCATTCAGTAGCTATAGTTGCGCCACCCCGATCCGGCTGATTATAGCAAGACACGGAGACGCTGACTGAATGACAAGGTTATGATGAGAGATTTTTGCTGTTCACCACTCCAAGAATAATATTGTGTACGTACATGTTGAAGAGAGTGAATGCCTAGAACTAATGAATAATTTCCTTTGGGCTGGCAACGTTTCGCAAAGTCATGGCAACGCTTCTGTAAGTGTACAATTTAGACATTTTGAGCTAAGGTAAGCCAAGAAGGTTACTGGTTTGGGTTATTGGTAACAATTCACGACAAATGTTACTTGCGCAACACTTGAAACGATGGACTAGGAAACGACAGTGTCTGTCCTTTGCTAGTACTCGTTTCAAGTGGTGCGCAAATAACATTTATCATAAGCCGAGAAGTTGACCGACGCTCTCTCGAGCCATTGTCAGGTGGCACGGTGGGAAGACGCAGCGCTCCAAATACAGATATCGTCCGCGAACAATGAAGCTCACCCGATGCGGCAGGTTTCTCCTCAAGCTAAGGAGTTTGTTTAAATAGTACGGAACTCAACAAGGTCGAAATTTGGGCTAGCTGGAATGAATGCGTACTTGAAATCGGCGCGGAAAAAATATGTCAGCACGAAGAGATGGACACAATACGAGCCGTGAGCTTTGTTCGGTTAAAGGAGCGCTTGCAACCACAGGTGTTACAACGTACTGAGAGATGTGAGGTTGAGAGCGTGTTTATTTATCTAGGCACCCTTCCCTGCCACATGCAGATGTGGATGGAGATGCAGATGCATGCAGATGGAGCCACATGCAGTCCATTGTAGGGCTAGTTCCAAAAAGGAAGTATTATTCTATTGTTGCGCTGACGTAGACGCTCAGTTGTCTGTCATTCACACAGCGCTCGTACTGTGTCCTTTTTTTTTTTTTTTTTCGTGTTGCCGTCGTTCTTTCGCACTGATATCAAGTATGAAAGTCAATACGGCTTCTTCATATGGCTCGTCATTAAGAGCCTTCTGTTGTAAAAACGGCACCTTCCGAAAGGTCAATAAAAAGTTTTGTTTCTTTAAGATAAGTATTTATCAATAAAACAATCATTAAGAGAGTAATTTACCCGCCGTGGTGGCGTATAGTGATCTTGGTGTTGCGCTGCTAAGCCTAGTTGCTCGGGATCGAATTCCGGTCGCGGCGGCCGCATTGCGATGGGGACGAAATGCAAGAACACCCGCGTATCGTGCATTGCGTTTCCGTTAAGAAACCCCAGGTGGTCAAAATTAATTCGAAATCCCCCTTAATCATATCGTGGTTTTGGCACGTAAAAAGCCTGAATTTATTTTATTTAAATGCAATCATTCGAGATAAGCTGTGATTAATTATTTATTCCTGATGATATTAGGTGATTATTGTTATTTATTTTGACAATATATAAAAATCATAAAGAAGGGAAGGAACAGACTGACAACTTCCACCAGGAAGGGGCACAACGCCTGCGTACTTTTCAGGAAGGAAGAAATACGAACAGAAAAGGAAGATAGGAAGATTAAAAGGAAAGAGGAAAGAAAAGAAATGAGGTAAAAGAAGGAAAAAGAAAAGAGTATGGCAGTAGGAAAAACAGGAAATGACGCTCGAGGTCTCGTCACTCGCAAACAAAGAAAGTATAACTATATCAGTTCTATCTAGAAAATTAAGCCTAACGCGACGATCCTGGTTATGCCGAGACGCACAGCCACTGGGGTGCTGCATTGCATTCACCGCAGGTCAAGTTGATAATCCCTCGGAGCGACGTGGGCGGCGCAATCAAAGCAGCGCATTCGATTATCAGGTGTTCCAAGTGCCTCGCAGGAACCACCAGAACACCACGGACTGTCCACACGTCCTCGTCGGTGTAAATGTTCACACACCAGGACACAGCCAACTCTTTGTTTGAGTAGTTGGAGTATTAGCGCCCTAACAGGACGAGTCAAGCTGTAACCCCGAATACCTGGCAGAAATGGGGTGCTGGTCGCGGAGATAGCGACTAATCAGCTCACCAGTATCGTCACGTATAACACAAAATTTCCCATCGTTAAGTGATAATTTCAAGTAATTAAAAAGAAAAAAATCGCTCATTTGCACGAATACTACATTTCCTCAGCAAATTTCCCACCTATTCTGGCGTATATGCAATCCCACGCCTTACCTGCGGCTCTTGGCCGATCACCGCCGCGTTTGACGCTCTTAACTTCGGCTCAATAATTGAAGATCGTGCTTTGCACTATTTATAAACTAGTGTTGTCCCAGCGGTGCGAAAAAGAAGCGGCTTGCACGACCGTCTGAGTCCACTTCGAAATCATTCCTTACAGGAGCTCGTCAACCTTGGGAGAGAGCACGGTCCCGACGAAGGCGCGTCATTTATGGAGAATGTGTAGTATGGGCCAATGTTCCTGCTTCTTTTTCGACCGCGCGTGCTGCCATACAGCTCAATATAGCTATGCTCATAAACGCGCCGGCCTTCGTAAAAAAATCAAAGCCCCTTTCTTAAAGAAAGATGGTTGAACGCGAAGCTTTCTCCCATGCAAACTCAATCAAAGTCAAAGTCCAAAGCCAACGACCACGCAACGAACACCCAATAAATGCTGAGTGACCCGATGCATATGTGATTTGATTGCTTGATTAGGATTGTATTCTTTGAACGTTGAAATTGAATGAAGACTCATTTCGTTAAGTTGCATAGCCTTTATTTTAGATCATGTAGCCGTTGATTACACGCGCACACTCACACTTTCACTGACGACTCTACACTTGCACAGTATTGCCTTGTGATCGCTGTGGTAGACGGTCAGGGGCTCTGCCGTTGCAGGCGATTGGCCACGCGATTGGATACACGCGATTGGCCTTACGGGCACGATCGCGCTCGCGCTTACGTTCGCGTACGGCAGCCTCTTCTGTCGTGCGCTGCACCCGCGGCCTACCCAAGGTGGTCAAAATTAATCCGGAGTCCCCAACTGCGGCATGCCTCATAATCATATCGTGGTTTTGGCACATAAAATACCCATGGTGACGGCCGGGAATGCGTTGCGTGACGCGCGTAATGCAATGCAGATATATACAGTTCGTCTGGGTAGCGTGACGTTGCAGTTCGCATTGTTGTTATCGGTACAACTGCGAATGTAATGTGTAGTGTTCTGCGATACGTATGTCGTGCGCCGTTGTTCTATTGTGTGCGCAGATGCGCAGATAGTTCCATTGTGTAAATTGGCTTTCGTGCGGTGCGTTTTCGGCGCTCACGGACGAATCAGGGAGACAAGAAAGCTTCGCTTTAAAACGCTGCGTAAGTGACCTGCGAAACTTTTGTCCATAATAACAGTCCATAGTCCGCGGGTTGATTTCTCCGTATCCAGGCACCTTTATGCATTTTTTGTGGTCTTTGCGCTTGGACATAGTCACATCGGATGGCGAGCATCTTCTGCAAACGAGGGGGCCGAGCTCTTTGGGCAACTTCACTAAGTCTTCAAGGGCCGTCCTGGCCAGGAGTTTTAGCAGAGAGAGTTCCTTTAGGGAGCTAGACCTGCCATGAACTGTATATGTTGTCATCTGCCTCCCTGATGGGGGGAGGGTGATTAGATAAAGAAACACGTGCAGACGTTTCTGGCCACGCTCGCCTACCTCCAGTGACAATACAATGGCGCAAAAAGTACGTCTCTGAGGTTGCCATTTCCGTGTCCTCAAATAGATTTGGTGTGTAAGAAAAACAGAATGAGAGAAAGCTGCCGCCAACCAGTGGTCGCAACGAACCCGTGGCTTGATTTCTAATCAAGCCCCGGGTTCGTTTGGCGAATTTGCTTGCCTGACGATGTAGCTGCCTATGCGAATATTTGTTGTTTCATACTGGTTGTTTCAAATCGAGCGTGGCATTGCCAACGTATATAGGTTTATGAAGCGCTTATACAGATGTGCTATAGTAAGTAAAATAACGCAAGAAAATAATACAGTCAACGCTTTTACCACCTTCGTACCTTTTTTTTTTTTTTTTTTTTTTTTTGGCGTTGTGCTTGCTCTTTATGCAGTTCGGCGTTCGGAGTCGCTGTTGACGCGAGCCTCATAAAAGACAACTCATGAACAGCGATATCGTGGCCGTGGCCCGCCTGGGTCGGTTAAAACCTGACGCGCCGCGTTGACAACCTCGAGGACTCGATTAACCAAGCAAGGTTCTGGTTCTAGGAATTATTTCTCCGTTTAAGTGATTCCTTGTGTTATGAATTTTGTGAACGCACACAAACGCGCGTTGCACAGAGAAAGAAGTCTTGTATTAATATCAGCCGATAGGCGTCAATATCGCGTTTGGTGATGGGAATGAGGTATTGTTCAGACTACAGTAGTTCAAACATAACACGTTGATGTTTACAACGCCCGGCTGCCGTAGAAAGCACCGAGAAAGAATTTCGATGGAGTTATGAAGTACTATCACAATATCACCGAAGAATGGACATCTTCATCAAACATTGCGTAAATTGCGTAAACAATGCGTAAAAATTGCTTAAATTGAAAGCTGCATGTTACCGATTGATTGTTCGAAACGTGTCGATGTCTTTTGTAGCTTTCGAAACGCGAATTGTTTAAGAGTGCACGTTTCTCATGAACCTGGTTTTATTGGGGCGCGCTCGTAATTTAAGCTTCGCTTCATTCAGCTTTCAGTGAATTATGCTCGCACCTATTCGTTGTATTTCGCACATCAATTTGGTATTGAGCTCATCTTACTCCAGCGACATTGTTATCAACACCCACTAAAATCCTGTCTGTTAGCTACCGAGAGCTGGATAAACGAGGCGAGTCAGCCCCGCCACGACTGCCTGCATATTATACCCTGGGACAGTTCTGCCTATTTCGGCTCGAGAACAGTACTTTCTCTTCCTCTCAAGAGCTTCCGTGCCATCGCGTACGCGTCCCAAGGGAAGTAAAGGCAATCACCGAGATGCCCCCTCTCCCCCTCCACAGATATTTGTCGCGTTCTTGTTTCGCGGCTCAATCCACGCTTTTCCACGCAGAGATGAGAATCGCGGCCAATTCGCGAGCTGACATCACCGCGACCGCACTGGCTCTGTCAGTGGCAAGCAGGCAGCTCAGGGTTCAGCGTGATGCGCTCGCGCGTCGTGGCTGATCTTTTGAACACTCTGGCCCGTTTGTCCAGAATGTCCAGGCTGCGGCACTGGCCGGCCACGATTGGTTGGGTGTAAACCAATTAGGGGCCGCGATGGCTTGTGCGGCACCTCGCACAGGCGATTCCCCATCGCAGCGCGGAGGAGTCCCGAAAGGCGAAGGTGAGGTGAGCTGAGGTGGAGGAGGTTAGAGGATAGCGTGGTGGTGCGCGCGGTCCGAGAGAGCCAAGTCGTTCATCCACAATTCATGGCCGAAGGCGTTCGGTATAGGAGCTCGAGGAGCCGTGGGTCGTCATCGCGCGGTCTGCGGCCGCGGCGGCGCCTGGGCCTCCCCCTTTTTGGCGCTTGTAAACGGCCGCTATCGTAAAAACGCGCCGCTGCGCGAAGCACAGCGCGCGGCCGCGAGCAAGCCAAGAAGGAGCCAACAGCAAGGATGGGAGGCCCGCTGGCTTCTGCGGGAGCGCCGACCGGCCGGCCGGCCGGCCGGCGGCAGCGCTGGCGCAGGAATTATTGATGAAAGAGCTAGACGGGTAGATTCATTTCAGGGAGCCCCCAAATGTTCGTGGCCGCGGTCGTAACGGGAGGGGGCGCGTCATTTTTCTTAATGTCGCGGAATGGTTTTCTGGGACACATCGACCGACCAACCGACGCGCGCTGCTTCGGCCAACTACGGCGGCAGTTGGCGGAGGCGAGCAGCGCCTGCGAGAGAACAGCGCTCGTCGGCGACTGCTCTCTCTCACTCGCTTTGCCAAGGAGGTGTGCATGTGTATGATCCTTCTGTTTGCTTTCTTGCTCGAAGCAGTGGCCACCTGCCAGAGCGAATACCCACGCGGCGGAGTCGCGGATCGCCGGCGAGACCCGCGAGAGGCCGTATCGCCCGCTGAACTGCGAACGCGGGTCCAGAGCGCGAGTCGTATACACTGCAGGGGGAAGAAAGAAAAGCCGGGGTCGACCCCTGGGGTCCACGGGGACGATGCTCAGGTGGCCCGGCAGCACGCCAACACGCGTTTCTCTATAATTCAGAGAACGGCGGTGTCCGATACACACGCGCAAACGCGCACTCGCCCCCATTTCGCGCAATGCAGGCGTGCGAGACGGCGCGAGACCTCTTGATGAGGCGCCGGGGTGTGTATCGATGAAAAGGAATAGCCCGCGCGCCGCGGTTGCCGAGCGCTTTTGTCTGTCTGTTGGTTTCATCTGCTTGCGCACCGACGGACAGCGTTCAAGCGAAGCACACGCGGATGCGCTGAAGCGATGAAGCGTTGCTCGTTGCTTTCCCTTGCCGGGGAAGCAACCTGTTGAAATGCTCTACTCCTATCACCTTAAGCGGTATTTCTATGTGATGTCCCCGAAGAATTGAACAAGGTCTTACGGACGAGGAAATCGTTAATCAAAAAATACCAGTCGACGCTATTGTCGCGTTTTTTGAATTTGATATATTTATTACGGAAGGTTGGACGGTTTGGTGTAGGCTTGCACTTCGTAACCGCAGCGCTACTTAAAACGAAGGACGGGAAAGCAAGGCAAGAAACAACTCCGGCAATTATGTATGTATCGCTTTCATTTTTGATGTTATCGCGCTGACTGTTACAAGAATGTCACTGCCAAATGTCCTGTGCGGTTTGTCTACTCACGACATCTGATTGAGTCTGATGAAATTTAGTAGCCAGGTCCGGCTTTCTGGTTTTCTGCATGGGCCAATGTCGTTCGCCGCTTTAGATATTCCCTAAATTGTGCTAATATTTATGATATCACCGCCCGAATATGTCGCGAAACCGGCATCTACGCTCATCCGCGACTGCTAAATATCACGATTTTTTTAGACCTACATATTGTTAAATTCAAAAGATATGCTCAGAGTCAATAGCTCCCGAAACCGATATACTTGGCCGCATTGTGGTTGCTAAGGGAGAACAGGAAGACCCCTATTAGAATCATGCCCATGAATACCTTACTGGGCCACGCTATGGCGAAGATCCCCGGACCTTCCTCGAGTCATGCCTTACGAATGGTTTGCGAACATATCCGACTCCCTAACCCAAGTTTTCAAGGTGGTCACTGAAATCTTCGATTCTTCAAAGCAAGCTGGCGAGTTTCATGCCTTCACCAGCGTGCCTTCTTTTATTTATTTTCAATAAAGTTTTCACTCACTCACTCACTCACTCACTCACTCACTCACTCACTCACTCACTCACTCACTCACTCACTCACTCACTCACTCACTCACTCACTCACTCACTCACTCACTCACTCACTCACTCACTCACTCACTCACTCACTCACTCACTCACTCACTCACTCACTCACTCACTCACTCACTCACTCACTCACTCACTCACTCACTCACTCACTCACTCACTCACTCACTCACCTGTTTGTCGGCAACGCCACTGTTATTGGATAAAGTTGACCCGAAATAAGATGGCAGACGTTCTGGCGGAATGACAGTGCTGAAAAATGACTTTGCTGGGACAGCCGCGTTTTGACTCGAGGAGGCTAGTTTTTCTTTTTCTCTAGTGCCTTTTTATTTTAATCCCTGAGCCCCACTGCTTCACTTTGAGTTTGGTTTCGGCTAGTTTCATTCTTATTGAAAAAGCAGCCGATTTTAATACTAACGATTTTCTGGTTCATTCCAGGCACTTGGCGGTAGGTAGATTTCTTTCTCGCATTGTTTCGTGCTTTTTTAATAAAAAATTTAAAAAATACTTTCTGATGGCGGGATTGAACCACGTACTGCACAGAAGCCAGATGCTCTGTCAGGCCACAATTTTGTTTGTTTTTGGGATGCAATTAAGCAAAAAATTGTGGCCTAATGTTTCGAACATCAGGAAATACAGTGGTTCAATCCCACCATCAAAGAGTACATCTTTTTTTTTATTTCAAGAGGCACCAAATGAAGCGGCAGATCATACTAGACAGAGAACATCCCCACAAAATGCACGCATACTTAAATTACGTGCAATCGTAAAACCGTTAGCACTGTGTAAATGACAAATATTAATTAAAATTTAGGCTTGAGGAGAAGTACTTCCATTCCAGTTATCCAGTGCGGTACACATGTCTGGTATGTCCGACAACCATTAGAGATCGCCAGAATCTGTGCTATCCCACCACCATTATAGCGTCGTATTTAGCACCTCCTTTTCTACTGATAGGTACAGAATACTCTGAGCTTTAAGAGGTAAGTTTCTTGAAAGAGCGCCCCCTGTGAGATATCCCAGAAAAATTCCCTATTCCAACATTATCGAAATACACGCTCGATGGTCTCCGGTTTTCGGTACAAGAAACAATGCGTCTTCCTTGGAACGAACGGACATCTTTCTTTGGCACTGTACCAATACAGAATCTGAAGAAACAGGTATTTACACCTACTAGTGCAATTTGTTTTACGCACTTTAAAACTAGGGCGGGGTAAATAATCGAAGCTTCGAATACTAATCGAATATTTCACACAACTATTCGTATTCGAAAATGAACCTATTCGGTATTTTCGAATATTCAAAACTAACCAAATATTTCGCAACAAAAGAACTATGTCTTGTTACTGTTCGCCGTCTGCTAGACAAAGTATCGCAAATTATCAGATGTGATACAACGACAAAAGTTCTTGAAAGAATGCAGAAACAAAATTTGCAATGCAAGCTTTGTTTCAAGTTTCGGAGCTCTAGCCTACATTTGAACCTGTGATTTTTGTTTGTAGTCTGTCATTTAGTGTTTCCGGAAGTCTAGTCATGTAGCACTTTTATGCATTGCGCTACAATCAGGGGTGTTTTCCTAGCAACGGGCCCTTTTACATGTGTTAGCGTCACATAAGTCCTTCCATAGCTTTTCTATTTACTTTTTTCACAACTTCTGATCGTCTTGCGGCAACCATTTATTTAGCGACATTGTAAAGCTACATTCCATGCAGCAGTAATTAATTCTTGTGAGGCTAGTTTACAACCAGATTCTAAACTTGTTGAAGGCTTTTCGTGCAGTTTCTTTAATGAGAATGAGTTATCTTGTGTTTAAAGGTTATCGTTAACTCTTTTTTTCTTGAGTAGACAGTACAGGCGTGGTACCTAATGATACAGAAATAAATATTCCGACTCTAAATACGTATATGCGTATGCGTTTAAATATTCGTTATTCAGTTCGACATTCTACACTTACTATTCACATTTTATTCGTATACGAAAAGTTCGATATTCGCCCACCTCTATTTAATACGTTTTGTCCTGGACATGCAGAGTATAACGACCGATACAAGGGAACCGGTTATATCGTGTCAGTATGGTCTCGGTGCAATTTTTTACGTGATACAGTGCCTAAATATTTCAATGAAAACCACGGCAATAAAAAACAACACGATGCAACAACTTTCTTAAGTTAACCATGAGTGGCTTCGTGTATGTATCAAAAAAGATGGCTGACTAATGGAGTAGCACACGAGGAATAAGGATTATAAACAGGGATAAGGTGCCTCAGAAAGCCTTTCTGAGGCACCTTATCCCTGTTTATAATCCTTATTCTTCGTGTATGTATAGGCATAGAACGTACAATAAACTCAGGCAAAAGTCTGCCCTATCTCACTTGAAGAGTCATTCTTAGAAAGAGGTCGTTGATATCACGCAAATAAAAGAAAGAATTAACAATTTGCCTTACAAACAAGTCAGCTGATCCTATCTCGTCGTCTCGTACATGTCTGAAAACATTAGTTCGATTCGTTCTCTCTCAGGAAGAGCCGCAAATAAAAGCCGTGAAGAACGTGCAATGTACTGCACATTTTTACGGCTACAATACAGTACTTGTACCAATTATTACAGCTTAGGAACAAAAAAGATAGTAACGACCCTAATCCTTGACTTAGGTGTCTGCTAATGGCACTCGCACCTCGGCATTGGTGTTCCCTGGTGTATTGTTTGGGTTAACTTTGTGTTTTCGTTGTGTTAACTATGTGTTATTAAAGTGAAGTACGACACAGACACAGAGAATGCTGGTGAATTCTTGATGTAAGCAATGTAATCTATACTACACTACACTACACTACACTAGGCCCGGCTGCCTAGTGTAGTCGGAAATCCGACGGTACAGAACACTTGGTCCGGCATCCTCGTCGTCTGCTTCCATGGCGAACGGAACTGAGGAGAAACCGCCACGCACATTGAGCCAAACATCCACACACTTGGGTGTACGGCAAATAGTTATTTTTAATTATTTTCCAATCATTCCTGACCCTTAACTAACTCAATTTGTAACTAAACTTGTGCTCTGATGTCATATCTATCATCAACATTAAGTAGAACCATCGATTTTGTACAGTTTTTTTATATTTTAATTATTTATTTTGAATTCAGAAACATTTTTAAATGTCGCACAAACTAGCTGGAAGTCGGTGGTCGACCGGAAGTCGCTGCTTAAGAAACACGAGTGTCACTCGCTGCTCGTGCCACTCAAAAACAGATCTCACGCTGTGGCCCGTGCAAAGAATGACGTACCTACAGTTTTCCGCCTTTCAGCCTTCTCACGCAGGAGTGCCGTTTCTTTTACCAGTATT
Source organism: Dermacentor silvarum (assembly GCF_013339745.2). Taxonomy (NCBI): domain Eukaryota; kingdom Metazoa; phylum Arthropoda; class Arachnida; order Ixodida; family Ixodidae; genus Dermacentor; species Dermacentor silvarum. Next base: position 51,783,610 of record NC_051157.2, on the reverse strand, counting down.
GATCGCTATCCCTATATAATATTCCAGCCTATGTATTTCACTGGAGTTCTTAGCCATTGCATATTCGCGAACACGCTGGGTGTCAGTTTATACTCGCCGGACAAAAAATTCACACATTTGCTACAGTTGAAGGCATTGCCACTCGCTCGGCGTTAGGAATAGGTTTCATTAGATTTCTTCATTTTATTCTGTAGGTTTTGTGGGGGCCTATTGAAACTTGATCGCTTAACCGGTTAACTGCTTGCCATGCACTCTTTCGGTCAGTACAGAAAATTGCAGTATCGTCGCCGCATCTTCGGAGGCTTACTTCAGCTGCATGCGACTTAAATCATCAAATTCCACCCCTTTTCATAATGCTTAATCAAAATGAGTCGATGAACATAAAGATAATTAGAGAGAAAATAGCCTTTCCTTACTGAGCTGCCGACGTGGGTTCGCTCGGCGACTGATTAACTGACTGAGAGCCTCCTCGAGCGCTCACTATGAACCACCCGCATCCCCTTTACTATCACGAAGCCCACAAGGACATGTTCAAGCATGCTTTGAAGAATGTGATGTAGAACGCGGTCAGGTATTTTCTCTAAGTCAACCTGTTGTATCATGGCTGAGCCAAGATTTATGTATCGCATGGCAGCATTCAGGGATGTAAATGGCTTCATGAACAAGTTTCGTTATATTTGTTCATTTTATTCTGTAGGGTTTGTGGGGGCCTACTGAACATTTGATCGTGGTCTGTAACCCACTAGCTATTATTTTGATTTATATTTTATAATCGGTTATCGTGAGGCTAATGGGTCGGTACGGTGTAACGTGGCGGAATTTGACGATCTTCAGATTTTGGTATCAAAACATTTGTGGTTATAGGCTACTCCATAGACTAGTTAAAATAGGTAGAACAAAGCATACACTTCTCCCGTGCCTCGAGCGGCCAGTCGTGCGGCAATTCTGCGTGTATTCGCGGGCTTCTTTCAAACTCGGAAAAACACATTTATGTAGCACGTATTGAGCAACAGAAAGCTGTATCGGGAGTTTTTCATGTTGCTCTACAACTTTCTCATGGACACTTTGATATTTAGGGCAGTACTTTTCGACTTAGGTAATTAATTACAATTATTTAATTAAATCTCAGTAACGAAAAAATTACTGGCGGCTACTCCACTGTACTGGAAACAATACGCACTAGGTTGGCTTTGCGTAACTAGGGAGCCTACATGCAAAGCAGCGCTCGCATGTAGGCTCCGTATACGCCTAACGCCGTTCCTCTTTTTTAAATCGTGCTGCGTGATAGTTGGGACACCCTGTATATATTCTTCTTGTTTCTGGGGTTTTACGTGGCAAAACCAGTTCTGATTATGAGGCACGCCGTAGTAGAGGGCTCCGGATTAATTGTGACCACCTGGGGTTCTTTAACATGCACTAAAACGCAAGCACACGCGTACGGGCGTTTTTGCATTTCGCCTCCACCGAAATGCGGTCGCCGCGGCCGGGATTTGATCCCGCGATCTCGTGCTCAGCAGCGCAATGCTTTAGCTGACTGAGACTCCGCGACGGGTCTTTATATATATATATATATATATATATATATATATATATATATATATATATATATATATGACTCTGCTGTTGTAATGGTCAGCGAGTTAAATCTTACAGTATGGTCCTTGCTCTGACGAGATCCACCAGGAGGAATGGTGGTTCGCAATGAACGAAAAATTACGGTAATCGCATGCTCTGTGGGAATCAATGTTATGCAAATCATTTTGCAGGTAAGTGGCTGTTGAGCATTAATTGGGCTCCTGCAAAGTGTTATCAGATGCGCCAACATGTTTGTTTAAGGCGAACAATTGCGTGTGTGTGAAGACGACGGCAATACGACGACGACGATATTTTGACGACTGATATATACATATATATCAGTCGTCAAAATATCGTCGTCGTCTTCACGCACACGCAATTGCTCGCCTTAAGCAATTGCGCGTGTGTGAGCATGCGACAATCATGCGATTACCGCAATTTTTTCGTTCATTGCGAACCACCATTCCTCCTGGTGGATCTCGTCAGAGCAAGGACCATACTGTAATATTTAACTCGCTGACCATTACGACAGCAGAGTCATCTTTTCTCGTAGCGTACAAGTCTGCGCATTTGCAGGAGGACGCTGACTGCCAGTGTAATCATCGTAGGGATCCGCTTGACAATTGCGAAGCTCGTGCAGATGTTTGAAACCTGGCCCCCTCTAATTTGTGCGACAACCTTAACAAAAAGTGACTGGCTATTGCGGCAAGCCACTTACCTCATATACATAATTATATCCATCAGCTGCCGGAGAATTTATATCAGGTGCTGAACGGGGAAATAGAAAGATGAGTGTGTTGCACCCTTAGAACTCCCATCTTTCTACACCAATGATCGGAGCAGTAGCAGTAGCAGATCGTTTCTGATAGAAGAAACTGTCGCTATAGATGCTGTGTAGTTGTGGCTATAGACGTTATCGTGGTATTGGCTCGTCACATAATATAATACCAACGACTTAGTTTCGGCTTGATTTGCTGATCTTCTTCAGTCGTAATGTCACGGCGCATTTTGAAAGAGAATACACAGTTGAAAATAATTCTTGAACATATTTGTTGGCCTCATATGAATGGAAGCCCGATTCTTTGGGAATAAAAAAGGAGTCAGTGAGGGAAGTTCGTGAAAAGCAACCAGTTGGAACATGCTCAGAAAAACAGAGAGACGACTGCTCTAAGCTAAGCGTTTCATTGTTCAAGGCAGGAACAAATCTTCGCCACAAGTACGTGTTGATGCAGGCGACCTAATACGTAAATACACCCGAAGGGCAACCTAAACAGAAAGGCTCCTGCGCTGCCAACAGAGACTGGTGAAGGGTAGGATTCATTGACGACACGTTCATCAAGGTGTGAACACATCTACGTGGCAGCGTATAAGTAGCAGAAATCGGGACCAAATCTAAAGTGCAAAGGCAACGCTGAACGCAAAAGCGATATTATCAAGAAAAAAGACGAACCTCGACAAGAGAGTTCATGCGTGTAAGGCTAAAGCACCAATTTTAAATGAGCTATGTGAGTCGAAACGACCATACAAGCCTTTTTTCTTTGACACAAATTTTAAAGTATATATTTCCATCAAATTAGGTTGGAGCAACCTTCCGAACGATTCATTTTACTGGTAGGCAGAACAGTAACTACTTCTTGCGTGAAAGGAGAGGTAAATGATTGATTTGTGGCACAAAATGTGTTTCGCCCCAGAGATTCACAGCACACAACGCTGGGTAACGATAACTGAATGCAACACTTGGTATGCCCTGACCCAAATTCAACCGCTTTTGAGGTGCACCGTTCATCAGTTGCATGCTCCGACATTGTTGTTTTATGAATTGATAGGCCTGAACACGGACATGCCGGATGTTTACCACACAGAGCTTGCCACCTGCTTCTCCTCTGACCGCCTTAAAATAACAGTTCACAACAGCAGAAAAAACATGCATACTCAAATAGACACCCACCACAGCAAAGTAAACAGAAACGTCATATAGAGCAATAGTAGCTGGTTATATTTAAGCACGAATTCAAAACTTCTGGTTGTTATGGAATCACTGTAGATTTCTTACATTTGTGTCTTTCTGCAACATGATTTATTCTTCTGTTTCGTGCATGTTTAATTTCAAAAACGGACACTTAATTGGAAACGGGCACTTACCTCATCGTGGTGTTCGAGGTCAAGTCATTCATGGCCAAATCTTCAAAAATATATTAAGTGAGCGCATATTTCCCATGGAAACCTTACTCGTAAGGTCTGTCGTGTATTGACAGAGCTTCAATAACCACGTCATGGAAATTATTGCGACATACATATTATAATGCTATAAATTTCGGATACGTCATGAAAACACAGGTAGAATTCCCGAACTGTCGTTGGCCAGCCACCATCGCTGAAAATATGTCCCCTATCGCGATTGGCCGGCGTTTGTTCTTACGTTCTCTAGAGTTCAAATTTCCCTGTGAATATAGGCCTATTATCGCTTAGAACTTGTTGTACACTCCCAAAAGAAACTGATAAACTATTTTGGGTAACCCTTAAGAAAAATTCCTGTGTGCTCAAATTGCGGAACGTTATTGAACAACACAACTCAGCGCATTACGCAGCAGGCAATTCTTAATTTTGTCGCGTTTTTTTTAAATAATTGATACTGCTTGGTATGTTTAATTTACTTTTTTTCTTCTTCTGTGAAAAATTATTCTAGAATTGCAAGTTTTGTTCAAGGCAGGTAGTATTGCAGCCGCATACACATGGCGTCAGATTCGCAATCCCAGTGAACCGACGTAGCGAGGATTAGTTGCAGCTTCAATTTATCATTTCTCTCTCTCTCTTTCTCTTTATTAAAAAGAATAGTACGTTACACTATGAAATACTGCGGTAAGAGTAGACATTAGAACGCCCACAAGATGCTAGAACGAGGGGTCGTCTAGCGGTCTCTAGTATCAGCCGCCTGCTGTGCCGAGAACATACCCTCACCGATATCACTTGAGTAAAGCGTTGTAAAACTTGTAATATCTAAAACATTAATGGTGTCTAATATGAAGCTAGCGTTAAGCGTTATGGCGCGCTTACACTCATTTGTGGCAGGTGCATTTTGGCGCCAAAAGGCTGATCGCACTGCTGCTCCTACGCCACTGCGGTATCTAGCGCCCTCTCTTGGATGTTTATGTAGGCGAGGCGGAAGGGTATCGATTATATGTCTTCACCGAGTCTGCGCGAGGTGTCACTAGCTCCTCACTTACGTGCTTTTAAAGCTCCTCACTCCGCACTTTTAAAGGTACGAGTGGAAGTAAAAGAACAAATCAGGACCCTAAACAAGAAATAAGGATGTATGCAAGCCTTTATTTACGTCTAAAAACGAGCAACACACTTTGTTCGATCGGTTGGTGAGTATGGTAGCAAAGAGACATGCATGGATAAAAAAGGAAGTGTGCACGCCGAATGCACAGTGCATCAGGCCAGAGAAGCAGAAGCACTGTATTAATGAAAAGATTGTCCAACGTAACTAGCTCTGTGCACCTTCAGTACCCTAAATGTTATTTTCTTCCTGCAGAAAGTCTTAGGTATAAATGTCATACTTTTAAAGCAAGTCTATAGTCTAACCACTTAAAGAATAAGCATAAAGCAATATAACCCTGTATATAAGACTCGTATATACAGCTCTATTCTCGCGCTGTTTTCCGCCTCCCTTAAGTCTATAGGAAACAGAAGTTCGTGGAGGCTCAAGTTAATGAATATGCGCAAGAATTTTGAAATCGTTAAAGGCTGACATAAGAGCAGAAACCGAGAAGAACACATCAGCACATAAAAATGTGTACCCTAAGCTCAGCGCGCCGCGCAACCGCTGGGCTGCAAGAAGCAGTATTCAAATTTCAAGCTTTCATGCTGATTCCCCTAGCCTCCTCCATCCCTCATATCTTCAATATTACTTGGCTGTGCCGCCGCTTTGAGTTTCAAATTAAACAGCATGTATACATGACATCGTTTGTTGTCGCGACTTATGGCGAGCGCGTGTCAGTCAGCTGAGACATCCTCACGGTTCCAATGGTTCCGCTTTGAAATCAATACGACAGCCACGAACGCCCTTTGCGAACTTGCTGCTCGGTCATCGTCCACAGACACTATATATATATATATATATATTACATTAGGTGTTATTTTCCTCATTTAATTATAGTGTAGTATAGTGTAGCGAGGTATAGTGTAGCGCGAAGTGTTCAGCGCGGGAATTTGCCCTCGTGCACAAGGTTTGAGCATACGGCAACACTGAAACCTCGAGAATTCCTTTCCTCGCGAGGTTTCACCTTTTGCGGGTACTTGAGTTTCTTCCTCGGCACAGCTACACGATGGGACGTCATAACCTCGTTAATGAAAAGTGCGAATGTATGGCGTCGCAATCAATGTCACTCACAAAGAGCATCACGTTGTAGGTAACTTGTTGACTTGTCCCATGAAAAGGATGTCGTCCTGTCGCCCTGCCGTAACAGCGAATATGAACGGGTGGTCGGCGATTACCGACTCGCCTTCTTCGGCAGCCTTTCCAGAGATCCTCAACAACGTTGCGCTGTCAGCCTCGCTGCCTTCTTCGTCCACCCTCAGTTTTGAAACCTGTTCGATCGCGGAGACGAAAAGGTCCCCTGTCCCTATCATGCCAGAGAGATCAGCTTTGTCGGTGAATATTGTTTTGATACCGAGATACTCCAACGGCTTCATGAGGTCGTACTTCTTGGAGACGTCAAATTTTGGCATCGACAGTGCTACGCTCGTGTTTCTCAACGTTCCCAGGATGCGCTTCCATTCAGACGCAGTCAGGAGGTTGGCCAGAGTCCTTGCTCCGGCATGTTTGAGGGGAACCAAGAGGATGAACCTTGCCTTAACGTCCCTGTAGGGAATTGAGATCACATGTGTCTTCAGGGTGGCATCTAAAGCATACTCGAAGTGCCTCCTTTTGAACATAAACGTTATCGGCGTATCGCTGCCGTCGTAGTTCTTAAACGTACCGTTGTAACCGAGCTGTTTTTCAAATTTCTCCTTCCAGTCACCCTTGAAGTGTATGGCGTTCACTAAGAGCATCTTCGCATCGTCTTCTGTACCATGACCATCTAGCATTTTCGTTATTTCTCCGTTAGTCTGAGTACTAACCCATTTGTTCGATCGGCTGGCCAGGTTGTCATCCAGTTCATCGACTAATGTTAAGAAAGGTCCACCATCACCGAGGAACTTTAGGAACAGGGGCAGAAGTTTCGACTTTAAGCCCTTCTTGACTACAAGCAGATTACCGAGGGACATTGGAGATTTTCGTCCGGCAGTCGAGGCACCTGCGCACACTTCATTAAACGCGCTCTCGATGTCTCGTTTCACTGCGGCAGCGTCGGAGCCGAACACACTTTCGATCTCTTTGCCCGTGCCCCCTTTGGTACCAGCCGAAAGGATCGCCAGCAACACCGATATGCCGAAGGGAGAAAAGAGAACATTCTCGGAGGGATCAGCCGAAAGCTGCTGGAAGAGGCCCAGGGCCAAGTTTGTCGAGGCCGTCACATCACCTCCACTGCACATGCGCGTTACACACGTCCAGCATAGAAGCACAAGGATTCCAAGCTTCATCGCTCGACCAACGCGTCTCGATCCTGTAAAGAAAGAGGGTAATTTAAATCGTGAGAGCAGCTCCCAGGCAATTTTTCCTAACAGAAAGTGTGAAATTTAAAACATAGATAGGGGCACTTTAGTCTGTGCGAACCTCGCGTGAGCTTGGACAATTCTGCTTGTGTTACTGATCGAAATTTCACTCTTCTGACCCCCCCCCCCCCTTTTTTTTTTTCATTTGTTCTTTCGTTGTTCTTCTATTTCTTCGCCACCTGAGTACATTGTGCATGCTGTTGGGATTGCATTCCGTTCGCTGGCCTCTTTTATTGTGATTTGATTACTTAGAAAAATTCAGCAACGTGCAGGTTATTTAAAAGAGACGTAACAGCTAGGTGCTTCACTTAACATGTTATTTTTGTTTTCTTTAACCAGTTCTGATTTTGCTCTCCTTAACGTATACAGGCTCGTATCAAGCAGACAGTTGTATTTATCGCTCATGGATATACATGCCTGATTCACGCAGAACTTATCTTGTTTAAAGAAATTATCGGACTACTCTCCGTCTGGAAAACCATTATTCAAGCGAAAATGCTTGTCATTTTTTTTTCTCACATTACTGTTCTTGTCCTCTCGAAAAGAGCAAGTTATTATCTTTTGTGTCTGATCTGCCAAGGTCGTTAACACTAGATCAGCAACAACCTACAGTAGCTTGCAGCTACGATATCACAAACACCCGTTTCCTTTATTTGTACGAATTTCTGCTTGCGCGCTGAAGTACGAGACTCCTTCGTTGTTTAACGGTGCCTAAAGTCTGTAATATTTTGCAAGGAGTAATCAATAACGTGCATTCGACTCCCATGTGACCACCGGCAGCTGTGCACCTGCTGAAGTATTGCATAAACCTGCATGTTGCACGAAAATGTGAAGATTGCGAATCCTGGATGACTCAAGAATTTCATAAGATGGTCATGACATGGGGTCAGGAACATTGGCATAAGATCATATTGCACAAAGTTGCTGCTTTTAAAAAAAAATCGCCGACGGTTACGATACTCCCTAATGAGAAATTTTAGCGCAGCTCTATACTTTATTTATTTATTCATGTTACCCCCAAAGGCCCTCACGGGGAGGGTATTACATAAGGGGAGGGGCACACAATCATTAATAAACGCTGTAGATGTTAGAAAGAGCAAGAAAAATACATAAAACAACAATAAAATAGCAATTAAAACATACGTAAAGCATAATACGAAACGTAAGGATGAACAAAAGAACAATCTACAAAATATTACACATTTCCATCACAGCGCAGTAAATCTTGGAATTTTTTTTTTTTTGTGTCAGCTTCTGTGGCGATGTGCGATGGCAAATTGTTCCACTGAATGATCGTGCGAGGAATGAATGAGTTGACATGAGAGGATGAATGACACTTTACGCGTTTAACTTTGAAAGTATGATCATGTCGTGGAAAGATGACATGGGGTGACTGATAAATCCTTGTGAAGGGATGGATGGGGATAAAGGTTATGGAAAAGTGTTGAACGAGCAAGCTTACGGCGATACGATAGGTCTTCCGGTTCGGCACGTTTTTTTTTTAAATTTTTATGTTTTTTTTTGAGGTGTTTGTATAGGATGAGTAGCCTGAAAAAGTAAAACGAACAGCGCGGCCCTGCAAGGATTCGATGTTAGCGATAACGTAGGCTTGATCGGGGTCCCAAATCGCCGCAGCATATTAAATTTTAGGACGTATTAGAGTAGCATAAACAAGCTTTTTTTTTTTTACCTCAGGCATGTTTGAGGTTACGTTTAAGAAGACCAAGTGAGCGGTTAGCAGACGCTAGGGTGAGGTCGATATGGTGACGTCATGTTAAGTCACACTGAATTTGCACCCCAAGGTACTTGTAAGTTCTTGTTAGTTCTTCGGTATTGTTAAGTATGTAAGTGGTTGTATACGAGATGTACGATGAGTGAAACACATAAGTTTTATTTTAGAAACGTTTAAGGTTACTAACCAGGATGAGCACCATGTGCTTACTTCGTTGAGGTGAGTTTGTAGGGATTGGCGGTCAGTGTCATTGGTAACGTATACGGTAAATTACGCAGTCATCAGCGAAGAGTCGAACTCTGGACCCTACACAAGCAGGCAAATCATTAATATAGATTAGAAAAAGCAGGGGACCAAGCACGCTTCCTTGGCGTACACTAGATGTCACATGAGCTGAAGATGAGTTAGAATTATAAACAGAGGTGAACTGAGTTCTTGACGATAAAAAGCATTTAATCCAGGCGAGCACATTAGGGTGGATGTTAAGCTGTGTTAGTTTCAGTAGAAGTTTGTGGTGAGGAACTAAAAGCCTTTGAAAAATCCAAAAACACAGCGCCGCCCTGAAAGCCCGCGTCAAGTGATAAATATAAGTCATTAACAAAGCCAGCGAGTTGACTGTCACATAAAAATCCCTTGCGGAAGCCGTGCTGATATTTGAAAATAATGTTATGCTCTTCGAGGTAGCTAATTACTTGGTTATGAATGACATACTCAAGAAGTTTGCAAATATTGGTGCTGGTTAGTGAGATGGGTCGATAATTGGGAAGAACGCTCACCTGACTTGAATATAGGTATTACCTTGACTACACGCCAGTCATTGGGAATGAGCACGTTTGATAATGATTGTGAAAACAGACAAGACGGAACAAATGCTTAGTGATGTACTCTTAAGTCTCTTATTGTTAAAGCCAAGGTGATCCAAACAACTAGTAATTTTAAGGGTTAACAAAGCTAAGATACCAGCTTCGTCAATAACTGTTTCAGGCATGGAAATATCAAATTTATTTAATTCGGGAAATGAGATGATATCTTCAGTTGTTAAAAACTAATGAGAAAGTTTCGTTAAAAAATCTGAGCACATTCAGATTCATCAGTTACAACGCCGTTAGTGTCGGTAAGCAAAATGTCAGGATGAAAGCTAGGGTTTATGATGCGCCAGAATTTACGAGGGTTGTTGGTTAACAGAGATGATAACAGAGAGATGGTTAACGGATGATTGAAAAACAGGTGTCGAGTGGATTTCAGGAGTGACTGGTACTCTTTATCACATATCTTATATTTTTCTCACGCGCTCAAACGAGCGTTTTTTACTGTCTGCCGGTAAAATCGCTTCTTCTTGCGCTTCAAACAGCCGTGTTTTCATTTCGAGATATATTAGCGGCGCGGACAATCTGTCTCGTGCGGCGCGTTGCAAACGGAGCTAAGTGTGGCGCGACTGGCTCGCTAATCGGGAGATCACAAGGGGCAGCGCAAAGGTGACGCGGGGTGGGGGGGGGGGGGGCAATTCACAGCGGCAGTCACAGACAGACATCTGTTCATGCCGCGCTTTATTTCCATGTATGGTATCCGCGGACGCACTCGCCGTATGCCTTATCGTTGGCATCATCGGCGAACAGACGAGGCGCGCTACTCTGGCGCCATCTCGTAGCCATCGTCGCCGCAGCACTACGCTTGCGCGGCACTACGCTTTTCTTCTCACGCTTTCGCCACACCCTCTTCCTCCGCTTTCCGCCTCGTGGTTCCGCTGCACCCTCCTCCTCCGCTTTTCTCCTTGCACTGTCTTTGCTATCGCCGTATTTCATCTCCCGCTGCGCTCCGCGTTCGCTCTTTGACTCCTCGCTGTGCTCATTGGCTCGGTTACGCCGAGGATGCCGACGCTCACCGCAGGAACGAACGCCCAAGAGCTGCGCTCTAAAATAAGGTCGCGGGTTTAACACCTGTGAGGATTTAGTAGTGTGTCTATACCTTTTTTTTTTCGTTCTGAGAGCTGCGCTTTCGCCATTTCGGCGCTTGTAAGGATACATTGTAGTCACTCCCTTTCAGTAATGCCACCGCATTAGCGAAAGTAAGGCATGAAACGCCCCTTTATAAGGCTGGGTATAGTATCTTCACCGTTACAAAAAGAAACAGCTGTGAATAAGTAGCCTAATAACTGAGAACCGCACATTGGCGAATTTTAGGGGATTCAACCTTTTTCAACAGAGTAACGACAACCTTTTTCAACAGAGATTCAACAGAGTAACCATTCAGGTTACTCTGTTCAACTTACAAAAATTAATGGGAAAACATGATTAACGTTGCAAGGTAAGCATGAAAAAAAAACATAAAATAATATGTTAAACATATTTGCATGTATACCATTGACTTCTACAAACTTGACCATACTACTGTCATGCTGCAAAGTGCATGAGGTAGCGAGGACCCTCAACAACATTCTGCCTGGTCGTCGCAGAACATTTTTGCATCAAAATTTAACCTTAATCCTTCCGAATTATTCGGCGCAGGTCATACCCGTATGAATGAAGCACTCACAACTACAGCCGTCCATCACGAGGAAATCGCTACACCAGACACTCACTCTCAGACTTGCCACTGACACATGTCCATAATTTTTCGGACGCGATTCTGCGGCGAGGCGAAGTTGAAGATTCAACCTCTGAACACGCTGTCGCACCGCACAAGACTTCACTTTTGAGCCACCTTTGTCGCCGCGGCGAAGGGCGGCACGTGGACGGACCACGGTGATGTAGCCGGAGCACGGGAAACAACAGCAACACAGTGGCGTCTTCACTTTCCTGTGGAAGGGCCGCACTTGTATACCCCGCGCACCTTTCCTTCGGCAGGTCGAAAGTTCGTGGGCGTTTTACGACGTTTCTCGCCGTAACACGATGTGCACGCTTGTCTACCTGCTGGGGTGGCCGCAGCAGCAGACCACGAGACGAGAACTGTCTTTCTTTCCTAGAATGGAGCTGGCTTCTTGCGTCGTCTCCAGCTGCTGGCTGCAAGCGAGCGTGAGTGAGTGCGTGCGGGCGCGAAAGGCAAAAATCCCTGCCGTTTGCCGCCCGGCGAAAGTTCTGGGAGGAGGGGCCGCCACTAAGCAACAGCTGCCTGCTGCGCGTCGCCATCGCCGGCCGTGCGCTGCCGCCGTGGAAATAGGCTCGCGAGGCAGCCGTCGCTCAAGTCAACGCGTTGGCGGCACTGCTGGCGTCGGGACGCGCTTATTAGATTCGGTTGTGAAAGAAGGCTCCACCTCGAGCTGAGCAAATTCGAAGAACTTTCCACACTGTGACATGTCAAATATACTTTTTTTTTTTACTTCTTACACGTTTGCTTATTTTCACCCGAGATTTACGCTCGTAGACGTTTCGGCTTCCACACGTATGCCTCGTTATTCTTGATCAACAAGGCTTGAGTGGGGAAGTGTAAGCATCCAACGTTCATTTGACCGCACCACTTTGGACGGCGTTCTGTTCCTACTTTCCTTATTATGATTTCGTTCTGTTATCGACTGTCGGAGGGCACCTGAACGGCCCCGCATTCAAAAAATGGGAAGATGAGAGGCCATCACCACAGGTCGAGAAACCCAACTCACCTGAACAGACATGAGAGTTATTAAAAGACAGTAAGAAAACAACAAGGACATGCAGAAATATAAAATAAATCAAAACAGTGAGATAGAAGGGTAATGGTTTGGGCTAATTGGTTTTCGATGAGACTGCGTGGTGTAACGCGAAACAAGACGAGGGACACTGAGAAACGAGGACGAGCGCTTGAGATAGACGAGCAGTGGAAGAGCACGAGCAGTGAGATAGAATTGCAAAATAGGCGCCGGTGCAGTCAGCAGTCCAGCGTCTCGATGCGCGCTGTCAGGTCTCTTCGAGATATGTCGCCAGCGCAGCGTGGGGCTGCCTCGCGAGTCCGCATCGTGCCTTCGGGAAAGAGCAGCGCTGTCTCGGAGTCGGTGGTAAGGCCGAGGCTGGTTGAGGTAGACAAAAGATGGCGGCGCGCAGAGGCGTGAGCTATGCAGCGGAGAAACAGCTGCTCGAGAATGTTCTATAGCTGTGAGGTTTAGTCGGTACAGACACTGTACGTCGCAAGTCCGAGCCGCTGCCAAGCGGGTGCCGGTTCACACACACGCAGCCCATGCGCAATTTGACCAGCATGGCCCGCTAATGGCACGTGAGACCTCGACTGGTGGGTTAAGGTGATTTCCCGGGCGTCATGGCTGTATGGGTGGTGGGCGTCGAGGTACACATGAATCGCCTCGTATTCTTCATTGCTGCGTTCGCCGCAGAAGCAAGGCGATCGCTCTTCCTGTTTTAATGCGAAGCTTTCCTTGCGGTAGGTAAGTGGGTGGGTTCCTGTGTATCTTCGCTTTAATAAAAACGACATAGTGGGTGACCGATGGTGAAATCCAGCCTCTGCCGTCGAGCACAGATGTCCAGTGCTCTAACCATTAGGCCACAGTCGTTTCTTTCTTTATTGCTTGCTTTTGCTCCAATATACTCACATGTGAAGTATTAAGAGGCATTTAAATATGTCAGCCAACCATTGGCCGGTTCAGAAGTTTCAAAATCATTTTAAGCGTTGAAGTGGCTCCAATTGGTTGAACCATTCTGGTATTGGGTTTTGCTGTCTGCATACTTCAAGAAATCTTGCGATAAATCGCACGCATACTTCTGTGGTTCCAAAGCCAGGCAGCTGTTTGAAACGCTCGGTGCGTGCGCCCCCGTGCCACTATCTCGTCTTCTTTGCTTGCGTCAATTCGTGCTTTGAGGGTTTGACTCCACTATCTCCGGGACCGCCCCACTTTCATCAGTACTTTTAGCGTAGCACGCTACGTAGAAATTGCGCAACGTTGTACCGACTTCATGATCGCCCAGGTTAATCATGCTTGTAACATTTTTTTTTGTCGGAGTACAAATGTCATCGTCGTTTTACGTACATCATATGACATAGCCACGGAAACGTACGAGTGCATAACACTTAGTGGCTGCTGACATCACAATCTGTACTTACTTATTAATTAATAATTTATTTATTTAGTAAAATACTTTCCGGGCGCAAGGTCATCACAAAAACGAGTGGTAAACATAAGCAACAAGGACATACATGTGCAGCAATAAAGTTTCAATACAGCGTGTTGTTTGCGGCTGTCTTGAAACTTGCATTGTCCGGAATAGTGGCGATTGGTGCAGGCAGGCGGTTCGAATCCAGACTTGGTCTTGGGACAAAAGAATCCTGGCACTTTCTTCGACAAGAAGGCACGTAAAGTTTAAAGTTGTGATCAAAACGGGACGATATGTGTGGGGGACGTGTTATAAGTTGTTCCTTTAGAGTTGGGTGGAAATGATAGATCTTATGAAAAAGACACAACTGTGCACCTTTACGACGGGTTGAGAGTTCAGGTAAACCAAGGGTAAGTTTCATAGACGCAACAATGGCGTAACGAGAATAATTAGAAAACGACCTGCACAATTTTTACCACTTTCAATTAGTTTATTAAAGTACTTTGAGAAGAGTCCCAGATTGCCTAAGCATACTCTAGCTTAGAGCGAACAAGTGTCTTGTATAGGGTTAGTTTAAATTCACTTCGTAGAGTTTTAATGGAACGGTGTAGGTACATAAGTGCACGACTGGCATTGTTAATCACGTAGCCAATGTGTTCGTTCCACTTAAGGTTATTGGCGATATAAAGCCCAAGATACTTGTAGGAGTCAACAGATCCTAGTTTGGTACCACTGTTGGTTTCTACAACAATTGCCATGTCGTGAGACCGCGCCGAATGGCCGACGCAGAAATAATTCCGTTGCTGTCATGCGATGGTCCTCAGCGTGGTCGTAATCGTGCTGCTGCCGTCATAGACACACACACTACACAATTTACACTAACGCGTTGGTCTACCTGTTGTCGCTTTGCGGAACCCCAAGCGATGCTAGATAGCCAGGTACCTGCAAAATGTTTCGCATAAAATCTATACTCACAGTGCGTGAGATCTGCACAATTATTTCTACGATGTCCCTACAGCCGGGTACCCATGCCAAAATATGAGTATTTCCAGGACAGTAGATCGCGTCCTAGGTTTTGTTTCTCTCTCTCTCTCTCTCTCTCTCTTTTGTGCGTGTGGAAGGCAGTTGCTGCCCTAACGAGACAAGTCCCCTTGTGAAACGATGGCTACAGCGACATTTACTGTTCGACCTCTATTGTTCCCTTCAGCTTCCATCTTTGTGTGAACTTCTGTCTGAAAAGGAAATGAAAAAAAAAAAAACAACCCTGAAAGCAGTACACACATAGTTCGACTCCGCCTCTTCCCGCAGTCTTGCACATGTGGATCTCGTTAAGTCCTTCAAGTCGAACGCAAATGAATGAAGCCATCAGCTATCGCCTCATGCAAACACCTCTTGACGGAAATTCCTAATTTCTCTGCTGCGGTTAGGGCTGATAGCGCTGCACGCTGAACCGCCGGTCGCTCACAACAACCATTGCGCCAACGTCACTGGAGTGAGAGTAAGAAAAAAAAGGGGGAAAAAAAAAGAACGTATAGCCTTCGTCCTTATCGCGCAGCGTCGGTTCCTCGGGGCCGGACGAGACGGCTTCTCGCTCGGCACACGTGCACATCCTTCCAACGAACTCGCATTTGCTCCATTTTATCGGTGCATGTCGTTGCTCGCTCGGTGCTTACACCTCGTCCAATTAGGGCAGGATGCCGGTCTCGTATGTGCCAGGATATTTGGCAACGTCCCGAGAAACTTGGAACAGGAGTGATGCCGTGTTTTTTCTTATTAATAATATTATTATTGTGGTCGTCTTTCTTCATGATAATGTTGCAACAGTCCCTGCAGGTCAGCACTGAACATAGGGCTTACGGCACGCACGTCATGTATTCGGTCTGCAAGCCGAGCCAGTTTATCACTTCTATGACGGAAGCAGCGATTGAAAGGTCACGACTTCAACATTTGCAAAGCCTTTATTTGGTTAATCAAATAGAGAATGTTTCGACATTGTGCCCTATATACGCCTAATATGGTTTTGGCGATCTTCAAGTCAAATGCAGAAGCAGCGATTTTATCATACATTAGCACACTACAAGAATAAGAGACAAGGTCATTCAGTTTTCTTTACAAGGAATATATCGGAGTCGAAGAAGGTGGGTAGAATTATATAGTTTTTATTTCAGCTCACACCATCTGGCAGACAAGCTTTTCCTGAAGAACCAAACGCGGTCGCTTATTGCAGTAATGTCGTGAACAATGAAGTGTACGCGCATTGACTGGTGCCGACCGTCAAAGGCGTAATTGGGAAGGCTGTTGAGGAAAAGTTCCAGTTTCATTAATAAAAATGTCCAAATTGAAATAAATATCTAATGTAAGGGGGTTTATTTACAAGCAGGGGCTACGTAAAAACAGCCTTGGCCGAAGAGCATCGGTCGCTGTCTCGCGCTCTCCGGGCTGCCGGACCTCGTCGTCCTCTCTCGATAGTTCTTGACCCTCTTCCCCACTACATTGGCCCCGGTGGCGAAGAGGAGCCATCCTGGCGACTCAAGGCGCTGCAAGCACAAGAGGGTCGTACTAGGGCTTTAAGCGGCTCACGTGGACTTTTTCACGACCGCGGCAGCGTCTGTCGGTGAGAGGTGTCACAGGCTCGACGACGTAGTTCACCGGCGACTGGCATTGTACGATCCGGTAGGGACCATGATATTTCGCTGCAAATTTGCGGGAGAGACCGGGGGTCTGGCATGGAATTGACAGCCACACGAACGAGCCAACAGGGAAGGTAGGGGCAGGTTTAGCCGGGTCACAGCGTTCTTTTTGAAGACCTTGTGCTACGGATGTAAATGAGCGTGCTAGTTGGCGGCACTCTTCGGCACATTGAGCGAGTTCTGAGGCTGGGCGGTATTCGGACGCATCCGGGCGGTCACGGAAGTATGGTATCCAGTGTAGAAGAGGGCTCACGTCCGTATAGGAGGAAGAAAGGGGAAAATCCAGTGGTGGCTTGTGTGGCTGTATTGTAGGCATATGTCCCAAAAGGAAGCACCAAGTCCCAATTAGAATGGTCGGAGGCTATGTACATGGAGAGCATATCACCAAGTGTCCGGTTAAAGCGCTCCGTCAAGCCATTAGTCTGTGGATGATAGCTTGTAGTGGTGCGATGAATAGTATTGCACGCACTCAGAAGCTCTTGGACGACTTGCGAAAGAAACACACGCCCTCGGTCGCTCAGCAGCTCGCGTGGCGCCCCGTGGCGAAGAACGAAGCTGCGCAAGATGAACAAGGCAACATCACGAGCTGAAGCTGTCGGAAGAGCAGCGGTTTGGGCATAACGAGTGAGATGGTCGACGGCCACAATAATCCACCGATTGCCTGCAGGGGCGGAAGTTGGGTGGTGGTTTCTTCAGCCATCGCTTTCCACCACTAATAATATATGAATTATTAGATGTTCACGTTGGGCACGATTTGAATCTTTTCTCCATTGTGCCGGGAGAACATTGAAGTTACGACGAGCTTAATATAAACACATTGAAACGTGCTGTCCGCGGGATACTTAAAAAATGATGTGTCCAACTTCGTGGACGAGATGTAATTATTCAGAAGTGCCATTTCGTAAGAAGTATCAAGAGCCTTCCATCACTTTCGTGCCAGGATTCGTTTCGGCATACATGTGAACAATGTCTCCTCAAAAGCTCTCTCAGTCCCTTCGTGGAAAACTTTCGTTTCCCAAAATATTCGTATTATAACCCAAATCAGTATCTCTCCAGTGCACGCGCATTTTGCTACAAAAATGGTTCATAAACGTATATACCTTACTTGAACGAGCCTACAGCACCCGACGAATGGTGTTATGCAGTGCTTTAAGCATGGGCCCTAGCGCCGTTATAGCACTTTCGGTTCACACGCAAGAGTACCAGGATAGAATCTTCAAGTCAGCTCGTAATTATTGTCAGTGTGCGGCTCATTTCAAGTGCGATCCTCGCCTATTCCAACTGCAATGTCATTTCCATATAGCGAAGAGAGCCCATAACACTTATCGCCGGCAAACACAAACGAGCCCAATCATGCAGGTCACAGCCTGCAGAAACAAAAAGAACGCTTCGCAACCTCACTTCGCATTCACGCAGGAATCCTCGAAGGTGAACCATTTCATGTAAGAAATGTCTCACGCATGGATGAGACAATATAAAGAGAGCCTCGTTTTATCACCTTTACATGAATAAGCAACGGGCGCCGTTTCTTCGTCTACCTGCTATGCAAAGCGATGCGAGTGCCATAGCAGGATCCACGAAACGCAACGTCAGTTCAACCTGTACGTGACAGTTGCATGCGTGTTAGCAATGGACGGGGAAAACAAGTTGACATTCAGTCATGTGCCTCGCAAAACATAGCCCTCACGTCGGAAATTCCGCGGACGCAACACGACGGGCAGAGTTACCGGTTGGCCAAAGCACGAATGCTTTATTTTTTTTTTTTCAGGTTCGCCTTCTGTATGGTCACGCACGCACTTCAAACAAGCGCAGCAGCAGCGCAACAAGTATTTTGCGTCCTGTCAGACACAGATTTATGAAGAGTGTTTACTGTCTTGTTGTGGGGTGACATTTCTCTTTGTGGCTGTCCAAAGACTCTGTATAGCAAGGCCGCCACGAGCGACACCGGAGACACGCTACACAGTGTGATAACCACGCAGCAAACGTCCAGCATCTCGGGCTATTCTGGAGATGAAAGGTCGTACAGATGTTTCATATTGCTTGAGTGCACTAAATCAATCCAAGATGTCCGTCACTTGCATGAAGTGCAAGTTATGTGTGTGGCCATGGAAGCGTTACCGCATATGGACGCGATGAAATGCTAGCGGTCGAGCGTAATTCGTGACTGGATTAAAAAAAAAACAAGAAAAAACATGTGCATCCAACCACGAAACAAACGCCAAGCTCACCTATATTTAGCACGTCAACAATACGATGATTTTCTCCTTTATCACGTTTTCTATTGCTTGAACTTACAAACTCCTGCAGCGTATCGTACTGAAATTACCTGAGCGAAATATGGCGTCGCAATTGTGCAACCACTGCTGGAGACGCAGGCGGCGGAGAGGAAAATTACCTGCATGGCGCATTGTAATCGAGCGGCTATTGAAGAGACGTGAGTCAGCACACCTTGATATTAAATATGTTTTTGTAATCGGTCCTAATAATACCGTCTCTCTTCGTGGTCTTTCTTTGCCCTCTACCCCAGTGAAGATACCAACCAGGCCAGGCGGACTTTGCTGGCCTCCTTGCCTTTCGTTCTGCCACTCTGCTTCTCAGACGCCGCTTGAAGCAGAGACTCATCCACAAAGAATAGCTCCACTGTACGCGCGATGTGTGGTTCAGCACTTAGGAACAAAACATTGTTCTAGAGCAAATACATACGGGCGATCGAATCGACGTTTTGTGCGTGTGTCATCCTCTCTGCTGTCGTTCGAATCGGTACATGCCAGAATAATATGTAGAATGAAACTATATAGAACCATTATCCCTATGGTGGTATCTGTTCACCCTGGCAAGTCCTATGTGGTTGCCTGCGCAATTAGTGCATATCGTCATACAGCCACGCCGAGGTATGCGTGGCTGGCAGAAGAACCGGACCCCACTTCTTGCAGAGTCAAAGACGAGGAGAGCTTTCTCGGCGAAGAATTCTTTGTACAATAGTTTACATCGTGTGGTGGTTACACGGAGAGCAAACACAGCAGCTGCAAGCTGCTGAAATAAAATTTTTCCATCCCCGGATTCCCCAGAATGTCCCTAAGGACGAAGCAAGGGTGAGAGAGAGAGACTGTCCGGGCAGCATCCCTGGACCCAACGCTACTTTCGGTGGCCGGCACTTCCTGGAACCGCGCTGCGGCGTCGGGCTGATCTGGCGGTCGGTCAGGGTGTTGCGCCGTGCGTTGTTTATGGACCGGCACTGACCAAAGGGAACTGTCAGGCACGGGTTTGAAACAGAGCCTTCTTTTCCCGCAGCGGGAGTCCTCCGTGGTGCAGACGCCGCCGGACACAAGCGGTGCTGCTGCATTGTTGCCGGCACGGGGAGGAGTCGAATGGCAGTCCGTGGGCATGCGGCCGCTTCCGTCGTGGACGCCGTGCTGCAGCGAACAAATCTGAGCCCTGCACGCAGTCGTCGTATAATGCTCGACTTGAAACAGGACCATGCGGGGACGAATGCGGCCTCCATGGTCGCCACACCCTAGCTCTGGCCTCCCGTCAAGTAAACTCCAGGGCACAAACATAACACGATTCGCGAATAATGATGCTTTCTCATAATACTGCGCATTTATGCAGCATGTAGCATTGTAGATGCGTTAATTGGAGATTGATGTTTCAAGTTCGGGGACCTTTGCAATTCGTAAAACGCCAAAATAACTTAAATGTTACGTAAACGTTTTCTTTCTCTGCCAAATTCATGCGTGCTACTTTGCAATATTCTACACGTAAAAAGGAATGGGTGGCGTGCAAGTGCTTTATCTGCTTGTTCTGTTTGCAAATGTTCCTATTATTGCGCAGTAATGTCACCATTCCTGCGAATCAGTGTTCATGGCTAATATTCATATGGCCAAGAACCCATTATCTGGACAGTAGAATATTGTGCAGATTGTTCTTCGTCCCATGACTTTCTCATCACATCTTTAAAATTTTTTTTCTTGTCCTGACACTGCAAAAGATACTAGGGAAGATATTACAGTCCACACTACTTTATCGATGCTGAACTCCTTCTTTACAGTTGACAGCCCTCCGAAGCTTTGCAATAACAAGTTCTGTGCGAGCATACACATATACTAACCTTTAAACACTATATGTAAGGCTTTAACTAGAGATGTATAAGTGAAACTTCCCACGCGTGCGAGACACCCCTGCTAAAGCAATCCACGTGTGTGAAGCAGTTCATCACAATGTTGCAATATGTGATGCCTTTTGACGCAAGAATATATCGTGGGAACACCACGCCCTTTCGGAGATTAGAGTTCTAATTTTACTTATCAGCTACAAGTGTGTATAAACACACAAATAATGTTATCCAAGGAGATAAGATAGCTAATAAAGATTTACCTACTTTCTTCTCATTGATTTCTCTCTTTCTATATATTTCCTGAAAAGTTGCTGAGAGTTCACGAATAAGTTATGACTTAATTAGTTTAGATGACGCTCAGGGATGAAGTCGAAAAAAGTCATGGCGGAGAGAACACTAAGAAACTTTAAGTGAAATACACACAAAAAAACAATGTTGGTTTCCTAGAAGTATTGCACTCGTGCGGAAATCTGGTTAAAAATCTCTGTGTAACTGATATTAATTCGCCGGACAGTTGGTTTCCAAGTGATAAAGGTAAAAAGTTATTCACTAATGCCACTTCTTTGTCACTGAACATTAATGAGTTTACAGCAATGTAGCGTGACTTGTGCGAACCGAGGGGGGGGGGGGGGGGGGATTTGCACAGCTTTCCCTAATTAGTGCTGCTATCGCATTTGAGTGGTTGACTCCCTTCTGTGAGCTCAATGAAGATGTGAAGATGCTATCAGTCGTCTTCCCTTGCTACTGTTCCTGCTTCGACAAACAACGCCAGGCTCCCTGGGGCGGTATAATGTATAAAGCTATTCCCAAACTGTTTTATTCCAATCTCCTAACGTCAAATTTACGTAAACACCGACGCAAGCATCGGGCGGTGACCCGTAGCGTTGTCTGAACAACCTAATCAAACACTTTCCTTGTTTATAGGAGGTCACCTTTGTTCGCTTTCAAAACGAATAACATTGCCTGCACTGAGAGTCGTTTTTTTTATCTAATTGGCTGACAAGAGGCGAGGAGCACGCTCTAGTGGAGAGGGTTTCGATGGGGCCGAGCGAGCACAGTGAAAATAGATAACCGCATGAAGAGGGTGGTGCCGGCTTCTCCGATTGGTCCGCTTCGCTTTACTTAGCTTGCGGTGGCTGGTCGAAAATCGCGGTGGCCTGCAACGGAAGGATAAGAATGCCGCTAAAACGCATCCTCATCAAGGAAGAGTTGGCAGAGCGATGTCGTATACGTGCCGAAAGGGCTCGATAACGTTTTTTACTGCCACGCAAAAAGGTTTATCATGCGCAAATAAATACATGCTCACCGGCAGGTGCGAGTAGCGAGGGCCTGAGCGATCGGCGGACAGCCATCTTATATTCCTTTCGAAACGGGGCAGTCTCTGGTTATTCAGAAAAAAATTCAGTTTTGTTCAGCATATTAATGCATCTTCTTCGCGTACACGTCACTTTGACGCGGTGAGTTTTCGCGGTTTTGTGAGGTCGCGGGAGGTCGCGTGACAGACAGGCGAAGTGGGCGCAGCCCCAAAGCATTGGACCAATAGCAGAGGGCTAATGGTGAAGGAATAATTATTTTTCTTTTGTGTGGTTTAATCATGCATAATCAGCGTGTGTATACGTTATATAAGATGGGGAGCTATCGCGGTTTTCGTGACGTCGTGCAACAGACAGGCGAAGTTGGAAGTGGCCCGAAAATGTTTTGACCAATCGTGGTGGGCTGATTGCAGAATTGGAATAGAAAAGTGTGGAACAGCTTTACGTTATAGCGCCCCTGGTGTGCCTTGAGCACACTCGACGATCGGCATTGATTGTGACGCTTAGGTCCTGTAAGCCTGGCCTGACCCAGCTCAAGAGTCTCGAAAGCCGCACGAGCGCTTCTGTATACCCGAAGGCAACGGAATTTAACATCCGGCTGTCTATAGACACGTTGTGCCTTGTCTAGCACCCGTGATTTGTCTGAACTCCTTTGTGTTATCTCTCTCTCACTCTTTCTTTCACTGCTGGGTCCTCCGACCTACGTGATAGGGTAGCCAACTGGACAGTCTACTTAACGTTCCTGTCTTTCCTTCATTTCCCTCTCTCTCTTTGTCTCTCAAACACACACACACACACACACACACACACACGCACACACACACACACACACACACACACACACACACACACACACACACACACACACACACACACACACACACACACACACACACACACACACACACACACACACACACACACACACACACACACACACACACACACACACACACCACACACACACACACACACACACACACACGCACACACACACGCACGCACACGCACACACGTGTGTATGCACGCACGCACAGACAGAGTGAGCAATCGGACCCATATACTTTTTTCCGGTCCCGTCGAAAGAACATACTATATGAGGTCGTCGCAGGATGAACAACGTATTCCCTGCCATAAATGGGGGCCCTGCAGTTGCCACCTGGTTAGGACAGGACCTACATCGGACTACGTCAAGGCAAATAAAGCGTCCCTCATATGTCTGCCTCGCTGCTGTCGCGAGATATGTCGGCGCCGAATAACGGATACGAACAATGTGTAGTTGACGCTGCGTCTGTGGGGCTGTTGTCCTATGGGGCAGCCATGAATATGGGCCAGAACTCTGTCGTATTTACGCCAGCATTGTAAGGCATATATCGTGAGTGTATTAAATTCCAAAACGCTCAGATGCTAACTGTAAATTGATAGTAGTAGTAAGTGGTTCTTGAGGAAAGGGAAAGGTTGACGCTATCTTCTGCAGCCCTTGAGGGAGCACGGCTCAGTAAATTGATAAGGGACGTTTCAGCAAATACACGAAGCAGCATAAATATTTTTTCTTGATCCAAGAAGTCCGTGGGCATCTTACGGAGATTATAATTACGCCAGACATACTGACGTATGACCGTCATATTTCATACCTCTGCAGACTTAGCATATCTCAAATAATGGTGCGCTAATCGTCGTCAGAAGGAGTAGTAAGTGATTCGTGGGGAAAGGGAAATGTTGGCGCTATCTTCTGCAGCCCCTGAGGGAGCACGGCTCAGCGCCAATCAGAAGGAACGAAAACAGAGACCCTGTGTTTTTGACAAAAGAAAATGCTGGCCAAGCATATGGGGCGGCGAGGCTGTGTAACTTAATGCATGTTGGTTCACTCTTTTTTGTAGTATTCAAGTTACGATGTTAGTCGCCCATGGTAAGCAGTGGACTTCGCTTCACCAAAAGCATAACAACGCATGTGGTTTGATGCCGCTTGCATTGCTCACTTCTTTCTTCGTTAATGTATCCAAGGTTGTTTTGTCTAAGACAACTGGTGACTGTTAGTCAGCACGAAGACTTTCCAAATTCTGTACGTAAACACTCTCCTGGTTGAAGGATTAAGCTAACACGACGTTAATGTACAAATGTTAAAGAAAAAGTCACCAAAATAGTAGCTTATGCGTCAGAATAGTATTGTGCGTCTGAACTGCGCAGACTCGTAAGAACCACCATGCTGCCAACGTATACACAATGCCTGTGACAGCTTTTCATGGTAGCAACCACAAGCTTCATACCGTATCTTCTTGCGGCCTGTATCAACATGCTGCTCCTTCTCATATGTAAGTACACCACATCTGAGTAGGGTCAGCTCTCGATCCACAGATGAAAGTTACGTATGATTTAATTTGTTTTGGTTTTAAATTAAGTGTTTTATTTGCAATTGCTCTACGCGTGTGCTAACACAAGCAAATGATGCATATGAAAGTTCGGTTAAGGAGATATATAGCATTCACTAGGTTATATGCACGCTCAAGAAGCGGTAGGTGGGAAGCAGCAAAATAACGATGCAAAACGCTGCGTTAAGCTACAGGATAGGGCCTTGCCATATTTCTCATCACAAGTAAATGATGCTAGCTTGCCCAAGTCACTAACCTACCTGCTTCGGAATGTTGTACTAAATCATACTACTGATCTGTGGGAATTTTTCACTTCAGCTATATTTCAAATTCTAAACACGTGGTTGTCACACCACGTGTTATCAGGGTATGCAGAAACAGCACGCTCTGTAAAACGAAAGATAGATACGCATTTTATTTCACAGCATTGTCGCAGCATTGTGACCGTGATCTGTATATTGACCCGTAATTGTCCGGATGCAACGCTGTACACATATGCTATAAACACGCACAAACATGAACATTCTCACAACATCGAATTCTTGATGCTCCTATGATTATGAAGGGCTTGCAGAGACGATGCAGTGAGGGCGGATGGTGAACCGCTGTATGACATGCATTCAAGCCGTGTGCCGGAAGACTAGACTAAACCTTTTTGGCCCTGCATTGATGTTAAAGTTTCGGTGCGCATTATAAAGCACAAGGAGGGGTAACATAAGTAGATTAATAAGTCCCAGCGTCAGTAATACCAGACACAAAAGGAGATTACTTCAAAGGTGTCATCAAAGTTTTGCCACATCTAATGAAAGCGTGCCCTTTGAGAAACAAGCTGTAAACGATAAGGGTATTGAGGAAAATAGTCAGTTCTTATCTATAATATCTTGCATTCAGCACAAGGAAAGCACACCGAGGTCACGGTTAGGTCCTGCGGCAACACTTTACATTGTCACCAGCGAAGTCCACAAAGTGAAGGAGAAATGGCACGATATGATGGCTTAAGCGAGTGGGACGCGGTGACTTAGAGGGCGTTGACCTCTCCCAGGAACATGATAATGTTGGTGTTGACGTTTCGGATGAGGAATATGAACGGGTGGTCGACGTAGACCTTTGGCAACGGCGGTGGCGTTACGAACGCCGCCGTGCGTAGCTGGATCACAAACCCGGTCACGGCCGCGGCCTCGCTGCCTTCTTCGTTCACCTCCAGCACAGCCTTGTGCAGCACGTCCGAGACGTACAGATTTTTGGCGCCGCTGATCCCGGACAAGTCTGCGTCTGCGGAGAAGATCTTTTTGATGCCCAGTGACTCTAGAGTTGGCTTGAGCGTGTACTTGGTTTCCAGCTTGAACTTTGGCAGCTTGAGCTTCATGTCTTTCGGGTACATCCTGGCGATGGCCTTGTTCAGGTTTTGAGTGGTGAGCGCCGACTTGAGGTGTTCGATACCGTTGCGCTCAGCTGGGAAGCAGGATGGTCATGGCGATGTCGGTACCAACGTATGGCAGATCCACGACGTCTGCGTTCAGCGACGCGTCGAACGTGTGGTTCAGCGTCGACTTCATTTTCATCATGGGCACTAGGACCTTGGTGACGCCGCCGTTGTAGAAGGAGCGTGGTTTGGTCCGTACTTTGTTGAACTCGTAGAGCCATGTACCCTTGTAGTAGACGGCGTTCAGCAGGATGAGCCGGGTGGAGAAATCCGGCGGCTCGTCGAAGAGGCTGCGAACTTTTCCGTGCGTCTTTTCGCTGACCCACTTGTTGATCTTGTCGATGGCCTCTTGCCCCTTCTTGCTGAAGTCGGCCTCGAGGTACTCGGCTCCAAACGAGCTCATCAGAGCCTCCGTGTAATTGGGCAGGACACCGTAGCCTTCTTGAGCTACCGCTGCGTTGGCGATGTCTAGCGTGTATTCGTGAGGCAAGTCGCGCGCCGCTTCTAGCTGCTCCTTGAACAGTGCCAGGACCTTCCGGTCGTTGAGTTCGTCGGCGGCGTAACCGAAGTTGAGCGTAAGCTGTTCCAGTGTGTCACCGCGAGCGCCAGCGTACGCCATGCCCATGGCCGTTGCCACGCTGAAGGGTGAGAAGAATACGTTCGTATTGGCGTTGCTTGGCAGTGCCTTGAGTAGGTTCAGGCCGAGGAAGTTGGTGGCGCGGGCTAGTTTCCATCGATCCTCGGGCTCGGGATCGACGGCCGTCGCCATCACGGTGGCAGCAGCAACCAGGCATAGCAGGCGGTACATGGTGGGTTCGTTTCTGACAAGAGAAAAAAAAAAAAGGAACGTGTCACGAATTATGAGTGTGTGGAAAATGCGACTTGGAGCCCCGCCAACGTCCTGCAAAGTAGCGGCGTCCCGACACTCCTACTTTTTTTTTCCTCATAAGAGCGGCACTGGGTTCGTCTGCGAATGACGCTTCGACGCCTGCCACCGCTTCGACGCCTGTCACCGCTTGACAGCTTCGATAATATGTCCCCCGTCCATTCGGGTGTCGTCAGCGGCGGCCAAAGGCCGCTCTGTCAAAAGACGATGGCATGCTGCCCAAGAGTGGCATGACGACCATTTAGAGCGCTAACTCGTTATTAAATTGGTGGCCTCAATTGACTGTCCACGCAGCGTTATTCATAGAGCCCGGGCTGCGCTCGTAGTAAACCCGCGCACGCGTGCACGGGCGCCAAATAAAACTCACGCGCGCTCTGAAGGAAACAGGCGGTTTGGCGATCGCAAGACAGGCTCCAGCTGCGCGTCTATCAAACGCGCACCTCGGTGGCTGACTACATACGCGGGGTTCACAATGCCTGGCCGGAGCCTCACTCTGTCTGTTCGCGAGAAACGCACGAGGCACGCCGGCTGGCGCGGTTCGTAAATCAACGCCGCTGCCGCCGCGCTCTTACCTGTCGGGTTGGACCGGTGGATCTCTCTGCCGCTGCGCTCTTCACACTCCCATGTGGGGGGCCTTCTTTTCTAGACGTGCCGGGAAATCCAGCTGCGGATGTCGTAAGCGTGCCCGCCGCGCTCGCGCCGGAGGTGACGTCCCGTGCCGACGGAAAGCGGACGCCCGCCCTCCCTCGCCTCCTCAGCACCCCCCTCGCGCCCCTCTTGCGTTGTTACTTCCCGGACAGCGCGTGGCGCCGGAACTTTCCTCAGCGCGCGCTCGACGGCGGCCACCCGAGCTAACCAGAGCCGCTTGCTGCTTTCTCGTCCGCCGTTTGACGTAGTTTCGTCGCTGCGAGGAGGTAGCTTTTAGTTATTTTTTTTTTTTCACGCGCTCGTGGCAAGAGACCCCGCCGCCGCACGCACGCACGCGCCAGAAAGCCCTTCTCGCAAGCGAGCGATTCTCTCCTCCGGCCGGCGCAATCTCCGGACTTCCCGATGCGAACTGCAGGAGCATCGCCGACGACGCCGCGCTGACTCCCGCGTCAACCGTAGCAAACCCCCTTTCTCTCTTTCTCACCCTGTTCGCCAACTCCGTGTGAGAACGGCAGCGCCGGAGCGGGCTTTTCTCGGCCAACGTCAGTTGTTGTCATGTCATGCACCGCAGCAAGCACACCGAACGTGGGAGGGGCGTCGTACGCGCGTACGCACGTACGATGGAGGCACAGAAAGCGGCACCGCTATGCGGTCGCCCCCCCTCCTTCCACCCCTATTTCCGCCGTTCCATAGAGCGCACCGGAAACCGCGGAAATGGTGTACCGTGGTTTACACATTTAAGGGTAGAAAGCACTGCTATTCCGTTATTAAGCGGACACTTACTTCGACGGCGCAAAAGTTCAAAAAAAAAAAAAAAAAGACGACACGTCGCTAATGTGCCTCCGGCGCAACTGAGGGGCTTGTAAGTGAGAAACGACAGCGTTCGGCTTTCTGACGCCCCATGGCAATGACTGCTATAAAACAAATGAATAACCCGTTGCCAGATGCACCTAAATGTGTTGTGCTTCTTGGAGGAGAGAAGAAATGTGATGCTACAGCTCCACACATCCTTTTGAAGAGATTCAAACGCGGTGAGACTGGCTAAATAATAAATCGCTTTGCCTAAGTCCAGGCAACGAATTCTTATATACGCTGCCTAGAAGCGCGGCATTCTTATTGAATGACTGAAAGATATTCAGCACCGCGTTATCTGCATCCTGCGTTGGCTCCAGAACTGGTGACTCTGCGCACTATCGTGCTGCAATAGGATCATTCGGAACAACACTTACTTGCATCGTTTTCTGTCCTTCTAAGCGCTAAAAAATCTTTCTATTCCTTAGATTCTGACAGAACCGAATATTCCAAAAATTCGAATAGTATGTTACTCGTATCCAATGCGAATCGAACAGCAAATATATTCGATTTGTATTCAAAATTTCCAATATTTTCGCGCACCTACTGATAATATTTTCAGTGAGAGGAAGGCTCTCTTTCAGCTCCGCTTAGAACAATGCGATAGTTACCAACGGCCTTGACCTCTGTAATGCCTAAAGCCATTTGCGCAGTTTTTCGATGATTGACTGCCGGGCTAGTGGGTACATTATCAGAGAAAAATAAATCACCAGCCCTTCCCCTGTCCAGAAAATGGGGGTAAGCGAAGCTTGTGGCAAGAAGACGCTGTCGCAAGTGTTCCGCTTCGTTTGCCCTAATTAGTAAGGTCGGCGGCTCTTCGCTGACGTTTGGCCTCAACAAAGCGCTCCCGCAACTCGGGGTCCGCGACTCTTCGCTGACGTTTCGACTGGGCTTCGGAAGCCCTCACGCTAGAATCGGACGACAAGTTTCGCTTACTCCCATTTTCTCGACAGGGAAAGGACTGGCGATTTGGCCTCTTTGGGTCCTATGTGTGACAAGGGTAGTTGAAGGGCGCGTTACAGGTCCCCGAGCCCACAAGGGTATTTGCCATTGAGCTTGGACCATTTCTGCACTGTCACCAGAATCGGCCCACTTTTTAGCGTGCACACCACCACCACCGCCGCCAACACTTGTGAGCCTATAAAGCTTCGCTTAAAAACAGCGCTTCAAGATGGGACACAAGGGAAGAACCACAAGCACACTGTGCTGACTAACAACTGCGTGTTTATTATCTTGCTGAGCCTTCTATACACAGAACTAAAGTAGTACCAACAATACCATGAAAAGAAAGCACACAAGAAACAAAACGAAAAGAAGGAAACAACCCTTGCGCCTGGCGCATTCTTGTTACATTGAGGCTTCAAGAAAATCGATTTCTTTCTTGGACAGCTTTAGAGACGGGATGCTCACGCAATCAAAACTTAAGCGGGTAATCTCAAAAGCCTCTAAAATTTCCCTGGTGCATTTATCAGGGTGTCTATGCACTGCTTCACTCTGCGGCAACATAGGGCGTGAACATCCACACTGCCGACATTGCAAGGCAAGATTGTTACACATTGCTAGTTTTTTTTTTTTTTTTTTTTTACATTGTTGTTATGCTCACTCGGGCTGTCGTTGATACGTCTGCCTGGCTGGCCGACATATCGTTTTCCGCATGTCAACAGCACCGAATACACTAACTCTTGTACACAGTCAACAAAACTGTTTTTGTGCTTGGTCGTGTTCGCTTGTTGCGTGCGCGTGTCGGAACTGACCTTAGCGCATAAACCAATTAACTTGCGCTGCGCAGAAAAAAACACGTTAGGGCCTACAGCCTGACCGATCCTTTTAAGATTGTTTGATACCTGGTACAGGTAAGGCAGCACAACCACTTTTCTTTGCCGGCCGTCTTGTGTTGCCACGTTTCGGCTGGCGTCATTGAGCTTCCTTAGTAAACATCCTGCCGCAGAAATTAGCACGTGTCCAGCACATCCTGCAGCCGAAAGGCGATCAATTTGCTTGCAGAAGCTGTCCGGTGCCTGGTGTGCACGATATTTGTCGATTGCATTCCTTAAAAGAATGCGACACAATGCTTCTTCTTACCAGTTTAGTGTGCGCCGATGAAAACGGGAGCAGTGGCTTATTGCCTCTTGGCTCGTATGACCAGCAGACGTGCCTTTAGCCAAAGATAAGTTTGAAGTCGAGAAATCTGATTGATTCATGCGCCAGGCGCAAGTGTTTTCCTTTCGTTTATTGTGCGTTTTCTTCCCATGGTGTTTTTAGTGCTGCCTTAGTCCTCTGTATAAAAGGCTCAGCAAGGTAATAAACACGATCTTATTAGTCAGCTCAGTGTGTGTGTGGTTCTTCCCTTGTGTCCCGTCTTGAAGCGCTTTTTTTTTTTTCTGTGGTAGCTTTTCGATTTCGTTTCTTCCACTCGACCCGCCACGACGGGCTATGGCGATTGAGCGCGAGGTCGCGGGTTCAATTCCCGCATTTATATGCGCACAAAATGCGAAGCACTCGTCCACTTAGATACAGAGAGAGAGAGAGAAAGGTAAAGGAAAGACAGGGAGGTTAACCAGAGCTTATTTCTGAGGGGTAAAGGGATGCGAAAGGAGAGAGAGAGAAAAAAATAAGTAAAAATAAAGAATAATAAAAAAGGAAGGAAAGAAAAGAAAATCACACACGCACACAAAACAGAACTGTTTCTGTGGGCACTGTCACGCAGTCTGCGAAGGCGTTCTCGTGTTGCATAGTGTGAATTTTCCATCCTACTTAACACAGTGCAGAGTCACAATTTGTCACTGAGTCCGGTGTCTTTCAAGTAACGCAGCAGTGCCTTCAGGGCGTCTCGCGCCATCGTTTGTGTAGGCCAATTTCCAAGGATGTTCTTTTCTGTTATTGGGCGTTTGTTCAGTTGATCCATCGTCGCTGAGAGAGCTGCTCTCCTGGTTGAAATGAGGGCGCTCACAAAGAAGGTGTGCGATTGTTTCATTACACCCGCAGAATTCACAAAATGGGCTATTGGCAATTCCGATAAGAAAGGAGTACGCATTTGAAAATGCTACTCCAATCCATAGACGGACTAGAAGTGTGCAGTCCCGTCGTGGAAGGTTGAACGGAATACGGAGCTGTAAATTAGGGTACGGGGCATGAATGCGTGCACTTGTGAAATCGGATGAATTCCATTGCATCAATGTTAGCTCACGCGCAAGCGCGGAAAGTTTTTTCGCTGCGTCGGCTCTCGAAAGAGGAATGGCAACGCAGTTGACACCGTCATGGGCAGATCGGGCCGCTGCGTCCGCTCGATCATTGCCATGTATGCCACAGTGACTAGGCAGCCACTGATATATTATATCGAGCCCTTCATCAACTATGCGATGGTGCACTTGTCTTATCTCTGCGACGAGCTGCTCATGTGATCCATGGCGCAGTGCTGAGAGTAAACTGTGGAGGGCTGCCTTGGAGTCACAGAAGATTGACCATGGATGGGGTGGTTCCTCCAGAATGAAACGAAGAGCCGCGCGGAGGGCTACCAGTTCAGCAGCTGTTGTTGATGAGACATGTGACGTCTTTAGCTGTATCTTGACGGATATTGCTGGAATCACCACTGCAGCAGCTGAACTTGTAGGTATGACTGAGCCATCGGCATAAACATGTACGCGGCCGCTGTGAACTTCATGTAAAAGTCCTAACGTGGCCTGTTTCAGGGCAAATGACGGCATGTGAGCTTTCTACGTGATTCCTGGCATGGTGAGGCGTATGTCAGGTTTGTGCAGGCACCATAACGATGAGGATGGTCTTGCTGCAGGCATGTAGTTCGATGGCAACGAGGTACGATTGGCAGCAATTATACGATTGAAAGTTGTGTGTGGCCTTTCTGTAAGCAAAGATGCAAGATGGTGGGAAGGTAGTCGGGCAACGTGCTGAATATGCGCCCTGGGAGCGTCGGTGGCTAAGTACGTTGATATTGGGTGATCTCGCGCTATGACAATCGTTGCCTTCGTAGACGCACACTTCGGAAGACCGAGACACGTCCTTGGGGCTTGAGCTTGTAGTCCCTGGAGTACACGCAGGTTTGTTTTGCAGGTGTTGCCTAGCACCGGGAGGATTTATCTTGCGAAACCGAGGAACAAGGCATTATAAAGCTGCAGCATTGACCGCACCGATATGCCCCATGATTTTCCACCGAGGAATTTGAGGAGGTGTGTTATGGTCGTTAACCTCTTCTTTAGGTATGAAACGTGCGGGCTCCATGATAGGTCGCGGTCGATAATTACCCCTTAAAAGCGGTGTTCCCGTGCGTTTGCAATTGTTTCCCCATTGACACTTACAGAGTAAGGCCTCATTGCCTTCCGAGTGAATGTAACAAGGCAGCATTTCTCTGAAGACAGCTGTAAGTTCTGTTTTAGTAAGTACAGTGATATTAACGTAGCTGCCTTTTGTAGCCTTGCTCGTACCTGCAGTCGTGTTACAGCAGACGTCCAGATGCAGATATCGTCAGCATAGATTGATACTCCAACGGTGTTGGGCAAGCATCTGACTAGGCCAACGAGCACTAAGTTGAATAGTGCCGGGCTCAACACCCCACCTTGTGGAATGTTTGGTGGTGGGTCGTGGCGCCATCCTCGGTCATCACGAAGAAATGTCGGTCGGTCAGAGAGCTGCATAGCCACTGAAAAGTGCGGCCACCAATTCTGGCTTCAATCAGAGCCTCTATAATGACATAATGTGCTACGTTATCGTAGGCGCCTTTTACGTCAAGGAACAATGCCGCAGTGAGTCGTTTCAGACGTTTTTGATGTTGAACAAATGTGACCAAATCGATGACATTATCTATAGATGAGCGCCCATGCCGGAAGCCAGCCATATCGTCTGGGTACACATTGCAATTCTCCAGGTACCATTCCAGGCGTGTCAAAACCATTCTTTCCTTTATTTTTCCGATGCAGCTGGCCAGAGAGATGGGGCGGTACGATGATAAGTCTAACGGTGATTTACCGGGTTTGAGAAGTGGTACCAAGCGGCTGCATTTCCATTCACGTGGAACCATACCGTTGCGCCAAGACTCGTTGTAATGGTTTAGCAGCATGAGTTGCGCCTTCTGTCCAAGATTGCCGAGTGCCGTATAGGTAACGCCGTCTGGCCCAGGTGACGAAGAGCGCCTGCAAGTCGCCAGGGCCGCTTCAAGCTTCTCCATCGAAAACATGACATCCATACGGGAGTCCCGAGACGCAGGAGTGACGCATGGTGTAAGTGCACATTGCGGCTGCAAGTCAGCAAGTCTTGAACAAAATTCTTTAGCAATCTCAATCTCTCTGCAACCTTGGTGCAAAGCGAGAGATTTGAAAGGAACACGCTGTTGCGGTGATACGCGAAGTCCACGCATGGTCCTCCATATCTGAGATAAGCGTCAGCGCTTAGATACAGGAGCACGTTGAGGAACCCCCGGTGATCAAAATTAATCCGCAACCCTCCACTACGTCGTCTCTCATAGCCCCAGTGTTTCGCTGAGACGTAAAACGTTATAAATCAATTAATCCAACAATAAATCAACATTGCTATTTAAAATGGAGCTTAACATGCGCTTGCAGGCTATTTACGTTAGTAAGAGCAACCTTAATGTCCGCACTGAACATTCGTCAAATACTGTCAACTCTTGAGCTGCGACACGCCTATGGACTAACGCTGCCTGTGCATCCCACGCAACTAAGGCACCTTTAACCTTACTTAGAGACACTGTTCTCAATGAGATACTTTAAGCCCTTAACTGCCGATGACTAGGCAACTGGTCATGAAATTTCAGCAATTTTTCCATATGTGTATATGCGTGGCTTCTTGTAATTTTGAAAAATAAATTATACGCAATGACGTTTGCAATTTTTTTTTGTCAGCAAGACCAGTAAAAAGGCAACAGGCATTCTTGGCATCATAGTCATACATTTTTTTAGAAAGAATTGGCGCAAAATATGCACACCTAAATGATCTGTGTATCTGTGGTGAACACTGTGCATATCATTTAATTTTTCTTCATTCCCATCGGTAGTAGCACGCTAGGGAACGCCGACAGGCCAAATAATTAAAGACCGCCTCCCCCTTTTTATCTCTTTAAATCAATATACCACTCCCGTTCATTTTGCTTTATACATTGCACGATAAACATTGCCACGCGCATTACAGCCGCAGAAATCCGGCATTCGAGACCGCGAGCAGGCGCGCCCGTGTCCACTCTTGGGTCCGGACACGGCTGCGACGTGGCTGCATGCAACTACCGAAGCAATCTTGTCTACGGTTTCTTCTGCAGCAGAAACGGCTTCGCTTTGCAAGCCTCTTGCGTACATAGCGGAGCCGCGTCTCGACTGGGCGCGGCCTCTTTTTCCGACGTCGGATGTTTTGAGAAAGGATACGTGGGACGAAGAGAAAGTTGTAGTTCCCATTCATGTCGGCGCGCTTGCGTCGCGCTTTGCCGGCCTTGGAGCGAGGCCTGGCGGACCTTCGCCGTCGTGAAGGAAAGCCGCCGCGAGAGCCATTTAGCATGCGAACAAACACGTGCTCCTGCGAAACGGAGGTTGCTCGGTTAAAAAGTTAAAAAGGACGAAGAGAAGAAAGATGAATGCGGCTTTGCGAGTACGCCCTTGGGGCTCCGATGTGCAGGTCGTTGGCACTCCGCAATGTAACGAAAGAGGAATTAAGACGGGAGTGCTTTAGAGAACAGCAACGGCGTTGACGCGAACATAGCGTTGCACACGTTAGACACGTCGTTGCGTTAGACGGCACAGCAGGCAGAAAGCAAGCAAAAAAAAATTCCAAAGGAGGGAGGTCTTGTATTACGGCCGTCTGCTATTATTTTTTAGTAGCGTTCCGACGGGAAAATGGCTTTAACCTCATCTCACGAGCAAGCAAAGCAGAGTGATAAATATTCACCATGTAAACCAATGAATGGACGCTGCTGGGAAGCCAGTAGGTTTCATGTTTTGGGTTACCGTATAAGATTTTCTATGGCTGAAACTGTGAATGAATATTTTTAAGTGACATTTCTATATCAGCGCTAACGGGCAGAGCTTTGCTCAGCGACGACTAAGACTGCCGGTCAGTGTCGTCGGAACCAGCGTTCAACAAAGGGTGCGTTCCTTGAAAGGTTTATGCTATAAGATTTATTTATTTATTTAGTAACGAATGCTGTCGCATTTATTATTAGCGGGTCAAGTTTATCACTACACTCTGAAAACGACGTAAAAGACATGCTTGAAGAAAACCTTATTATAACTTCATTTTGACAGGCATACGAATACTTGAAATAAAGTATTTCCATTCAAGAATTCCGTGCAAAAGCGACTATTACTATGTCCACCCGGCGCTGAAAGCGTTCATTGTAGGGAAATCAAGAACAATAGAGACGTTTCACTATTTGCTCGTGGAAAAGCTGGTCAGCAGAACAAGCTCCCGAAACATTGCGGGGGGGGCTCACACCTTTGCCTACGCCACTGGCATGCATTGAAGGTAGCAAATTAGTGCTCGTATGCCCGAAACGTTCTTTTACGTGAACTTTATGCGCCATTAAATTAAATTATAGGGTTTTACGGGCCAAAACCACGATCTGATTATGAGGCACGCCGTAGTGCGGAACTCCGGAAATTTTGACCACCTGGGGTTCTTTAACGTGCACCTAAATCTTAGTACACGGGTGTTTTCGCATTTCGCCCCCATCGA
This sequence comes from Dermacentor silvarum, assembly GCF_013339745.2. NCBI lineage: Eukaryota > Metazoa > Arthropoda > Arachnida > Ixodida > Ixodidae > Dermacentor > Dermacentor silvarum. The sequence goes on along the minus strand of NC_051157.2, from coordinate 51,747,652 downwards.
AATGCGGCCGCCGTGGCCGGAATTCGATCCCGCGACTATATGCGCGGTTACAACCGTGGAGATAGTATGGTATGGTAAACGCTGTTTTATGCATTGAAGCGCAAAAGTAACTGGAATGCCAATGCTCTGCAATGTTCGGGAATAAATATCTCGAAACTGCCGTCATCCTGAGAATTCGTTCCGAGTGGATCTGCCTTGCGAACTCCACGGCTACAATTTGTAAATTGCAATATGGGCTATAAGGTAATTAGGTAAAAACTTAATTAGTGAATGTTTGTTAATTAGTTGATTATGCATTTCAGTTTTTTGTGCAAGTAATGTCCGCCTCTTCGAGTAGACCAGCTCATGAACATGAATTGTGCTATCTGCCACCGGCAACCCTAAAAAAATGTTGAATGTGTGTGCTGAAACACCCTGTATGTAGACCTGCGTATTATTCTACAGGTATTTAAATTCAAGACAGTCGAAGATGAAGTTCAGCGTTTCGGCCGTTTATATAAGCGCTCGTAGGTGCCTCGTCCTCTGTCCAAGAAGATCACGAAAACAACCTGTAAGGGTCCTCTAAATAATATATATATATATATATATATATATATATATATATATATATATATAGTGTGTGTGTGTGTGTGTGTGTGTGTGTGTGTGTGTGTGTGTGTGTGTGTCGTGCGTGCGTGCGTGCGTGCGTGCGTGCGTGCGTGCGTGCGTGCGTGCGTGCGTGCGTGCGTGCGTGCGTACAAATTCTTAATAGTCGGCTGATCCTTGCATTTGCACTTATGTTATTCCAAGTATTCTTAATCGGGCCCATATGTTTACGCTGTCGTCCATAGTAACTACGCGACTAGAGAAAGGCCCTGTACTCTTCTTTATCGGGATTACCGTTCTGAGAAATGCCTATAGCACGTGTTCGCGTATTTAGGGGCCGCAAATTTCGCACAACTCCACAAAGGTGGGCGTGCTTGGGACGGCAGCACAGCCCGTATACCAGTCACAAGGCAAACGGTTTGGCGTTGCGCCGTGGCGCTCTCGAAGGCGCAAGCTTGCTGGCACGATCCCAGGGAGGTATGAGCCCTCGCCGTTCCACTCGTAACTCCACTAAATGCTCTGACGGGCGCGCAGACGCCCCCTTTTGGCGAATAACAGCCCACTAATCGTCCTCTCTTACACGTTTCGTTGAAAAGCGTGCGTTGCAACCTTACGCTGAACGTAGTTAACCAGGCTGCCTTCAGCGATGCGACCGCGATACGGTGAAAGTATGCGTGTAGAGCCTCCGTATTCGACTATATGCTAACCGTATAATTGTGTCCTGGAAACTCTGTCACGAGACAGGGTGCTTTAGGGCGGCTATTCAAGGAGTCGGCCCACAGTTGCGCTGTTCGTCAAACGTTGAAGCAATGAGACGTAAGCATGCACACGCCCACGTCGAGTCGTTGACTGCCTGATTGCGCCAAGTACAGTGCGGTGTCCTGTACGGGCCAACACGAACCATTAGGGAATAACCAGCGTGAAGCAAACGGAAGACGATGTACCAAATATATCACTCCCAATCTCTGACAGCGCTGTAATACTTCTCGTAGCGAGAAACAGAACATAAGATCTTCTCTCGCTGTGCTCTCTAAAATGAGGTTCCAGTTTTACTAGGGAGGAAGTCTCTGTCTTGCTATTTGTTAGAGCTAGCCTGCAGTCCTGACACGTCACTTAATTAGAGGTAATAAAATTCATTTGGTTGACTCCATGTGTAAAATGGTTCATACATTTCGTATTCCGACATCGCACAGTACTGGGAATGTAATTTCAGCAACTGGCAAATCAACCGCTCAGTCAGCTAACGAAAATTTCCTTAAATTTAAATTAAGGTTGTCTGGTCTGGTCTGGTCTGGTCTGATACGGTCCGGTCTGGTTTAGTGAGACCTGGTGCGGTCTGGTCCGTTTTGGTCTGGTCTATCTTCTGCCGTGCTTGGTCAACATTGATAAGTGAATGTTGCTTATGTTTTTTGGTGACCGTGTTTCACCGCCTAACCACTGTTACAGTGCCATCGCTTGACACAAGACGCGCCTTCATTGCGCGGAACTTTCTCGAATCTTGTCGGTAATCAGATTGCATGCGCGACGCGAATAGTAGTGTACATTCTAGAACGCACGCGAGCACCAGCGATTGTGCTGGAATCCACGATGAGTTTTATACAAATGGCAGATAAGATTTCGACGATCGATGCCGGTGCTCGCCGCTTTCATGGGTTGGTAATATCGACGAATGATTAATCGATTAATCGAATAAATGTATCCTGCAAAACGATTACTTTTCATCGATGTCCACCTTTCATTTAATCGGCTTAATCGATTAGACTTGCACGATTAATCGTTTTCGAGAGTTTACAGGAGCGACGCTAAAATTTTGACATCGTACTGAAATGGCGGCGTAAAAGCAGTGACTGTGCTGCGGTGGCACAGCGACTGTCGACTGTTTTTCCGAGTCCCGAGTGATGCCGAGCCGAGCGCTTCCCCTGTATTCCCCCACACCGCACACGCCACCACGCCGCCGAAGCCACAGGTACTAGCAGCTATCCTCTGATGAGTGGTTAAGTGTTAAAGATGCATTAGATTCGGGCACGTCACCGCCGGCACAAATATTTTTCGCTGGTCTCGGTCGCACGCGTTCTACGTGCTTTCCCGAATCGTCGGGAGTGAAAAAAAAAATGATTTCAGCTAATGCAAAGAATATTATGCTAGTGGTGTGGGTAAAAGAAGCTGCACCGATTTCTGGGCTCGCAGTGAAGAGCTCCTTAGGTTATATTACTGCGACGCACTGCATCCTGCTCCTCAAACTGGTCAATACCAATATATGATGCTTTAGAAATCATTCCACATAGGTGTTAAGTAAACAAACTTATCTTAGTCGCTAATGTGATGAACTAGAGCGGTGGGGACCATGAAGAATACTCAAAAGGACGACAACAGACAGCACTTGATGATCCAATATACAGGGTGTCCTAACCAAACAAAGCAAAATTTAAAAATATGCAAATGCCCCGTAGCTGTACAGAACCAAAGCAATGTTGTTTGCTGTCACTTGCCTGTCGTGACTGGCCGCTCGAGGCACTTTGCGTATATTCGCTGGCTTCCTTTCACGCTCGGAAAAACACTTTTATGTAGCACGTATTGAGCAAAAGAAAGTTGTATCGGTAGTTTTTAAGTTGCTCTACATGTTCCTCATTGACACTTTTAAAAGAAACATTACAAGCGTTAATAACGGCCAACAATGCCGCTCTCTTCAAGAAATGTTGTTAACGCTTTTAGAGCGCTCTTTTGCAAGGCCGTTGTTGACCAAGGGCCCAAAAGTTTCCTTAAACTGAAAGGTCTGCGGTCTAATACCAATAAAGTTGATTTAAGTCGGCGTCTTGGTGTGTCGTGATGTGGACAATCTAAAAGGAGGTGATATACATCTTCATCTACAAATCCACAATCACATTCGGGGGTTTCCGCACGGCCAATTCTATGTAAGAAATGTTTTGTGTAGGCAGTGCCTAGTCGCAATCGATGAATAAGGGTTTCCATATTTCTGTCTAATGACAACGGAAATTTGAATTCAATAAGCGGATCAATATGGTATAAATCATAGCTCTTCGAATTCTGGTCAAACCACGTATTTCTACACATTTTAAAAGATGTTGCCCTTATGATACAGCGTAATTCATTTTTTGATATTGGGAGCGAAATTGCCTCATCTTTGAGGTGTGCTTGTCGTGCTGCTTCATCGGCTGCTGTGTTGCCAGGAATGTTACAATGTCCAGGTATCCACTGGAATCTTATTTCATGCTTCTCTTGGCTTGCCTTCGTGAGGTCTCTAAGTGTTTCGTATATTATACTATCACTGATTGTTTTTGATTTTGTGCTGCAGAGTGATATGAGTGCCGCCTGTGAATCGCTGAAAATTACCCATTTTTGCGCATCTCGTACTGAAGTTATAAATTTTAACGCACATAGGATTGCGAACAGTTCAGCCGTTGTGGACGAAGTCACACGAGATAACTTAAACGATTCGTGTTTATTGAGGCGTGGTATATAGAATGCTGAAGCTGACGAGGTTGCTGTACTGGAGCCATCTGTATAGACGTGTACGTATCCTGAATACCGCATATAAATCTGGTAAAGTGCTAGTTGTTGAGCAGCTTGAATGCACATGTCTCTTTTTCTGAATATGCCATCTACTGACAATTCGATTTTTGGACGAGTAAGCAGCCATGGAGGATATTCGACATCTGAGTTCCAAAATTCATTTCTTGGCAATACATGAAGATTTTCCTGAATTTCTTTATTAACATAACATCTATCTCGTTTCATTATGTCTAGAGCCAATGGGTGGTTTTTATGCTGTGTTTGAAGACGAAAATAATGCCGGCATGTTTCTGTAGTTCTCATGACTGGAAACGGTGATTGGCGAGCCTCAGCTATTACAAGACGGCTGGAAGTCGCTCGTGGAACTCCTAGACATATGCGCAGTCCTCTAGCTAAAAGTCTTTGAAGTCGCTCTTCTGACGTGTGTGAAAGTCCGTGCAATATGGGCGCGGAATACGCAATTTTTTGTCGTATTAATGCATTGTAAACAGTGAGCATGGTCGTTGTTTGCTGTCACTTGCCTGCCGTGACTGTCCGCTCGAGGCACTTTGCGTATATTCGCTGGCTTCTTTCACGCTCGGAAAAACACTTTTATGTAGCACGTATTGAGCAAAAGAAAGTTGTATCGGTAGTTTTTTAAGTTGCTCTACAATTTTCTCATTGACACTTTTCATCTAATTATAATATTTGAGAAGTTGATTAATTAAGACTAATTATGTAATGAAACGGAATGCAAAATATAATCCGAGTATCTACAAGCGACGGAAAACAACATTGCCTTGGTTCTGTCCAGCTACGGGGCATTACGATATTTTTAAATCTTGTTGCATGATAGTTGGGACACCCTGTAGATGATTCAACTGGGGTTCGAAGTGCAGCTCGCAGATCTTCGTAGTCCTGTCTAAGGCGTTGTATGCACGGAGCACGGGCCGCTGCCACGCTTTAAGTGCCTCATCGTCATCAGGCACCGAGAAAAGGGATGTTTTTCTTTCTGCTTTTCTAGCAGAAACATAGCCTGTTGTGCAGCCCGGCGCAAAACAGTGCGTCTGTCGTTTCACGCGACTTGCCATGGCTACTTACAGCATGGCAACGTGTAAAAATATTGTCACCACAAGGAGGCACAACTGCACAGTGTGAATGCGAACGGAAACGAGCGTGGAGCAAAAAGAAGCGAACAGAACCATGCCAACCGAGCGCACTCGCTAGCTCCGGCAGCAGCCAAACTACAGCGGAGGCATCTTAGTGTCGACGCGCGCGCCACTACTCGGCATCATGAATCCCTGCAACACGCGACGCGCTCTTCGACGGCTGCGTTGCTTCCATGGTTGCTCCCACCTCCCCTTCTAGCCACCGTACCACAGGCTTAAAATGCCCTCGCAATTCAAGTCATACTATAGCACCCCACTAGCTGATCGTCGTGCCACTCAGTCCGCTAAAGACGTGGCACAGCATGCGCACCGGTTTGGAGCACGTATAATGACAGAACGATGAAGTTCATGTCAATTCCAGCAAATCTATAGCGTCCTAGAATCTATTTTTGCATACTGGTTGTGTGGCCATTCAAGGAAGGTGTCGGTTTCATCGAAACATGCCAGCCAATTGACATTCCTTTGCTCTGTAGAAAACGGCAGATGGTTTAAAATTCTAAACCAGTCATTTTCTTTTTCCCTGTGCATATTGCAATTTCTTGAATACTTCAGTTGGACTTCAGCCTTTCACTTTTGCCATTTTTCTTATTTAATTCTGGACTAAGTGCTATATTATAACATATATTGTTTATCTTTTGAAAAATCCCTAGTGCCAACCATATTTATTCTTTAACAAGTTAAAGATTATCCTTTGTGAAACGTTAATACACTTCTGTTTCAAACTTCATTCCACCTCTCAAACATTAAAATAGGGTCCTACAAAAGTAGATAACAATTTTTCCACCTTTTTAAATGTGCCCGCCAAAAATATTGATTAATCAATTAATCGATTAAAAACCCAGCATCGAAAGCGATTAATTGATTAAAGAATAAAATGGTGAATGATTAATCGTTATTCGAATAAAAAATTAATTGACCATCCTTACCGCTTTCATTGTGCTTGATTTTCTGGACACTAGTTCACCCAATAAACAGTTAGCTTGCGTCACTCTCAGGTGTGCCATTCTATGGTTCTCCCCCGTCTCTACAACGTGACAATATTTATTCAACATTCGAATGCACCGGAATTTAATGTGGCAGGCAGCTTGTCAAATGATGGCTTGGCAAACAAAATTAACGATCGTATTGTGTCTCTGCATCTGAACACAACCGCGTTTCTTTCGGTGCGACGTCATTGTTCGAAAAGTAGTTGTCTAAGCTCAGCTTTTTGACAGCTAAGCTTGAGTGCTCGTATGAAAAAAAAAAAGAAAAGCAGAATACCTTCCTCGCACACTATAATGTGCATGCCATCTGGGGCAAGGGTTGTCGACTACAATATTAGAGCGATGTCCCTATAGGCATCCGCCTTGTTAAAATATCAGTCACCATGGAAATTTGTTGGTTGCCTCAGATCTTTTTGGTGGTTTGCAAGTGTATGGAAAATGCCACTCCGGAGCAAACATATTTATGCGCGACCCATGCCCTCCTTAAGTAACTAGCTCAAGTCACCGAGTGAAAACGACAGGTGATGTTCCAGTGTTCTAAGTCACTGCGTGATCAAAGGAAATTGTATGGTGGTTGCGTTTTTTTTTTTTTTTTTTTGCCCGTGACTGTTGTGTACAAACGACGCTGCACCACGGCTGTAACTGCACGCGACACACCAGACTAGAGCTCCGAGAATCCACCGTGGGTCAGAACATCAAGGCTACCGGACATGGACAAAACGTTTACTGCCTCGTGTGCATGCGGCTCTCGCCAACGTCTGTCGTAAATAATACACGAAGTCTGTACTCTGCCACCGACCGATACGCCTCCTTTCAAGGACATGGCCCGACCCTGTATGTAACAGGGGCTACGGGAAAGGAGTTGCGAAGTGGTCAAGTTTTCCAAGTTAAGGCCGTGAGGGGAGATGAACGGCGCCATCAAGCCCTGCTCGGGCAAATCGTGGGCGTCGCGTATACAGCGTCTCGACGTTTACTTCGCGTTGAACGACGTGAGTGAGGATGCGAAGAAACGGGCGCTTTTCCTTGGCCTTTATGGTGCCGACACTTTTGAGACTGTGCGCGCGCTGGTCGTGCCGAAACTCCCGGGAGAAGTCAGCGTCACTGATTTGGTAACACTTTTCCAGCGGCCCTTCGACCGCTGACCATCCGAACATTACAATCACCGGTATGTTTTTCAAGGACGCGACCAACGGCCGGAGGAGTCGATCTGCAGCTACCTTGAGGCACTCAGGAGTTTTACAGTAGACTGCAACCTTGGAGTGCTATCAACAGCTAAATCATCGGCAACGTCACCAGACAGCCAAGCGACCGCTTCAGCAGTGAACCCCACTACCATGCCACAATATGTGATGCTCCGCGACAGGTTCGTCTGTGGCATCCGAGATGAACATCTTCAGCAGAGATTGCTCGCGGTAAAAGACCTGACATTCCAACCTGCTCTGTACAATTAACCCCGTGAGCAGAAATAATCTCAAAAAAGAAAGAGAAGTGGTTCGGTATGAGAAAAAGAAAAGTGCGCGCTACCTTCTGCAGCCCTTGAGGGAACACGGCTCAGCGAATAATCGAGTGAGTGGCGAACTCGGGAGAAATTAACAACATCATGAAAAGAAGCAAGAACTCGACTTCACGACATTGAGATCGATGCGACGGTCCGCACGACCCTAAAACGTGAAAGTTCAAGGCAGCAGAGTGCCGTTTCTACTCCAAGAAAGGTCATACTGAACGCGCCTGCATAGCGCAGAAAAAGAACAACATACAAGAATGCTCCAATACCCAGCAGTAGGCGCACAGTGTGAATTCACTACCCACCAACTATACTTCACTATGCAGCCAGTGAGTCCTGCTACGAGCATCACGCAATGGATGGACGATCAGACTACCCCAAGTTCCTCGTGGACTTCAAAGTGGAGAGGAAACCGCTCCATCTTGAGGTAGACACAGGTGCTTCATGCTGCCTGAAAAGCGAGGACACGTATCACAAAACGTGGAAGAAGAACGCGTCCCGCCTTTCAAGCGAGACCCTCGGCTTGCGCTCATGGTCGAGGGAAGAGCTCCGTCTCCTGGGCTCCACACAAGTTTGCGTCACGTTCAAATTAACGGATCATGAGCTTCGATTGCTGGTAATGAAGGGCATCGGGTACTTCCTCCCCGAATGGGAACTCGCAACAACGCCTTAGGAGATAGTTCACGCAGGCTTCGCTGGCATTGTAGAAGAGAGAATGCTGCTAATGGTTCTGGACGCATACATCAAATGGTTGGAAGTGCGCTCCCTGCGCAATAGAGTTTTCGCAACTTCTGGGTTCTTCAAAAAGCTTGTGACTGACAATGCACCATCCTTCATTTCAGTAGAAGTACGGAGTTTCCTAAAAAATAATGGGGTGACCCACATACGTAACAAGTGTACCGTATCACTCTGCAACGAATTGCCAAGCAGAAAGGGTTTTTGAGACGAAAGAAATATTGGCGAAAAACAAGGACGGAACATTGAACTGTAGGCTGTCCTGGTTCCTGCTAAAGCAGCACACCATCGCCTCCTCATCAGCAGGCAAACGCCAGCAGAGCTTACGTATGTTGGGGAGCGAGGTTGATACAGCACTCTTTGCGCTGCGAGGCCTTCTGGAGTTTGTAGATTCAACTGGGACCGCCACCTTGACAGCGCGCGCTACAACGCTGGCCCCTTTGCTGCATGAGGACCGGCACCTGTTCTCTTCTGCACAAGGTGGAATCCGCTACCCCTCGTGCTCTTCTTCCTCTAACCATTTTCACTTCTCACTCCCTCTTCCTTGACGTGCTCCCTCAGGGGTTGCATAATTATGTGTAATTTCCTTCTATAGATCATTATCATCATCATCAGCCCCACTCACGCGCATTCAACCCAAAGTATGACATATACAGGGTGTTTCAGCGAACACTTTCAAACATTCTTAACGGTTGCCAGGGGCAGATGGCACAATTATAGCTCATGAGCTGGTCTACTCGAAGAGGCGGACATTACTTGCATAAAAAAATTGGAATGCTTAATCGAATAATTAGCAAAAATTCACTGATTAAGTTTTTAACTAATTACCTGATGGCCCATATTGCAATTTATAAATTGTAGCCGTGGAGTTCGCAAAGCGGATCCACTTGGAACGAATTCTCGGGATGACACCAGCTTCGAGATATTAATTCCCGAACTTTGCGGAGAAATGCATTGGCGTTCGAGTTAGTTTTTTAACAGAACGTCGCTTTATGCATTGAACCACAAAATTAACTGGAACGCCAATGCATTTCTCCGCAAAGTTCGGGAATTAATATTTCGAAACTGGTGTTATCCTGAGAATTAATTTCAAGTGGATCCGCCTTGCAAACTCCACGGCTGCAATTTGTAAATCTCAATATGGGTCAGTAGGTATTTATTTAAAAACTTAATTAGTGAATTTTTGTTAATTAGTCGTTTATGCATTTCAATTTTTTGTGGAAATAATGTCCGCCTCATTGAGTAGACCAGCTTATTAACTAGAATTGGTCCATCTGCCACAGGCAACCTTCAATAAATTTTGAAAGTGTTCGCTGAAACACCCTGTATACTTATTTTCAGAAAAAGGCGGAGAGGTCGGCTTGCTCTGCAAAAGCGAACAAAACCCATACCGCCTGCAGTACACAGTGTCAAGAGCAGGGAAAGCAGTTTTCTTTTGAAACTTCAGAGGGAGGCCGAACTAACTGAGGGTTGTGGAAAAGCTAGGGCACAGATCGGGGCTCATTAAAGAACCTAAGTGTACGCTGTTATTGCGATCAAATCGAGCTTTCCTTTTTCAGACACAACATGGAATACTTGGTGGCACAGGATAGCAGCTGTACGCCTGCAGCGAACAGAGTTCCGGCCCCATTTATTCTTGGGACACAGGCAGATAACCTCGCGTCGTCGGAGGCCACTCCTTCAGAAACGCCGGAGCCTTCGCAAGCTCCAGCGATCGAACTAGTGATCGACACTACCCATTCGCGTCTGTAACGGGGGTGAGTGAATGAATTAAGCTTTATTTGGAACGGGAGGAGAAACACCAGAATCGAGTTCCGAGAATCCTTCGCGGCCCCGAACTTCCGGAATACTGCACAGAGACCGACAAAGTGCCTCGAGCGACCAGTCGCACGGCAATTCTGCGTGCATTCGCGGGCTTGTTTCACGCACGAAAAAACACTTTTATGTAGCACGTACGGAGCAACAGAAAGCTGCATCGGTAGTTTTTCATGTCGCTCTACAATTTTCTCATTGACACTTTGATAATTAGGGCAGTACTTCTCGAGTTAGATAATTAATTACAATTAGCTAATTAAATCTCAGTAACGAAAAAATTACTGGTGGCAACTCCACTGTACTGGAAACGATACGCACTAGGTTTGCTTCGCGTAACGCCGTTCCTCTTTTTTTAAGTCATGCTGCGTGATAGCTGGGACACCCTGTATATGTATTTAAATGGCCGGATTGGAAGATACTTAGGCTGCTCCGTTTTTCTCTGTTCATAAAAATAAACGCTCTGACACAATTTAGTTATCTACAAAAATTCACCGTTATTTCCTCTACTACATACGTGACATCCCCTTCAAAAAAACGTATAGCTTCTTGTGCAGGAGTCCTCCGTGCACTAACGTGTATTCTCATTTTTGCGGAGTCAAGAGGACTGCTGCGCTTGAGCAGAAACACCGATCTTGAAGCCACTTGCAAGTTAAAACGACTTACCTACGCAGCAAAAGCCTTGACCATTCGAGTAGCCCCCGCGGCCAGCCGCAGCCGCGGGGGCTAATCAAGGCGTGCCAGAAACATCCCAATTAGCATAAGTATACCGTTCAGAGGCATGTGCGGGCCCACTGCTTCCTCCTATCTTGCCGCGAAAGCTTCGAAGATACTACGGGAGTCGAAGGTCGAAAAAGTGACAGTAGCCCGCCTGTTGTACGGCAGATACTCTGGAACAGTAGACACTCTTTCATCGTCGCTCTCCTTGAAGACAACGGCATTCAAAGGTTTATAATATCTAAACATCCCGGAACTAGAACGTAGGGGAATTGCTAGGTGGGTGTATATACACTTCAGAAACTCCATGACCTAAGGGAGTTTTCCGATCAGAAGCGTGTGACGCAAATTGCCGCAAACATTGGCGTTTGTGGATGGCATATTGCCACAAGAATTTGCCGTCGCAGAAACTCATTGGGCTATTGGTTTCTGCTGCTGACCGCGAGGCTTAGGGTTCAATGTCCATCTTGGGGCGGAATGCAGAAACGCTCGGCTACCATGCTTTCGGTGATGAACGTTAGAGAACTTAAAGCGGCGAAAGTTAACGCGTTTGCCACAACTCCGGCGTCTCTCACAGCTCGTGGGGCGCGTTGGGACGTCAAAGCCCATCATCCCTTTTTGTCTCTCTTCGAAAAGCCCGTTGTTATATGTATCTGCCTAAGCGCATAGGATACACGCGACATCACTGTTCCCGCTACTGAATTTGTTTTCACGGTCAAGATTATCCTCTGCTCTTTGTATACACTTACATCAACGATTGGCCGAAATCCGCAATATTCCATTTGGCAAATGTGTTAGTTGCTGCGTCGCCCTGCCCAAGTTCCTACTTTTATTTGCAGTCGTCCATTCCTCCCGTGAATGAATGAATGAATGAATGAATGATGGCTGAAGGAGCGTTATGTCCCAGAGCTACCAGAGCTTCTGTATATACGGTGTGATAGGTTACAGCTGTCGCTACTAGTTTAAATGGCGGCAGAAACACGATAATTTTTGCCGGCCAAAATATTTAGTAGTGGTGGTGAGGGAGAGGAAAAGGATAAATGAAAGGCAGGGAGGTTAACCAGAACTGAGCCCGGTTGGCTACCTTGCACTTGGGGAAGAGAAAAGGGGGCAATGATTAAGAGAAGAAGAGAAAGTCCTCTGCGGATATCGTCGACGTGGTAACAGTTCTCTTCTCTTCTCTACTCTGTATCACAAACGGTCGTTCAGTCCCTCTAACCTTCAGAAATCGCAGCACACTTTTTGTGGCTTTATGTAGATGCGATATGCGAGGCCATGGTCCCAAGATCTTGTTCGAGGTGAATGGTTTCCTTTCCAACTGATCTATAGAGCTGTGCAGAAGTCATGTCTTGGTAGTAGTAGTAACAGTAGTAGTGGTAGTAGTAGTAGTAGTAGTAGTAGTAGTAGTAGTAGTAGTAGTAGTAGTAGTAGTAGTAGTAGTAGTAGTAGTAGTAGTAGTAGCAGTAGCAGTAGCAGTAGTAGTAATAGTAATAGTAGTAATAGGAGGAGGAGGAGGAGCGTCACAGCGGCATGCAGGATGTGCTGGCATATCTTAGACAGCGCAGAATGCCTGTAAGCTGTGACATAGCGTGCAGCAATTCGTACTTCCTCAGCAGGTAAAGCGTGTGAGTTATATGGCGGGGTGCAGATTGGCGGCGGCAAGGCCGGCGGCTATGAAAAGTGCGAGGGGGGTCAGACCCGGAAGCGGCGAATCTCATCCCGACCTTCCTGCGGTGAAGGCTCGCAGCCCAGAATCCAACCTTGAAGGCCGTTTCGCTCGGCTTGCGTTTCCACTTTCGCCCTTCACTGCACCGTCCTGTTTGCATGCGACGCAGGTGCCTCCTGGCAGCTGTGTCACAAACAGCACACCAACGGTGCGACGCACGTACGCGGTTGTGCACGAAAATCTCACAGTGAATGGCTGTTAAGGCCACCGAAGCTGCCCGCTAAAGGTGTCCCTCCGCTGTTGGCAGTTACACGTTGGTCCGTATAACGCTATAGGTGTGGGGCCACCAGTGTCGGAGCATTGATGAAGAACCATCTCTGATTGTGAGCAGTACGTGCATATTTATGTAGACTTTGCGCGTCAAAACCAATTGATCACGGGAAAAGGAATACAGCGTGTGATTCAGAATTATGCGCTTCCCGTGTCCTGTACTCAACGCGTGATTTGCAGAGCATCCAGATGGTAATTGCTGATTTTTTTTATAAAGACAATTAAATAAGCCTGCCCGCGTGAGTTATCAGCATGCATCTATAAGGACCTCCTTAGTTACACCGTTTCATTTGCTTCCACGCGTAAGTTTATTGCGCTAGACAGTAAGTTTTTTCGAGTGGTTACGGAATTTAAAGAGTAATCAAACTGTTTGTTCGCGCCAGGTATTTGTGCGAGAAGTCTTTATATTTTATCGTAATATATGGTATTTCGGCTAATTAACGGTATTTATGTAGCTATTTAGTTATTTTTATTGGCCACATACTGGTTGAAGTGCCTATATAGAGTTTTCCGGACTGAGCAGGAACACAAGAATCAAGCAGTTCCGAAGCGCCTGCGTTCAGGACAGTTATGTAAATTTTACATAATGATATATCATATTATATTGTTACTAAAATAAGTTGCCCGAAATCGGACAAACGAGCTAGTTGGCTGCCGAATGCTAAGTTGCCGACTGCTGGCTGTGCCATTGGGGTTGTAAATAAATAAATAAATAAATAAATAAATAAATAAATAAATAAATAAATAAATAAATAAATAAATAAATAAATAAATAAATAAATAAATAAATAAATAAATAAATAAATAAATAAATAAATAAAACTGGAAGATCCCACGCCCTGTGGGAATCGATGTTGTGCGAAGCAGTGTGCGGGGAGCCTACCAAGGTAACGAAACGACCATCAGAGCACCAAGACGTAGGAGGCTCTTTCATGACCTACATGACACGCAAGTCATGACATTCATGTCATGACATTCATGTCATGAGCCCTCAGGAGTCCCATTAGCTACACCTGAGAGACCTTAGGGCGAAAGCCTTACTCCTGCTCATGAATATGACTTCGACCATCAACTTTTAGCCCTTTCCTTCATGAGTACTACATCCGAATCCATTCAATTGGTTTTGGAGTGTTAATCTTTTTTCGCATAGTCATTGTCACTTTTGCTGAGTCATGCTCATAGTTATGACTTCTACCATCATCCTTTAGTGTTTCCTTCACTTAGTACCCACGTCCGAACCCATTCCAGTGGTTTTTGAGTGTTAATTTTTTTTCGCTGAGTCAGTGTCATTTTGCTGAGTCATGGTCATGACTATAACTTCTAACACCATCTTTTAGTGTTTGCTTCACTTAGTACCCACGTCCGAACCCATTTCAGTGGCTTTTGAGTGTTAATCTTTTTTCGCTGAGTCATTGTCATGACCTCTCACTTCTGTTCGTCATACAATCCTGTCATACTATGCCAATTTTGGTACCTACCAAGTTAAGGAAACGACCATGAGAGCACCAAGATGTAGGCGGCTGTTTCATGACCTACATGAGACGCATGCCATGATATTCATGTCATGACATATCATTTATGTTCGTCATATACTCTTGTCATAGTATACCAATTTTGGTAGATACCAAGTTAACGAAACGACCATGCGAGCACAAAGACGTAGGCGGCTAGATAGATAGATAGATAGATAGATAGATAGATAGATAGATAGATAGATAGATAGATAGATAGATAGATAGATAGATAGATAGATAGATAGATAGATAGATAGATAGATAGATAGATAGATAGATAGATAGATAGATAGATAGATAGATAGATAGATAGATAGATAGATAGATACTGTCAAAGTACCAAATGTTCGCCAAGAAATGCTTCGTATTTAATAAATAAATAAATAAATAAATAAATAAATAAATAAATAAATAAATAAATAAATAAATAAATAAATACTACATCTTGACCACCGCCAGACACGTTGAGCTGAAGTAAATGAATTCATAACGTCGGGTAAATCGATACCTTTGCTTTGACGCCTCCTGTGGCGACTTCCTCTTGTATCATTGAGATAAATAAGCATATGGACCACTAGCGCCATCCGTCGACAGCGAAGGCAACTTCATTCCTGGAAGGAAAGGAGGATGGAGATGGAGGCATGCGTGACGATCTGCGCCACGAGCAGCGCGAGTCATTCAAATCTCGAGATCTCCTTCCTGAATGGCACTAATGAGAACAGTTCGGCTGCAGTAGCTCAATTTAATATACAGATTGTCTCAAACGGTAAAGCTGTTGGATAGAGACATGCATGACGGCGGAGCAGTGCTTGTAACACGAAACACAAGTATCTATCTCATTTTAATTAAGCATTCCATGTCCCAAACGTTCGATATGACAAAAGGAATAATTTTTTAGTTCGGCGGCGTCCGCAGAGAGTTTCAGTGCGGATGTGTTTCGTACAGCAGCGTACAAGCTAGATTACTAACATGCTGTATGGCAATACCGTATTACGGTCTTTGCTCAATTAAAACAAAAAAGTAGACATAATATACAGAAATCCACTTTTCACGTGATCGAGAGTGGAACAAAATATTGTCATGGTCGGGTATCAAGATGAGGGAAAAAAACGTTGCAGTACCTGATGAAATAAAGATTAACATGGTTAGGAAAGAACACGCATTGCGGAGTCCTACAAATCTCTCGACCACACCCAGCTAGACATATCTGACCCTTGACTACTTACGGAGTGTTTGCCGGCATCGACAGCTACTGTTCTTAGTAGCGCACTGAGCATCATTCGCGAGGAAGCACCTCCAAAATGGAGTGTTTTTCGTGACATTAAGGCAGCTCTGCATTGCTTATTTACCGCCTTACACCATGGACCCTACGAAGAATTATAGTTCTAGAATTCCTAGAGCGCCTTCATTGCCTCGTCGAGCAAGGACACGGTGTCACCTTTCAGTGGCCCCCTAGCCAGTGTGGCGTAATGGGCAACGAAGATGACGATGAAGCTGCTCGATCTGCTCATGAAGATGGCGTGCAGGAAGCAATCCCACTGTCAATAACAGATGCAACAGCGGAACTTCGAGTGCTTGCGAATGCTGCCACACAATCGTTGTGGAACACACTTAGTTTCCAGCACACACGTCTACATCGACTGGACCCCTGTCTTCGACTTCGTCCTCCACCTCGACTATCTACCCCGATACAACAGTACTTTGCCGACTGTGGCTTGATGTAACTTTTACAAAATTCCTTGCTTTCCTCGTCAAAAGAGAGAGAGAGAGAGAAAACATTTATTTAGACCATCGAGGTCGTTGATCTTGAGGACGAGTGGGTGGTGTCCTCATTCCAGGACTCCACTGGCCATGGCTGCTCGACGTACTTGCTGGACGAGAGCTTCTTGTCCCGCCAGGGTATCGCCGGTCAGCTTTACCTCCCACCGCTCAAATGACGTGTTAGGCCTCTTTAAATGTTGAGGTTTGCCCCCGCACCCCCACGAGATGTGAAAGAGTGTAGGGCGTGTGTCGCCGCACCAGGGGCAGATGCCGCGATATGTTTGTGGCTATATTTTCCTGTATCTGCGTAAGTTTGGGAATGTGTTTGGATAAGTCTGAGGGCTATTGCTTTATCAGTGCTGAGCTTTTTGTGAGGGGGAGGATAAATCCTGCGGTTGAGTCGCTGGATCTCGAGTCCGTCGCAGTAATCTGATGGCAAGGGCAAGGGTGGGGATTGATGAGATGATTGGTTTTGCCCCGCTCGGTTGATTAGCGCTCGAGCTAAGGCGTTCGCCCTTTCGTTCCCCTTCAGTCCCGCGTGGCCCGGCGTCCACGTGATTTGATGGGATTCTTGGAGCCTGGGGCCTAGAATCTGAGCCGCCAGCACCAGTGTTCGTCCGTTGGTAAAGTTACGGCAGGCCTGTTGCGAGTCGGTAACGACATGAACTTCCCTGCCCACCCTGTCATGTTGCTTTATCACTAGCGCCGCGGCTATGGTCTCAGCTGCAGCTGGGGTCTCTGCCCTGACGGAGGCCGCGAGGGTCAAGGAGTTGTCTCTCCCGTTCACGGGACCGCTCCCGTGACGCCGGGTACGTAGGGTACGTAGAGTACGCCGCCACGTCCACATACGTTACGTACGGGTCACCCTTGAATTGTCGGCGCTGTCTGTCGACCCGCGCCTTGCGTCGTCCTTCGTGGAGTTCATGACTCATGTGCTTTGGTATAGGGTTCGCCTTTCTCTTGCTTCTGACCTCGGGCGGGAGTGATCGTTGTCCATTGAGGGCACGAAGCTCCGTTGCCGTTCCTGTCCGGTGGAGGATGGCTCTGCCTGCCGCCGTGTTCTGTAGTCTGGCTTTTTGCGAAGCCATAACCGCGTCCGACAGCTCAGCGAAGGTGTTGTGGATCCCGAGAGCCGCTAACTTATCGTTTGAGGTGGTAACAGGGAGAGTCAGGGCCGTTTTGTATGCGCCTCTGATGATGGCATCTACTTGTTCTTGGTCGCATTTGTTTAGCGAGTCGTAGTGATATGGCATGATATACGTTATTCTGCTGATCACCAGAGCATGTACTAGGCGGAGCGTGTCCTCTTCTCGCTCGCCCTTGCGGCTTCTTGTTATTCGTTTGATAATTCGCGAGATCTGGTTGGTGGTGGACCTTAGGGTTTGGATGATGTGGGAGGCTTTCAAGTTGATCTGGATCCAAAAACCCAGAATCCTAGTCTTCTTGCTTTCCGTGATCTTGTGGTCCTCTAGATAGAGTTCGATGAGGCCGGGTGACTTGTAGATTCCTCCTCCGTGCACCCGGATCACCTCGGACTTCTCGGGCGCGCAACGCATCCCGCTCGCAACGCATCCCGCTTCCGCACGGCCGTCGCGGCCTCCTGAAGGGTCGCTTCTTTTCGCGCGAGGGAGCCCGTTGACACGCGGTAGCAGCGAGGAAGCTGTTCAACAGGCTCTTTGCCGTTGTCCCCGATACAGCGCGGCCAGGCAGTCACTCGGGACCGCGCTGGCCCGTCTTGACGACCGGCTACTTTCGGAGCAGACAGTCCTGGAACACCGGCCTATTCTGTCGTCGCACCGCAAGTCAGTCAAGGCACTCTTGAAGTTTTTGCGTTCGAGTGGCCTATTAGAGAGACTATAGTTCTCATGAGCGTTCCCCACCTCCTCCATTTTTTTTCGTGCATTTGCTTTATCTATCCTCTATTCTTTCCATCTTTCATTTCTACTTACCCTTCCCCCAGGGCAGGGTAGCAAATCAGAATGTCTTTCAGTTAACCTACCTGCCTTTTCCAACCCATTTCTCGTTCTCTCTCTTATTTGCCGAATGTATTGTGCATGACGAAATGAGCTTTGCAAAAAAAAAGAACGGGGGGAATAAGAAATAGAAATGCAATCCTAACCAGCTTTCAGAGTGTTCATCTGTAGCGTCCCCCGACACCACCACAATATGGTGTCCCTCGCAATATTGTCAGTTTTCAACGACAGAGTATTTCATTACCGTTGCTTGCCTCCTGCAAGTGCCCGTGGTAATCGAAACGAAGTTAAAGAAACACTAAAGACAAACAATAAATCAGTTACGGCTGATAATCTATTCTTTGAAAACTTCCTTTGCATTAATCTAGCCGTAGAAAGTTGATTGCTCGAGCAGATAATGAAGGTCAAAGTTCTATTGTTTTAATATCGCGTCGAAAATTCTGCGCCGGTACGTCAGCGTAACGTCACGACTTTCAAAGTACCTTTTTTTTCGGATTTTACCGGTTGCGGCTCAGCAGAAGTTCTTTAAACTTCCAAAGTTCATGTCCTTGGCTATTTTAGAACACGATGTGCAGTCTGCCTTTCAGCGATGAAAGATTGACTAGTCCCGAAAAGTCGCCTTCAAAATCTATGACTTCACGGTGAGCTAGTGCTTAAACTTCAAGGTGGCGTCAGCACCCGACTTAGTTTTCGCGTGTTTTCTGGCATACCCAGCTTCTTCTGACGTTAGAAGTCGCTTTTTTATGGCGTTGTAGTATAAGCGTAGCGTACTAATACAGCTCAAATAATTTTTCTGTTCAGTGTCCCTGCAAGAGGAGAGACGGGGACAGGGACGGATGACAAGGATGGTGCGTGGTATTCACAACTCGGAAATGCATTCAACTAGGTCACCTGACCTTAGCGACCTCAAAAAAAAAAAAATCGCATTACGTATGCCGCCGTTGTAACGTAGCTGTCGACAAGTTGGCAGGCAGAGAGGAGGCTCAGTTAACTATTTTTCATAGCTTTAAAACAACGTTAGCTATAGAATTTATTATGAAAATGTATTATATTATAGTACGCGAGCGCTGGTCACTTGATGCACTGGCCTGCACTGAACTGTGCAGAGTTGTGCAGAGGTTCACTGTCATGCTCATTTCACAATCAGAGGTAACAGTTGCTGATAAAGAATTTTTGCAACAGTGCATACCTCTCAGGGAGGCAAAGTATTCGAAGAATATGAGAGCGGCTCATAAAGCCGTACAGATTGCAGGAAGACACGTAGAGTTGTGAAGTGGAAGCGGCAGGGAATCCCGTCATGCTGGAGGGCTATCTATTGCTATAGAGAGTGAACTCATATGCGTCGGCCGTATCGATGAGCACGCGATGCGAAGGCATCCGGTCGATCGCCTATCGAGATTGCGAGAATTTTCTGACGGCTCTCAAGGGCAGCGCAAGAGCTTTGTTCGTGCCGCTTTAATGACCTCAAGGCAATGCGATCCTACAAGTACGCGTATAGGCGGCGGAGCTGAAGACTCGCGGCGTGTAAGGAAAACGAGGCACGCTAGCGCTCGAGGATAGTATGGTGTCAGTATGGGGGAGCGCGTTTGTAAATAGCTGACGTAGTTCGTGATTAGCCGGTGCAATAGCGGCGTCATCGTAGTCTCGGGTGATCGCAGAGGGCGCACGCGAACGGCGCATCGTAACGCAATCGCGTTCGTGAGTAGCCCAAATTGTGGAAAAACCAATGAGCAGGCTCGCGCCACGTACAAGGAGAGCTGTTTTTGTCGGCTTAGCAAGGGCGCTAAGCCGACAAAAGCTCCGGTGAGGTCGTTGTAGGTCCGCCTCCGCGGAGCAAACACGCACACGTCTTGGTAGCTCGAGGAGAGAAAGAGGAATCTTCGCAAAGAAAGAGACGCTAGGAAATGCGTAATAATTATTGCAGCACTTCCGGTAAGATAGAAGGGCACGCAGAAGGGTTCAAGAGATCTCACAACCCTCGATAGCAGAGGGGACAGATTAACAACCACCGGCACAGCGGGACGTCAGGTTGCCCATGATGAGCTCCCATGGAAATCGTCGGAATCTCCCAGCACTTGCTGGGCTTCCGTGGCAGTCGGTCGATGTTCTGGGATGTTCTGCAAAGCTTGAACAGTGCTCTGGCGCAGAACGTATGGCTGGGCAGCGTACTTACCTAAACACGTAGCCGCAGGGATACAGCTCACGCTTCGTCATTGCCATAGTTTCGTCGTTGTAATCGCGCCGTCGCTGTCGTACTTTTAACTGCTTTGCGCGGTGTTGAGTCACGGACGCTAACTCTGTGTCACTCTAAGAGAACAGCGTTCTTTGGCCCTTTCGCCAGTTTTCGTGTTGGTCGGTGGTCGGAAGTTGGCGGTAGCTGGACTGTCACCGCCTATACAAAGGCGCCGATACAAAGGGTACATCCTCTCGAGATAACAAAATGTGGGGTGCGCTCATCGCCGTACCTCTTTGGGTCCATTTGCTAGATACTGTGTTGGAGCGCTTTTCCTGTGCTACGCCGCTACGGATCTCCTGGTTAACGGCTTTGTTCTGTACGCAGTTAAGGAACGTAACAACATAGGCTACCTATATATCGATTATCACTACAACAAATGTACGCCTCCAAGCGTATCGTTCCTTTCATAAAGCGACTAGCTTTCTAGAAGCAATCGGCTATTCGCTTACAGTGAGAATCGTCGTCGGTAGTTTCTGCGCAATATTTTTAACATGATGAGACTGATCAGAAAAAGAATGAGAATAAGAGATTGATAAAAGCCTTAACAACCTTCTTGGCGACACGGAAAATGACTGAAATGCAGCAGCATTTCCCGGTTTTCACAGCATCTGAGCCGATGTGCTCATTTGTTTTGTCTTCGAACTAATTATTTGTTTACTGAAACAGCCAAGGTCGTGGCGCCATGGCGTAGAAATAAAGGACCCGCTGCTGTGCCTTGGTGGCTATGGCGCTGTTCCGTTGAACACGAAGTTACGGATTCAGTTTTCAGTTTCAGCTTATTATCCATTCAATACAATGATTATGTAAACAATATAATATACAGACGAGGGTCCCAAAGTCAAAGACTGCTACGGGAGCCCTCGGTTCAAATGAAGAAGAAATGTATACAAAGCATGGGTTATAGCAGCAAAATTAACACCGCAGAAACAAAAGAACACTCGCAATACAGTACAATGATAAGAGACAATAAACAAAGAAATGCATATATCAAGAGGCCTAATTATACAGAACAACATATTATCGTGCATGAAACTATTTACAAAAATAAAACACTTCATTGTTTGAATGTATTCAGTGATGACGTTGGTTTCAGAGAATGTGGTAGGTCGTTCCATATTTTTAACGCTGAAAACGAGGACGTCATTTTTCCATAGTTGGTGTTACACTTAGGTAGTAGAAAGTCGTAATTATGCGCAAACTTACTGGAATTTGTATTAGTGAGTAACTTGAAGTCGACAAATTCGTAAGCAATATGTTTGTTAAGCAATTTAAAAAAGAGAATGCTCAAACGATACTTAACCAAGCCAGATACCGGTAGAATAGAATTAGCCTGAACAAGCGGGAGAGCATCTGAGTAAAAGGAACTGTTGGTGATTATGCGAATAACCTGGTTCTGTATGTGCTGAATAGGCGATAGGTGACAGTTATATGTGTTTCCCCAGGAAGCAATACCGTAGGTGATACGACTATGAATGAATGCAGAGTATAAAGATAGTAATGTGTGTTCTGAAAAAAAAAATGCTCGTGATTTAATCAATGCTCTTATGCCGTAAGCTGTTTTTTTTTTCCACAAATGCAATATGATTAGTAAATTTCAAGTTAGGATCTAATTTTATGCCAAGGAATGACACACAGTCCTGCAGCAGGAATGAGGTGACTGTCAAGGGTTACTTGGGAAGTTGGGGTATACACATCCTCTGTTTTGTTTTAAATATTATGGACTGAGTTTTAACAGGGTTTACAATTAAGTGATTCAACTGACACCATTCTACAAATTTCGATAGTACATTGTCAGTTTAAGGAGTAAGATTGGTAAAGACTTCTCTGACAGTGAAATAGTGCTATCATCAGCATATAGAATAGTATTAGAAATATTAAGAAAATCAGGTAAAAACAATGAAGGCCCCAGTATTGAGCCCTGTGGTACCCCTTGATTAATAAATTTTGATTCGGAATAAGCACCCCTTACACAGACCGTTTGCTCGCGGTCAAGTAAGTAATCTTTTTTCGAAAAGTTAAAGCTGGACCTGTTGTCCCTAACGATTCTAGTTTGGTAAATGAAATAGGATGATTAACAGTGTCAAAAGCTTAGTAAAGTCTACAAATTCTGAGCCAAGTATAGAACACCTGATGTAATCGGTTAATGGTATAAAAGCTAAGCTGGTCGAACTGCTAGGACGGAAACCAAATTGGCAAGGTTTCAACAATTTAAATTTTGTTAGGCAGCTTTTTAAGCGCTTCAGAAAAAAATTATCTATGATTTTACTAATGGGGAACAAAATAAAGATTCGGAAATAATTAGACATCTGAGATTCATCACCTTTTCTATAGACAGGAATTATTTTCGCCTTCTTAAGCGAACTGGGAAAGATGCCACATTTGAAAATTAGTCTAATTATGCAGCTCTGTGTTTCAGCAAAACCAGGAGCAACAAGTTTTAAGTGGTAGGCAGAGACATTATCTAGTCCTGGGCTAGTTTTTTTTAGATTCAATATATCAAAACAGACCTCATCGGCTGAGACAGGAAAAAGAAAGAAGGTATGATTGCAACGGTACAACGGATATGAAGAGGCTATCGGGCTATTATTCTACACTTCATAGAAGTAATTACTAAATGAGTTGGCTATACAGGATGATTCGGATGCAGGTTTCAATTTTATAATTTATTTTATCAATGGTTCTACTACGCAGGGGTGTATTAAAGAAGTCGTTGAAAAGTTGCTATTGTTTCTTAGGATTATTTCTAGCCTTGCAGAATTCTTCCCCATAATAAAGCCGTTTCAATTTTTTCAGTATATTGGTCAACATGGTATTGTATTTTTTTATAGCGATGTGCTAGGCTTACATTGAACGGCTGTTTTTTAGCCTTCCTGTAATGATTATATATATTTTTTTCGCATGCTGGTTAACAAACCGTTTGTTATCAAAGGATTAGGGAGAAAGCTAATTTTTTCTTACATTTGACAGTTGTAGTCCTAGCGTACACGGCTTTCACAAATAATGAGCGGAGCTTTTGGAGCGCCTTTTCAGGATCAATTGAGTGCTAACTGACGCCCAGTTGGTACCACTTATTGTATTAACAAAGTTATCCAGTCGAAACTAGAAGGGAAATAACTAGTGTCATACCGCATTTTTTCTCCGGCGAAAGTAATAAAAATGGGAAGACGATCTGTGATGGGCATCTCAATGACACCTGCACTTGGAGATGGTGTGATCCCTTAAGACGTGATCAAGAAGAGTATTAGTTCCAGAAGTGGAAAATCGAGTAGGAGAAGTAATTAGAGACTCAAGCCCAAATCCAACAAAAAAAAAATCGCCATATGATGTTACTGAACTATTATCAGCATCCAATAAATTAATGATAATATCACCAACATTAAAAAATCGTTTGTTTTCAGCAGAACTTTTATGAAGAACTGTGGAAAGATTGTGTAGGTAATCGGGAATAAATGAAGATGGGGAGCGATGTGATACACAACTCGCCGGTTTTACTCACGATTTATTTTCAGCAGTTGACGCAGGCTTTCAAGTGGACGCAGTGTTTCTCGATTACTCTAAGGCTTTTGATCGTGTTCCTCATCACCGGCTTCTAACGAAATTAACGCACCTCAATATTCATCCTAACGTGATCGCCTGGATTAAAGAATTTCTTTCCAATAGACAACAATACACATGTGCTAATGGCTATAACTCTTCTTCTGTTCCCGTAACCTCTGGAGTTCCTCAAGGCAGTGTTCTAGGTCCCGTACTTTTCTTAGTTTTTATTAATGATCTCCCGAAACGTGTTTCCCCCAAAATTCGATTATTCGCAGATGATTGTGTTATATATAGAAAAATTACTAACGATGCTGACCGCCATGCCCTCCAAACTGACCTTGAGGAAGTGACAACTTGGTGCTCCTCATGGCTAATGTCCCTGAATGCGTCTAAAACGAAGCTAATGTTATTCACTAACCATTCCACTCGCCTTCCTACAATCTACTTACTCAAGAATACTAGCATTGAACTTACATCAACCTACAAGTACCTTGGTGTCCATCTTCAGTCTGATTTAACTTGGCACTACCATATTAACACTGTATTAGCATCAGCTAACCGAGCATTCGGTCTTCTCAAGCGTAACCTCAAGCATGCCCCATCCCACCTAAAAAAGCTAGCTTACATAACACTCATCCGCCCAAAGATTGAATATGCTTCTGCAATATGGGATCCTGATCAAACATAAATCAACAACATTGAATCCTTGCAAAACCGTGCTGCTCGCTTCATCTACTCCGATTACTCCCGCTTCACGAGTGTCACAGCATTAAAGCAACGAGCCGAGTTGGAACCACTATCACGTCGACGTCACTTTGCTCGGCTAACCCTATTTCATAAACTGTACTATCATCGCACGCTTCATAATGACTTCTTTTCTTCACCTCACGTTGTCTTCCCGCGCCGTGACCATGATAACAAAGTAGCACGCATAACTTGCCGCTCATCTCTTTACGCTAAATCATTTATACCACGCACAATCATTGAATGGAATAACCTAGCGTCATACATAGCGACTGAATCTAATTTATCATCTTTTCAGGCTTTCTTACGAGAAAAGTTTACTTAGACTGATAGCAATACCTATTTTCGTTATGTACGCAGCAATACATTTAGCATCAGTGTGAATATAATGCTGCATCAACCACTGTTACTATGTTTATATGTTTTCTAATCACTAGACCATTGCGATTACTGGAAGGTGACGGCTTAGTTTCGATCCATACTGAATCACAGTTAGACACGTCTAAACGCAGGTCAAGCCTACGTTCGTACTAGATTTCCGAGGATATGAAAATAGCCGAACCACCGTGCCGATCATACCTGCAGTGACATTATTCGGATTGGAATGACCAAAAACCATATAAGTTGCCATCAGAAGAGCCAAGCCAAGTTTCGGAAATGCACAAAAATGAAAAGGAATGGCCTAGTGCGTCAATAAAGGCCGTAATGCTATCTTGGTTTTTGCATAAACTGCGCGCATTCATGTGTAGTAATGAGCAATTATAATTTACGAGCAACGATTTTGTTTCCGCTGTTGAAAGCAGTGCCATGCAGGGATGTTGTCCGGAACAGATATGGCAAATGACAAATGTTGAGGTGGATAGCTACGTGACGACAGATCAGACTCGGCACTTATTAGAAAGACCTTGCTGTCATCAGTTTTACGCGCTTTGATACGGCACATCTCGGTCCAAAGGTAATACCATTTCATTTCTCTTACAGCGAAGATACCTCACCAGCCAAGGAAATCTTCGTGTCGTTGGCGTAAGCAAGAAACGCCAGGCTAAAAATTGAATACAAACAGCATATCTCCTTTGAAATCAGGCATACAGCATACAGCTCAGCACTCGTTTTCAAAAGAAAAACCACACAACAAGCATCAAAACTAGATGATGAATGATAAGGCGCGTATAACAATGGGAACACCTTCCGACGCATTCCGTTAGAAATTAGGTTTGCAGCTTCTTCGAAAGGGGTTGACGTCTTCAAAACCCTCATGTGAAGTGCCAACCATATAATGTATGATAATGACGTCTGCGAATAATGCGAAGCACGTTACTTCTCCCGCGTGTGTTTCCCGGTACAGATTACGGTTGCGTAAGCTACTCCGAGTGGAAAAGTACCAAACAGCATAGAAATACGTAGTAACGTCATCACGGTATAGCAACTCATTCAGGTTATTCCAGGCTACTATGGGTAGACCACGGAAAGTAATGACGCCAGAAGAACAGCGTGAATATAACATCGTTGTGAAGTAATATAGAGTGTGGTTAAGTAGATTTCACTTGTCTCTGGTTTCACTCTTTGTAGAGCCATGTTTGTGAATTCAAGGGACGTCACAACGGGTAATCGTTGTGGGGGTCGTTTACAGCCGCGGTTTTTACAGCGTAAGCTGTTATGGGCTCATTCCAATAGCCGTTTCGGTTCGCGATGGTGTCCGCCGCCTGCGCCTCCGCCAACGGTGTCCGGTGACCGTAACCGCTCTCGCCGGAAATGCGAAAATAAGTACGCGGTTCCCGCCGGGATCGAACCCGGGCCCGCTGCCTGGGAGTCAGGTACTCTACCACTGAGCAACGCAAGCGCTTGCTATCAGGTAGCGGGAAAATGCCCTATAAACGCACCCTAGGCAGGCACGCAGCCGCTGGCGGCGAGATGCGATTCAGTCGAAGCGCGCAGTCAACGCGATCCTGAGCCTCCGCCAGTATGGTGGCGCCATCTAGTTAAGGCGCCTGCAAACGCGGCGTGCCTGACATGCAAGTTGCACATAGCATTTGCATGCTGCATGTAACTGGACCTGGTTAACTCAAGCAGGCTAGGTAACTATTTGTCATCAGCCCGTTTTGAAGACTCCAATAAACAATCATCTTCACGGGTCAAGGGATGTGAGATGTGCACCACGTATTCTGGATACCTCTTCGGTACACGTTATGGCGTCTCCTCGCAAGGTACGAACCGCTGCTGAAGATGTGAATCGCAGAGCTACGTGCGCGGCTACAACCAGGCATCATTTCTGCCTGTATTTTCCAAAGGCTTGGAGAAAATAATTTTGAAACGCCTGACCTCTTTCACTGACCGCTTCAACTTGATAACCTCTGCACAGTATGGCTTTCGCAGAAACAAGTCTACAGAGCTCGCACTACTGGCCCAAGAGGAATTCATTCTAGAAAATTTCGAGTGTAGAAATATGGTGCTTGGGCTTTTTTTAGACTTTTCAAGAGCCTTCGACCTCATTAATCATGATATTCTGCTTCAAAAAATGGATCACTATGGCATAAGAGGTGTCACGCACAAACTAATCAAGTCGTATTTACTATACCGTACTCAATTTGTTGCCATCGAAGGAAATCATTCTTCAATAAAATGCATTAAAACAGGCGTCCCTCAGGGAAGCATCCTGGGACCGTTTCTGTTCATACTTTATATTAATGAGATTGTCCACATTGATAAAACAGCCCATTATATAATCTATGCTGATGACACGAGTTTATTCTTTTCGGGCAAATCATGTGCCGATTTGGGTAGTCGAGTGAATAGCGCACTGTCTGAAATTAATGCATGGGCCCAAATGAACTCCCTAAAACTAAACATTAATAAAACGAAGGCAGTTTTATTTCACCCCCACCACGCATATGTCCAGTTACCCACCATTTTGTTAAACAACTCTAAAATTGAAGTGGTAAAAAGCTTCAAATCATTGGGCGTGTATTTTTCACAAAACATGATATGGGATGATCACGTGAACTACATTATTAATAAACTATCTAGGACAACAGGCATTATGCGCTGCCACTGATACAATTTTCCTACCTCTGTTAACATACTCATATATAACTCTTTATTTTTGTCTCTATTAAATTACGCGTTTCTTGTATGGTCAACAACAACAGCTGCAAACATTAGCAAACTTACCGTCCTGCAAAAAAGTGCTCTACGCCTAGACTGTAAAGTCCCATATCGCTACCACACTGCAGACTTGTTTAAGAAGTACCACATCATTCAGATTACATCAATGTATGATTACAAGCTATGCCGTTTATATAAACTCGGTTTGCTGAAAAATAATGATGACATGACAAGCCTAGCAAGGCTAGAGAAAAACATTCATGCTTATAATGTACGCCATCCTGAAGTGTGGTATGTTGCGAAATGTAGAACTAATTACGGAAATAAAATGTTAAAATTTCAATTGCCTACACTTCTAAACCACATAATAAAAGAAAATAACATTGACATATCTAGTACATCACCAAAACAACTGCGTTTAATGTTTGTATAATGATGTGATACGACGATTTCCTTGTTCTTTATGACTGTTTCGCAATCCCCTTTTCAAGTGACGTTTTATATCTTTTGTGTTTCCTTAGTAGGTTGTACTTCCTTAGCCGCACGCTTTTATGCTTCCCCGTGTGCTAGGGGGGTCAGGGCACCTCAAGCTGTTCTTACAGCTTTTACCTGCCCTCCTCGTAACTTTTTCTTGTTGCGGAATAAATTCAATTCAATTCAATTCAATTCAATCATCGGGCTCAGCAGACTGCTGTGCAGAGAGCATTACAAGCCGCAGCTCGCCGTCGACGCCGGGCAGACAGTTCAGATCGTTCTCGTCAAAACGAGCCGAAGAGACTTTGCCGCGAAGACCCTGTTGTGCATGGTGCCGAAATTGGAGCTACTCTTGAGCCGCTCCACCAGCTTGTGCTGTGATTTATGAAAAAAGGGCAAATTTGCCTTCACTTATGGGGATGCGAGCTGCTTTAGTGACGACGCTAGCACAAAATTGTGTCGCCGCCTGCCGGCAGCTGCAGAAATAAGCCGGTCAGGGAGGTCAGCTCGCATCCTCATAAGTGAAGGCAAATTTGCACTTTTTCTCTTAAAAACCAGGCAATTAACTGTGGTAAGTGTTATACTAAACGAAGTCGACTCCACTATGCGATAATTCTGCAAAACTTGAACAAGAACAGTTCAGCGGTGAGCGCAAAACTTTTTTTCAAACATGCACCGCGAAATATGCCGGACCCTGTACATACACATGGTAGGAAACTAAACCGAAATTGGTCCGTATAAGAAGTATTATAGTAATTTATTTAGGCCTTCCTGAGGCTTGGTAATATTTGTTCGGGTGTTGCAATGTCTGACATTTATTGTCATTTAATGTCAGTGAAGTGATAGTACAATATGAGCGGATTTGGATTTAACTTACTCTCCGCCACTCCCCCCCCCCCCCCCCCCTTGCATCTACAGAGCATAAGAAATCATGCTGACGTGATTGCGTTCTTCCTTTTCTTTACTTTTCTTTGTGTGCTTGAT
The DNA here is from genome assembly GCF_013339745.2 of Dermacentor silvarum. Lineage (NCBI taxonomy): Eukaryota > Metazoa > Arthropoda > Arachnida > Ixodida > Ixodidae > Dermacentor > Dermacentor silvarum. The sequence continues at coordinate 51,718,316 of NC_051157.2, read as the reverse complement.
GCTTTATTTTTCTATACGCTTAGTACTCTTATCGAACTATGGTTGATCGACTATACGCCGACAAATGCTTATCTGAAACTACTTCTTTCCGCGAAGTTTTGGGATTCTCTATAGTATAGTTTGCGTCTTCTTTATAGCGCCCTGGCCTCTAGTAGTTTTCTTTCTTCTTTTTCAATCAAACAGTAGATTTAAGTATTGCTAATGTGAGCTTTCCTCTTAGTATGTCTTGTTTAGCTTGGAAGGGAGGGGTGCTCACTGGAATTGTCGTCTGCTGCTAGAAGTACGGTCAAACGCCAAAATTGCGTCACTTTAGCATTAAACGGAGCGGCAAACTATGCCAAATTCGGCTTAATCACCGTGAATATAACAAATGCATTGAGTGATCTAGAACCTGCATTGCGGTAGCGAGGAAACTATTGAACACGTTCTTTGCCGTTGTCCCCGATACAGAGCACACAGCCACTCGCGACCGCGCGGGCCCGTCTCAACAACCGGCCGCTTTAGGAGAAAACCGTCTTGGAGCGCCGTCCTTTACAGTCATCACACTTCAAATCAGTGAATGCACTCTTGATGTTTTTGTGTTCTAAGAGCCTAATAGAGAAGAAACTACAGTTCCCACGGACGTTCCCCACCTCCTTTTTTATTTATTTGTATTTTTAAATGTATTTGCTTTATCTCTCGACTGTTCGTTCCGTCTTTCCTTTCCACTTACCCTCCCCCATAGCAGGGTAGCAAACCAAAATATCTTCTGGTTAACCTGCGGGCGCCTTTCCCACTCCGTCTCTCTCTCTCTCAATATTCCTTGCCACATAACACGTACGCAATCAGCGTAATTAGTCCCCAAGATCATCAACAACAATGAAAACAACCAATTTACGCCCCGAGCAACACCAGTAAGGACGGCCTGTTCCATCCGCGCCCTCAGCTCGGCGGAGGCAGAAGAGGCGGCCATTGCCCTCGCAGCGGCAGCCGGATTTACAACTAAAATCAGCGACTCAAAGACCGCCGTATCCAACTTTGCCCATGAAATTGTGGCCCAGCCACGCTACGAATACTGCATCCCCTACTCTCCTCATAACAACAAGATAGTGAAGAAGAACCCACCCCAATTGAATTGATATGGGTCCCGGCTCACGCAGGGAACCCGGGGAACGAGGCGGACCACCAGTGTGCTCGAGGATTCGTCAGTCGAGCGGTGGGTCCCGTCTCTGACCCAGGGGACCTGGTCAGCGAGCCACTGACCACATACCACGACATTGCGCAATACTACCGCCTCGCAAGACGGAAAAAACCCCCACCTCATCGCAAGCTCACCAAGGGACAAGAAGTCACCTGTCGCCGACTCCAAACGCACTCCTTTCCCAGCCCACAAATATACGCACACTTTTACCCCAACTTGACAAACCCACACTGCTCATTATGTGGGTCCATAGCCTCCCTAAATCATATTCTCTGGGACTGCAGAGAAGACCCCACTCCCACCAGATCTCCTGGCCGCTCCCTCGCCTGAAGCGTGGAACGCGGTACTTATGAACCCGAACCTGGAGGTTCAACTTCGGGCCATCAAAAGAGCCGAGGAGGTGGCTGTATACGGCATCACCTGGTAGCCACCCCTCACTAAGCCAAATTCATAAAATAAAGTTGTTTCCTCCTCCTCCTCCTCCTCCTCCTCCTCCTCCTCTCTCTTTCTACATTAATGTTTCAAATACGAATGTTTCAGATAAAGTCTTATCTCTAAAGCATTATGAAAAATGAGGTTTGTCAGTGTTTATCTATGCTTACGTGTCCCGATTGTTTCGTATGATTTTCGTCCACGTCGTGCTTCTTGGATTCCAATGAGGTGCCTTATCCACTTGTTTTCCTTGTTACGTATGACCATTCTACAGCCTCGTAGCTTGAAGATGGCAACGATCACCGATATGACGAGTATACACGGTGGCAACCTAAGAATGCAGTGGCAAATACACATCGATTTTGTTCAGAGAAATTGTATAGATTCGCCAGCCAATTACGTTCGCTCATTTTCGTTACGCCACGGTGGAGCCGAACTCCCTTCAATGTAGGCGTCTCTGAGGAACTATGTTTTGGAGCACGGAGGCGCGGTGTAGAGGTGCGGTGCCGCGTTGTAGGCCGAGCTCATACTTGATTCTTAAACTGTATCTGATTGCACTTTGTTTCTCTTACTCGAACGCAGACTTACCGTTTGCAGATTGTTTGCAGGCGCAGCGCCTTCTTTTACTGGAACGGTGATATGTCATTCTAAAAGCTTAGGATTCATATTGACTAGGATGGGTAATTGCGGACCGCCTGCCTTGCGTGGTTGTACGGCAGACTCCCTCCCACTCACAGCCTTTACCGTGACCAAGTCCCCGTACTTGTCGGAGTTGTTTATTCTATTATGTGGGAGAAACATACTTTTATTTCACACTAATGCCACGATTGCCCGACTTCTCACAAGCCACAAAAAGCGCATATTTGTTCGAAATTTCCACAGGTTTTGGGTGATGATGTATCACAGTCATGTTGCCTGCTCAGAGCTTGTTCACTTGTCCGGCGAAGAAGATCTCGTTGGTCTTGCGGTCGCGGATGAAGAACATGAATGGATGGTCAGCCGTGAAGGGGAATGGCTCAATGCCGATGCGGTTGACGCTGACGACACCGGAGACCGCCGCAGCCTCGGTGCCCTCCTCGTTGACGTCGACCACAGCACGCTGGAGCACATCGGACACGACTAGCTGGCGGTCGCCCGTGATACCCGACAAGTCCGCGTCGCCGAATATCTTTCCCAAGCCCAAGTGGGTCAGGTTGCTTTTCAGCGGATTCAGTTTGTCCAGCTTGAACCTGCGGCGGTAATCGAAAGAGGCTTCGAATGTCGCGCGCTTTCAATGAATCACGGAAAAATTACAGCCGCAACAGCGATCTCCACGAGGAAAAATATTTGGATATTTATGAATAGGCTCTACAACTCCTGCATTAAGTGTTGCGTTTAAAAAATACATTGAAGGTTGATTGATTAATCATCACAAATATTGACCTAGGCGTATAGTAAAAAAGGCAGTTTCGAAACCCGCATTTCGAACGATACGTCGGTTCGCTTGAGGAGCAAATTCCTTAATAGCACAACCTATCACAAATCAGGCTATGTAGAATGCTGCGTAAACACCAAGCTCTGGCCTTTGTGTTACTGCCAACTGCACGGATTGCTGGCTTTAATAAAAATGCTGCAGTTTTCGAAAATAATAATAACATAGCATTTCGAGGTTTTTTTTTTTCTTCCCTTAGTAGAAGCGTATCAGCATCATCAAATCAGCTTTGCTCTAATGTCTGATTACGATTCCCACACTACATGCACCTTCAACATTCGGGATGAATAGCGTTCGCCGGAAGAAGCGAAGAACGTGAGTAGTAGTAGTAAGCTGTGCACAGTGGTGGCTGGCGGCGTATCGTGCCCGGTAAACCCCTGATGGTATAAAGCCACGCAGGACCAGAACGACAGTTCACCTCCCTTTCCAAAGCATGAAGGTATAGTGCGAAATTAACGGGAGTTTCACTAGAAGTCCAGGAGTGAGCTACGCTCAAGCGCACAGTGGTTTTACTTCGTCAAAGATAGTGTAGAGTCTAATACACAGCACAGAGAACTAGACGAAACAACACCCGCCGTGGTGACGTTGTGGCTTTGGCGTTTCGCTGCTAATCTCGGCCGCGGCGCCCGCATTTTAATGGGGGCGAAAGGCAAAAACTCCCGTATAACGTGCACGTTACGGAGCTCAGGTGATCAAAATGAATCTGGAGTCCCGCATTGCGGCATGCCTCATAATCAAGTCGTGATTTCAGCGCGACTTAGTTGCACGGTAGCGGGCGCTACCTTGCAACTAAGTAAACATCGACAAGCTGTCGCTCTGTCAAACAGTTACGCATGTATACATGGAGCCTTGTTCCACATATTTTATTTCCTTGTTAATTAATAGCCTAAACCTGCGGATAAAACCTTGATGTATACACATGCGTGGCTCGTGTTTCACAGCGTTTGTTTTGTTGTAAGTTAGCACTCGCGGTGTTTCGTCTTGCTCTCTGTACTGCGTATGGGAAACCAGCGTTGAGCAGAAGGCGCAGCGACAGTTCGAATGAGCAACTCAAACATGCCGACGCCGTCCAGTAGAGAGTCCACGAAAATGTCACGCCATTTGAACGATAATAGACGCGCACCTGTATCGGTAGTTTCTTTATCCCGATGCGTCCAACCAAGCTCAGTGCCCATGGCCATGTGCATTGCAATGAGCGTTCTAGCACGCCAGTGCCGCGTCAGGTCAAAAGCTGGACACATGCGCCTGAATATGACCGGTGAAGTTGCTTAGTGCAGTTTTACTTTCTTTTGTGTTGTTGATAATTAATGTAAGTACTTGGTCGTTTTAGGTGTGCCGCCTGTGCGTCACACGGAACAAAGGCAAAATTAATTTTACTTCGAGATATTCCATACTTTACTAGCCTATAAATTGCAGCTAAATTGTGTCTACCTTAAGTTCCACCAAGTACGCTCTGTTCTGAGTCTCTAAAACTGAGAAGTAAAAATGTACTGCAAGGCGACACTCACTTAGGAAGGGAAATGGCCACCGGGAGGCTTCTCAGCGACGCAATGGCTGCGTTGAGCTTCTCCATAGTCAGAACCTGCTTGACAGCTTCCACACCGTCCCGCTCCTCAGGAAGTACGATGACCATGCTGTAATCGCTGTCACGATACAGAAGTTCCAATACTTTCGACTGCAGCGGCTCAGAGAAGCCGCGGTTGGTCGTGTGCCGCAGGAACATGGTGTCCACCTGTGTACCCTGGATGCCGCCGTTGTAGAAGACGTGCTTAGTTGTCTGGCTGGGCTCGAACTCGCGTTCCCAAAATCCCTTGAAGAGTATCGCGTTCATGAGCACCAGCCGCGTGTCGGTGTCCAGAGGTTCATTGAACAGCTTGTCGATCTTGCTGTGCGTCGCCTGCTTGACCCATTCGTTGATGGCGTCCACTGCCTGCTGACCGTTGTGCTGGAAGTCCACGTTAAATACGTGCGCGTTGAAGGTGCGATTTAGAGTATCGTAGTAGCTGTCGAGGACCTTGAAGCCCTCCTGGACCGCGGCACTATTGGCCACTTCGAGGCCAGCTTGCCGGGCGTGCGCCTGCAGCCTGGAGTTTTGATGGGAGAAACCCTCTTGAATGTCGCTCTCGTTGAGCGAGGCCGCGCTGTATCCGAGCCCTTGGGCGAGCTCCTGCAACGTGGCTCCCCTGGCCCCGATGAAGGCCATGCCAAGGGCTGTGGAGAGGCTGTACGGCGAAAAGAAGACGTTGTCGTCCGGTGGGCTTGGGAGCACCTTGAGCAGCCGAATGGCGAATTCATTGTTCGCTTCAATGAGCTTGTGTTCCTTCTCCGTCTGGCCGAAAGAAAGCTGGAAGCAGCTCACTGCCAGCACTGTGGCCAGCGTTGCAAGTGGCTTCATGATGCCTCGACTCTGCATGCGCGCAAGGGTGGAACAACAGGATTGAACAAATGGGCCGCTACACGGGGCCCCACCATACTTAGGGAGGCACAGCGGCAAGAGGCACTTCATTAATTAAATAATAATTGAACATTTCTAAGGATTATCGTTACCTCACTACACACTGAATTTTGAATTTGTGATGTACCATAGTTCGGCGACTTAAGCTGAAACTTAACTATCATTACGTGGAGTTGTTAGGTGAGGTGAATGTCAGTGATGTCAAAGAAACACGACGCCATTCTATAGCACTGGAATTTAATCTGTTTTACCTTATAAATCCTTCGAGCGGAAAGAAAATACATGCATACTTTTTCAGAATGGTGAGGAGTTTATCTGTGATTGATAAATGGCCTATTTAGCACTGTGACGGAAACAAATATTATAGCAAAGGTAACTTTTTTTCCCTGTGCCTACGTCGTATAAACAACGCAATAGATGTACGTTAATTACGATCGCACATTCTTAAGCGTTCATCACAAAATTGCAGTGGGGCTTATTCCATACCTCAGCAGCCGCTCCGCTCTCAGTGGTGGTCTGTTTACGAACTGCCGAAGCCGCGCAAGGTATGAAAATTGCTCGCACTTCCCCACCGCCTGCCTCGTCTGCCACGTGTGCGCGGAGCCGGTTCTAGGCGTTGCTTATATCGGGAAGCTCGATTCCTCGCGTCGAGACGGCTTCGAAGCTGGTCAGGGGCAACTTGGAAACACTTCGCGACACCCTCTCTTTCCAATGCCTTCAAAATAGCGTCTAATCTGGCGACCCCAGGCGACAGCATGTCGTCTCTTTTACTGTTTCTTTTTATATTTGCTCGGGCTATGATTACGCGGTGTTTTGTTTCGGCACAGCGTCGCGAAGCGATAGAAAAAAAGTCAAGGTCATTGAAGCCTCGGCCTGTTTCCTTACCCTTGTGCTAGGCGCCGGTTCTTCGCGGCAGTTTTTTTTTTTTTTTTTTTCCTGGGATGTGCCTCATCAGAGTGCTTTGCTGACTTCAAAACGTCCTAGCGTTTCCTTTCACGCTTCCTTATCGCTTTTCACTCCCCACGTGTTCGGCTTAATGAGGTTGTTGAACGCATTAAACTTTATTTCATTTTCTGTTTATTATCTTTTATTTTGATTTTTTAAAGCCTGATCTGGCAAAGGAACTTGTTACCGGCTTGAGTTACTCGCGCTCCTAGACTGCTGGCTCAGACATTTAGTCTTGATTTTCTCGTATCGCACGCAGCATACCACGCTGCCAAGGCATGCGATGGAAGAATATTTCTCGCATTGTGAGAAATTTTACAACGTTTTTTATGTTTGAATGTGGCACGTACATAACAAAATTTTGTGGCGTGAGAATCCTAGATGCTTTATATCACACTTGTAGTACGTGCCGGTGAATAAAAACAACAAAAGCACGTTTCCAGCTTTTTCACAGCGTCAAACTTGTGATCTACGGCGGAGTTGCAAAAGGTGCCACTGCATCCATACCATCGGAACCACTGAAATTTCTGCAAAAGCTGTAACACCAAACGTTTTTGTACTACAACTCTGGTCACTGGTATACAGGCGGTATACAGTGTGTCCTAACTAACATGGACCAAGATTAAAAAATATGCCATGCCACGTAGCTGGACAGAACCAAGCTGATGTTGGTGCATGTGAGTTTGGACACCCTGCATGTTTCATATTGTGGGTACTGCTAAATCCGCCCGTACCTACAACTAGCCTCCTCGTCCCCCTCTCCAAGTGAAAGCCATAAGGTATAGACAGCATATATATCTACAGCAATGCTGTACAAGGACTCGACGCTTTACACAAATCATGATGATTTGTTGCTCATTCAGAAGCTGCACAGATGGCAAGACCTGTCCTTGTAAACGGCGTTACGAGTGCTGATCAGTACTTTTTGGATATGAGCCATCATTGCAATTATTTGGGCCTCAATCTTTCCTTGAGCGTTTTCCTAGGAAAAAAAATATAGTATTCGCTATTTGACTTGTCATTCGAAGAGCTGTTACAGCGAAGTTGTATATGGCTACTCCAGCAATTTTTTTTTTTTTGCGTCTTTGCATCTACACCGTCGCGTCGACAAAGAAAAAGTTTCGTCTCCAGGGCTAATGTAATTTTGAGTTTCCGCGTAACAGAATTATGTTTTCTCGTATGTTTAAATTACAAAAAAATCACAGCATATCCACGGGGTGAATGATGATGAGTGGGCGAAGCTCCGGAGGGAATCATCGGATCTCCCGCTTAAGGGGACGCTAGCACAAAGGCGTTAGAAACGTGCAGTACTCTCTAGTAAGGGGGAGCGGCCACAGCGTCTTACGCAGCCATTTACACATGCCGGAACGTGCACCGCGTTTGCCGACGCCATCACATGACTGCTGAGAGAGTATACCCCCCGTATTCATAAACGCTCCTCGACTTGAACTTGACTTGCCACCGCCTTGGGCAGCGCGTTCGAAACGCGTTGAAGGTAAGGCGGAGAGGCCACAGCGTCTTACACCAGCTTCTTACACGGGCCGTAACGCGCTAGCACAAACGCGTTAGAAACGCGCTAGAAACGCGGCCTTTCGTTAATGTTGGGTATTTATTGCTATCGTGGTGTTTTGTGTCTATGTGTGCTTCGTGGCGTAGTGGGCTAACGCCGCGCGCGCGGAAGCGAGGGGTCCCTGGTTCGATTCCGCGCTACGGACACAACTTCGGAATTTTTTTCTCATTTTTCTCAGACTGGTTACACACTACTGGTTACACACTACTACTACGACGACGGGGACGAACGGGTGCCGCTATAAGGAGCTTCGCCCCTAACAATCCGATGCTATCGTCGTATCATGCTAAGTCGTGCTTTACACATTTTGTGACGCACTTTACTCTGAGAAATTGAATTAGTTCAATCACGCACTTGCGCCAAGCGGAGGGTCTACTAGAATGAGGATATATGCTGCACTCTGGCACACCTGCGTGCGCGCGTGACGAAAGTTTGCGCATGATGTCCTTGAAGAGTGGGCGCTCTGTCCGTGGCATCGGTAGCGTTGAGTGTGCTGCGGCCGCAATCGACATCACGGCAAGATTGTTAACACGTTACAGTGACGTTCACTCCGTGAACGCGGGTTACGCGCAAGCGTATGGACGCCGCGAACGTGGGCCGTGGCGTAGAAGCACCGACGGAAAGGGCGCGAACGAAGTCGTAGCGCTACATGGATCTCGACGCTGCGGCGTCTTGTGGTGGTGGCGCTTGTGTGACGTCGGCAACAGCTTCTCTGTACGTCCACTTTAACAGGGCGGGATGGAGGAGGAATTTTTTTATAGCTTCTATCTACGTCAAAAACTTCGGTATTTGCACTGCCTTAAAGGAATTAGATTATGGGGTTTTACGTGCCAAAACCAGTTCTGATTATGAGGCACGCCGTAGTGGGGGACTCCGGAAATTTTGGACCACCTGGGGTTCTTTAACGTGCACCTAAATCTAAGTACACGGGTGTTTTCGCATTTCGCCCCCATCGAAATGCGGCCGCCGTGGCCGGGATTCGATCCCGCGACCTCGTGCTCAGCAGCCCAACACCATAGCCACTGAGCAACCACGGCGGGTGCCTTAAAGGAATTGTCCGTTGATATTGTAAACATTATAAACTGTGGCACGTGTCATGTGATTGCGCCTGTCAAAGAAAGTGTCGCAGTTTCGCCCAAGAGGCGATGCATCAATTGCGATTGCAAATTAGTAGAGAGCTATACGGAGTAAGGATAGTAGTTTGATCAGCTGTATAAAGTTGGACATGCAGCAGCACCAGCAACGCGCAGAACTGTTGTCGACGCCGTCGGCGCTTTGCCCGCGTTTGCCTGAACGCGTGCGGCGTTGTTGACTGTTGCCGGTGCCTCTGGGCGCCCGGCGGCTCGGAGGTTTTCGACGAGATCAGAACGGGACACTCCTCGAGCAGCGTCGGAAGTCTTTACCACCTTCTCGCCTCGCAACGTTTTTTATATAAATACGCATTTGGTGCCGCAGCTAAACGTCGTCTCCCCTCCCTCCCTTCCGTCCCCCCCCCCCCCCCCCCCGTCCTTTCGTGCGAGGGAAGGAGTCGCACTTGCTCTCCGCCGTGCGTTGGCTCCCCGTGAAAGCGCGCGTACCTCGCGCGCTGTCACTCGCACATACAGCATACTGCGCGCGGCGACGATTTCATCGCCGTTGAACTCTATACGGAACCTCATGGCGACGGCGACGCCAACGGCAGAAATCCGCTTGGAGTGTCCATATAATTGCTAACGCAATAAAACACAACGGTGTTCTTTTAAGGCAATTTTGAGCCTTCTGAACCTTTCTATATTTAACTTACAGTCAAATAACACGATTAGCGGCGGCCATGGTGCCATGACGTCACGTAAGACTATAGCGACTATGTTCTGCGTGTCTTGCTACGTATATCGCTCTCCGTTGGCGCATAAATGTGTCGCAATTATTATTACTATTTGTTCACACCAACGCTGTATTAATTAAACATAACTGAACAGAAGCCCATTCTTAGCAACCGCTACCAAGTGCGCGTAGTTTTGGAGGCGTTGATTTCTTTTGTAAACGCGTTTGGCTTTTTATTTCCGTTTGTCGCTATTTCCCGGCGGTGTGCGCGACGCGGGCGACATGCGTTGAACGTTTCTGCGGACCCTGAGTGCCGTGTCTCCCGATGAAACGGAGAATTGCGCGAGCTCTTTTGAGCTGTCAATTAGCGCCAGCTCTAATTTACGCTCTTTCAATCACTCTATAAACCTTGGTTTCGATGATGACGAAGAAGATTTTTCCGGCATGTTGCCATCGGCGTTCCGGCTTTCGAATTTCTGCACATCGATGCAGAGAGACGCTGAGCACGCCAGCCGACACCGGCATTAACACCGGCGCCAATATCTTGCATGCATAGCCTTCGGCTTTTTGGCTTGCCTCCATGCTGAATCACGCTGAGTGACGTGGCCAGACGATGGCAGAAACGCTGAATGTGAGTCGATCTCCACGTTTATGCGAGTACAACTATGGTGAATTATCGCGACAGGTGTCATTTCAGGTGCACATACGGTGAATGTCGGACATTGCATTTAGATACAAGGGGTTGTGCTGCCGACAAACCACGCGATCCAGATCTTTTAAAGGGAGGGACGTGCATTTTGTCAGCGTCGGCTCCGGTGAGGTCTAATAATTAATTCCCGTCGCTTTCGCGGTAGAAAGATGGACACGTCTTGATAGCTCGAGGAAGAGAAAGACGACGCTTTACAAAAAAAAAATAGAAAGGAACGCAGGAACACGCGGAAGAATTATTGCAGCGTTTCCGGTAACATGGAAGATCATGCAGGAGGGACGAACAGATCTCACAACCCTCGAAAGCAGAGGGGACACATTAGGAACCGCCGGCGCAGTGGGACGTCAAGTCGACCATGATGATGGATAGATGGATGGAAAAACTATATTATGGTCCATTGGGTCACGCTAGTTTCCTAGCCCGAAGCGGGCCGCTCCCACGTTGGGACCGAAAGGCCTAGCCTATCGGCCGCTTCGTGGGACCCGTTGGACTGCCCATAGCTGTTCATCTAATGTGAAACTGCGTAAAGCTGCGTCCCACCACTCTTCAGTGCTGTCCTTGTCGCTGTGTAACGTGGAGCAACGCCAGAGCATATGACTAAGATCTATGGTGTCGTTACATTTATCGCATGTTGTAGGATAGATCGTGTTGATCGATCTCGGATAGATCTTGTTGATTAATAGAGGGTTCGGATAAGTTATCGTTTGTAAGAGCCTTAGCGTAATGGCCTGAGGTGTATTTAGTTTAGGTAGAAGTGCTTAGTTAGCTCGTTGTACGTGAGGAGGTGGTCCTTGCAATCAGGAACCTCAGCATCTTCTTGCCTTGTGGCTGCATGGTTGGCAAGTCCTCGTGCAGCATTGTGGGCAGATTCGTTGAGGTTCACGGGAGCACCGTTGATTTCTCCCATATGAGCAGGAAACCAGATGATCGTGTGGGGTTTGACGACCTTTCCGTCGAGAATTGCCAGGGCCTGTCTAGAGGTAACTCCTTTGGCAAATGCTTGGACGGCTGCCCTAGAATCGCTGTGGATCCTGGATCTCTTTTGGTCTAAAAGTGCCAATGCGATGGCTACTTGTTCTGCAATGTCTGGTTGCGTGGTGTACGTGGAAGCCGAGTTGACGAGTTCACCTTTGCCGTTCAGAAGGACTGCTGTGAAAGCTCGTCTACTGGGCATGAAAGCCGCGTCGACGAACGAGCATTCTTCAGCCTGATTTTGAGTTTTCTCTAGCAGGGATTTGGCTCTGGCTTGCCTTCTGTCCACGTTATGAATTGGGTGAACATTCCTTGGAACAGGCATGACTGTGATATTCCTCCGCAGACCTTTGGGAATTTCTTTATGATTATTATTTATTGGTGTAATTGGTTTTCCAATTCGCTTGAGGATCTGTCTTCCTGATCGCGTGGTAGAGAGTCTAAAGAACTGGGCTCTTTCTTGTGCCTCGGCTATGTCCTCCAGTGTATTGTGCATCCCTAGTTGCATGAGTCTTTCGGTTTCCGGGTACATACCTTGATTACCTTCCTTAATAAGGCATGGAGTTTGTCTCTTTCGGATGTCTGCCACTCGTGCATGGATGCTACGTAGGTGAAGTGACAAGTACATAGTGACATAGTGCGTGAAGCAGTCTAACGATGTTGTGCTCTCCAAGCCCATGTCGGCGGTTAGTTACTCTTTTGATAAGCCTGATTGCGTTGTCCACTTTCTTGGCGATACGTAGAATCGTTTGATTATTGGACCCATTGTCTTCTATCACCAAGCCCAGGACCCGGATGGAGTTCACCCTTGGGATGACGCTTCTGCTCCTGGTATAGAGCGTTATATCTTTCTCCCCAGGAGGAATCCATCCCCTGTGTTTGCGGTCTCTTCTTTTATAGGTCTGTATTGTAGTAGTTCCGCTTTGTTGGGTGAGCATCGGAGTCCCATTGGGATGAGATAGTCTTCAGTGACGTTTACGGCTTCTTATAATCTTTGTTATATTTCTCCGTCGCTGCCTCCAGTACACTATATCGTGACGTCATCTGCGTAAATGGTGTATTCTAGCTCTTCGATGCCTTCGAGTCTTCTAGATGAATCCGCTCGGAAATCGCGGGAATCTCCTTGCACTGACGAGGCATCCGTGGTAGTCGGTTATCGAAGGTCGCTTCAAGTTACTCACAAATCGGGATGTCAAGTCCCGCTGTTCTGTAAAGTTTGAGCAGTTAGTTGCTAAAAGTGCAGTTTCAAAGCTGGTGATGCAGATCAGTGAAGTCTAAGGTCACCGCTATGGCGTGGTGGGCGGCTCTGAGATGTCGGGCGCCAAGTCACCTCGGTGCGTGTTCTGGCGTGAAATTTAGGGCTAGGCAGCGTACGTGCGTAAACACGCTTCGTCATTGCCGTGATGCGGTCGTTGTAATCGTGGTATGCTGGTGGTGAGTTACGCAGACTAACTCTGGTGTCTTTGAATGCGAATAACTTTAGTTGGCTCTTTGGCCCGTCTTCGTGTTGGTCGGTGGTTAGACATTCACCGCCTGAACAAAACCTCCGATGCAAAGGAAAGGTGCTCTCGCAAAATGAAGTGGCGGGCATATTGCCGATCCTCTTTGGCGCGTCATTTAGATGCTGTGTTGGAGCACTTTGCGTGTACCATACTGATACAGATATCTTGGTTAACGGCTCTGTTCTATCCGCAATTAGGAAATGAAACAACAAACCCTATACCGAAATAACTATTCTCACTGCAACAATATAGCGAAGGCTATAGTGAAGAGCGTTCGGCTATAGTGAACGGCAGTTTGGATATTCGCTTACATCGACGGTCGTCATCGATGGTTCCTGTTCATTATTTTATGAGATCCTCAGTTTGGTTCGAGAGAGTATGAGAACAGGTTGATAACAGCCTTAACAGCTTTCCTGGCGACAGATAAAATGGCTCAAACGCAGTAGCGTTTCTCGGTTGTCACAACATCTGAAACGATGCGCACGATTGCTTTTTATTTTCTTTAAGCAATTCGTTTTCTCTGAAATGACCGTAGCACCATGGCAAGAAAAGAAAGGACCGGCTCCTATGCCTTAGTGGCTATGGCGTAGTTCCTTTGGACACGAAGTTGCGGATTCGATTTGCAGCAGCGGTGGTCGTATTTCGATGCGGGCAGAATCCGATAACTTCCGTGTAAATTACTTTGGGTGCACAATAAAGAGCCCCAAATATGTCGTCGAAATTTGTGCTTAGCCCCCCTCCCCCCCCCCTCTTTCTCTACCTCCAAAAAGGTGCAGTGGGAGGTGAAACTCCCAGTAGTCAAATAAAATCAAATCAAACATGTTTATTTTGCAGGAATAATACAAAATTTCCCTGCGGGTGGCAAGGACGAAAGGCGACAAAGCCTGGCGAGGTCTTGGCCCCCTGCTTAATGATAACATGCTTAACGATAATAATAATGATCGTGCCAAACAACGAGTAGCAGCATAGCAGACGACCGAACTAGGTGCAGAGATGGGCAAAAGGCTGCAATTTTCCTCTACCTTGTGACCACCTTATGCGTCGTGGCGTATGACACTTGACCTGGGAAACGAAACTGAAACTAGTTTGTAGACTAGCTGCTATAGTAAATTATTTAGGCCTCTCTGGAGACTTCCCAGTATTCTTTATTTTCTGTGGTTTCGAAGTTGATGACATTTATTCATAGCAAATACAAAAAAAAAAAAAATCCTGGCTCTCCCGTAATCGAGAGTCGATGTAAGCATGAAATGGCTACCGGCAAAGCAGATTTGTTGTAGATGATACTAGCCCCAGCCTTAAAATGAGTGTAGTGCATGTTCGCAAACCGCACACCCCACCACACCACACCGCACCACGCCGCAGCATGCCATACTGTGCACTGGTCCATATGGACGCCGTCCAGCTAGAAGAAAACCGGCTGAAGGCGGCACGACAGGCAGCGAAAGACTCCAGGGAGACGGAGAGCACTGACCAGCTAGAAGAAGCGCCTGAAGGAGATGATGATGATGATCATGATAAATTGTGGCTGATCCCTTTGTAACGGCCTTTAAAGTACCCTAGCCGGAGTAGTAATTACACATGGCGATAAGAAAGGAAAAAATTAGAAAAGGGAGAAAAAGAAGAGGAAAAGACAATAGGGAGGAGGGAGGGCCGACCCCAGCACTTTTGCATACACATGCCCATCTTGGTGCACAGACGTTGACGTTGAGACACCGGCATTCATCTGTTCCCTTCAGAGTGGGTCACACTGTGCTGCTGCCAAGTCGTACGCCACCACTGTGCCAGTCTGTCCTTCGTTACGCGCACTGCTTTAGACACCACCGCACGCCGTTCCAGCACTCCATTCTCGCACCCAAATCCCTGTGCTAGCAGGAGTGTGGTGCCCTCTGTGTGTCGTGGGCACAAACCGGCACACTGGAGGACTAGGTGTTCCAGATTTTTCTCCTCCAGGCCACATGTCCGGCATACGGGGTCAACGGACGAGTCGAAGCGGCGACGGTACACAAGCGTGCGCAGTACTCCTGCTCGTGTCTCAAAGAGGAGCGTACTGCCACCGCTGTGATCGTACAGCTCCTCCATTTTAATGTTGGTCTTGTGAGGGCTGTACATCCACAAGGTAGATTTCACCGTCATTGCATTCCGCCACCTCATGGTCTCCTCTTCAGCCACCTGTGTCTTTACGGCCACTGTCCACTTGAACTCCCGGTCCTCGCATACTGGTTTCACAAGAAATCCTTATTTGCGGCGCAGAAATTGGACCCGTTTGCACCATTGGCTTTGTTTGCATGTTATGCAGGTTCATATAAACAGACGCCTGGACCATCGTGTAGTCGTCCATGAGGTGCGCAGACGTCCCTCGTAGGAAAGCTTGCTCCTTGCTTCACACGCCTGGTACGTGGACCAATCCAGATCACCCTGAATGGCCTCGATTGCGACGCACCCACGACAACCAAGGGCCAGACGGCCCACTTCTCGCTGGCCCCGCTCCAACCATTCCCTGGTTTTTTTTTTTTTTTCTGCGAGGCAGACAACTGAATTTGAAGTCAGTCCAGGTATATGCACAGATTTCCACATATCTCGAACAATCAGGAAGCGGTTGCACCCCACAGGCTTTTCCGAGGTAGAACCTTTGCTTCTCTCTGTGATGTTTTGCGCAGGTTCTCTTCAGGCGTCGTCAGCAAGTCGCTTATCGTGCTGAACACCACACCAAGATACCGGTATTCCGTGGCCCACTGCATTAGCTGACCTCCAGGCAGGTATATGTTGACATTGGGTTGTGGGCCCGAGAGCAGCAACACGGCAGATTTTTTGGTATTAAAGCAGAGGTCGAGGTGGTGTAAGTAGGTCGCAGAGAGTGCGACCGGCTGTTGAAGGTCATTTGGGCTCTCTGCTAGAAAGGCAATGTCATCAGCTTACACTAAATCAGGCAGTTTTCAAGTCACGGAGGTTCCTTCGTACATGTGCCTGAAGGAAGCCGACTCCAGCTGCTATAAGCGCTCGCTCCTGTCCGGAAACGTATAACATATATGGCATCGGTGACATTGGGCAGCTTTGTTTGAGTCCCCGCATCACGACTACTGGTCGGGACTGGGCTCCGTCAAAGCGTGCAACGACAGTGTTTTCTTTGTAGAGCCGGCGTAGCATACCAATCCATACTTCAGGCATGCGGATATCTGCCATCCGATGGAACAGGTGGTCACAGGAAAACTGTCGTGCGCCTTTGATACATCGAGAAAGCAACCATAGAGGCTTCTAGACTCCTTGCGGGCTACTTGCACTGTTTGAAGAAGTAGTTTAATGATTTGAAAATGTAAAGAGGTCGGCCGGAAAATGGAACATCTGGCCTGCTACTCTACGTAAGGGAAGGGGAAGAGGGGAAGAAAGAGGGTCACAATGGGGGATGACAATGGGAGTCAACGCAAATATATTGTCATCTAGGCGCCTGCCAGCTCGAAATCATTCACGCAGCCTGGCGCCATCTCTCGAGGCGAACCAAAACCCGCGCTGCGGAATCATGGCCTACGAGATGTGCGCCCCCCAGCTGGTTAGCTGGCGCGCGCAAATCTCGGAATTAATTGGGGAACTCACGGCCCGCTGGCGTTCAAAAGAGCACAGGCAACCTTGTCTCAGCGCCAAAAGATAACAATCAAGTGTATGGTGCCCTAGTGTCTGCCTATTGAACGTCGCTATAGGAAATTACAAATAAAACTTCACCGTACTAGCTCAAGTCCCAGCTTGAGTGATATTGTGAACTCGGAAGAACTCTGAAGCAATATTTTTTGTAACTTGTTTGGGCAATAACTCGCGTATGTAATGCGGTCCTGTACAAACGGTTGGGGACCAGAGACCACATTTTTTTTAGCTTTTTGACTGGCTTCCCGGATGATCTCGTTTTATTCTCGTAACGATGCCCGAATAACGGCTCTGGCTTTTGGCTCAAGGTCACTTGAAGGTCGTCGGACAACGGGAGCTAAAAGCATTTCATGCTTAAAAGGTCGAAAATGTAGCGTCAGTACATCTTTTAAGGGCGAATTCGGATTTATTTTTCTTTGTTTGTGCTCCTCCTCTTCCTATACTTCTACAGCACGAACTGAATCAATTGCATTCTTCCTTCTTGCACGTGAGATGAACAATTTTTCTTTCTTCGCTCAGCACCCTCATGGTCGATCGACTACGACTCATGGCCCATCCCCCCGCAATGCGTTTCGCCATTTCACCAGGGAACAAGAAAAAGAACTCGCCAACAAAAGTTTATCTGAAACTGCTTCTCGCAAAGCTTTTGAAATCCTCTATTGTAGCCTATGGATTCCTAATGGGCTGTGGCCTGTTGGCTTTGCTTTCTTCAAATGAACACTAGGTTTGCGTACTGCTAATGTGAGCTTTCCTCTTAGTACACTGTTTTACTTTGGAAGGCAGAAGGGAGGGGTGCTCCCTGGAACTGACATCTCTTGTTAGAAATGCGATCAAGCGCCGATAACGTATCACTTAAGCATTAGACGGAGTGGAAATCTATGGCGGTGACCAATTTCAGCTTAATTCCCGTTAATATAACAAAAGCATTGAGTTATCTAGAAGATGCATAAATGCTTTAAAGACGAATGTTTAGGCCAAAGACTTATCTTTAAAGCAAGAAGAAAAAATTATATGGATCCCACGCACTGTGGGAATCGATGTAAGCGAATCCTTTTGTGCTGTTTGCAACATCACAATAAATAGTCGTGATGTTGACGACGAAGTTTTAAACTTTCATTGAATTGTGGGGCTGTACGTGCCAAAACCACAATCGGTTTATGAAGCACGTCGTAGTGGCGGGCTCCGGATTAATTTTGACACCCTGGTGTTCTTTAACATTGTCCCGAAATCTAAGAGTACGAGCGTTTTTTATTTCGCCCCCGTCGAAATGCGGCTGCCGCGGTCGGAATCCAACCCACGACCTCGAGCAATGCCATTGCCGCAAAGCTACCGCGGCAGCAGTGGCGCACCGACGGAGGAGGGGGAGGGGGTGCGGGGGTTGTAACCCCCCCCCCCCCCTGTGGCCGAGTTAACCCCCCCCCCTTTTTTTTTTTGTTTAACCCCTTTGCTTTCCTTGCGCCTTTGAGTACTGCAACGAATATGTAAGACGCGCAATCGTCTGCACACTCACAAAAAGCGCATTGTTTGACAATTTCTAGCGACGAAATTGAAATTAGTGCTGTCTAGATGGTATTGGCAAACGAAGGCAAACTGTCAACACCCCCCTCCCCCGGCAGAGATCCCGGGTGCGTTGCTGCGCGGCAGGGCAGAAGTGCTGATTCGAAGTGCGACCGCTTCTGTAGTGTCGTCTAGGTCCTACGGTGCGCTTTAATGCGGCTTTGCTTCTTCACGTCCTGCTTAAGTTGTCCGCCTTACAAATTTGCATGGTGTTTATTTTTCAGAAATCGCAGAAACATACCTTGCCGTTTCCCCACAACCGCTGTCGTGTCTCGCAGTAGTGTTTCCTTGTCTTCTCACGCCACCTTTCAAATCCCCCCCCCCCCCTCATCCCCTCTCCCAATCTGTATGGGAACTGCGAGCGAACAGGGGCAAGGGTTGTGATTCACTCGTTTCGCGACTCCGTCAGTTCTACCCATTCTCTGCCCCATTTCCCTACCTCCTCACCCTACCACCTCTCTACCATTCTATCTAGCTTCTCTCTGAACTTGCAAGTTAGTAGGAAGGTAAGCGTTGCAGTTTCTGCAAAGCTTTTGCGGGAGGCCACGGATTACTACAACTGTGAATGATGATGATGATTTACTGGTATCCCATTGGAAACGGGGCGCTGACAAATAGTAACCTAGCCTGCTTGAGTTACTCAGGTATGCTATACATGCTTTTCATTCTAGCATTTTTGTATACATCTTGTTCATCTTGTTCATCTTTTTTTTTTTTTTTTTGCTTCCACAAAACTTCTCCATCTACCTTGTCATGTTACCTATGCCTTTCACGGATCCGGTCGTATCAATTTCTTCCCTGCTTTTTTTTTATCAATGCTCTAAACGTCTCTTGCTTATCTCGATTGCTGACCGGTTGATGCTATTGTCCACTTTAAATCCAAACGCTTCTGGGAGGTGTACGTTACCTACGTGTCTCATTCTGTGAATCTCTTCGCATTTCATTAGGATGTGCTAAGTGGTCTCCGGATTTTTTCTGCAACATACACATGCTTCATCTAGTTGTGAATATTTGCTCAGGTATGTTTTTGTCCTTAGGCAACCAGCTCGAGCCTCAAATATCGAGGCACTTCCCTTCGCGTTATCGTACAGACTTTCCCGTCTAATTTCTTTCCTCTAATTCTTGTAAATCATCATGGTCTTGTTTTGCTTCCATTCCTTGCTTCAAATTCACTCTCTCTGTTTCATTCTATTTCTGATGACTCCTGGTTGTCTATTTACACTTCCAATTACCCTGTATTAGGTTGCCAGCTTTCTTGACTTCTTCTTCCATTCGGTGGCCACGCTTTCCAGGTACAGATGCTTGTGCACTTTAGTGGCTAATTTATTTTGATCCATATTCCTTAGTCTTGCTTGAAAACTAATTTTGCTCTGCGCTTCTCTGACTCCAAGCAAGGCCCAACCCATGTCACCCTGCACTGCTTCATTTGTAGTTTTGCCGTGGGCTCCCAAAACACCTACTCATATTTGTGTAATTTCCAGCCCCGACAAAATATCCGAATTTAAGCCCAGAATGGCATTTGCGAGCGTTAGCACTGGCACCATTACTCCTTTCCTAATTCCATGCACCACCTCATATTTATGATGGCCCCAAAGTGCACTATGTTTCATTATTGCGGCATTACGCTCCCCCTTTATTTTCAGATTAAAAATAGGTAGGTGCTTGAGTAAGTCTTTCCTTCGTTTATGGATATGCCGAGGTATTTATATTGCTCGACTGTGGGTATGACTTGCTGTTGAATTGACACCAGGCAATTACTCGTCTCTTCATTAAAGATCATGTTCCCCGATTTATCTGTGCTAAACTTAAGGCCTAGATTTGTCGCTTCGTTGCCACGCATATTCGCAAGTGTCTGTAGATCTCTTGCATTGTCCGCTATGTCGTCAGCATACATCAGTCCGGGGACCTTCTGTTGCACCATTTGTCCATTCCGCATGTATAATAATCAGACCCTAATTCACTGTGTTGCAGTTGTCTTTCTAGCCCTTAACAAAAAGCGTGAGCAACAATGGAGAGAGAGGGCATCCGTGCTTCAGTCCTTCTTGAACTTCCAGAACACCATTACATTTTCGGCCTTGCGATACAATTTCTAGTCGATTGTCTTTATATATCGCCCTCAGCAGCTTCACGAAATCTTCATCTATGCCTTCATGCTTGAGTATATACCATAACAATGTTCTGTCAATGTTGTTGTACGCTCCCTTAATATCTAGAAATGCTATTCATAAAGGTCTAGTCTGAGCTAGTGAAATCGCTGTGCTCTGAAGAGAGAGAGAGAGATAATACTTTATTGTGTCCATGATGGGGTCCGGGGGCGGCGGGGGTTGGGAGACTAACCCCCAGTCCTCCCCTTCCTCAGACGGCGGCCAGTCCTTGCTTTTTGGCGGCGTCTCCGGCCATCCGGACGGCCCAGAGCTGCTCTTCTGGGTCCAAGCTGAACAGCAGCCTCCCACTGTTCGGCCGTAGTTATGATGCTTGTAGTATTAGTGCGGTGGGTGTTGGTGGGTCCCACGCAGTCGTCGGTGTTTATGTTATTATTTGGGAGGAACATAATTTTATTTCACACTAATGCCACGAGAACCCAACTCGTCATAACCACACACACACACACAAAAACGCGCATATTTGTTCGAAATTTCCACAGGTTTTGGGTGATGATGTACGGCAGTCATGTCGCCTGCTCAGAGCTTGTTCACTTGTCCGGCGAAGAAGATCTCATTGGTCTTGCGGTCGCGGATGAAGAACATGAATGGATGGTCAGCCGTGAAGGAGAATGACTCAGTGCCAGTGCGGATGACGAGGGCGACGCCGGAGACCGCCGCGGCCTCGGTGCCCTCCTCGTTGACGTCGACAACAGCACGCTGGAGCACATCGGACACGACTAGCTGGTGGTCGCCCGTGATGCCCGACAAGTCCGCGTCGCCGAATATTTTCCCCAAGCCCAAGTGGGTCAGGTGGCTTTTCAGCGGATTCAATTTGTCCAGCTTGAACCTGCGGCGGCAATTGAAAGAGGCTTCTAATGTCGCGCGCTTTCTTTGAACAACAGAAAAGTTAAAACCGCAGCAGCCATCTTCACGGAGAAAAAAAATATTTGGATATTTCTCAATAGTCTCTACAACTCTTTAAAAGAATGCATTGAATGCTGAATAATTAATCATTGCAAATAATTACCTAAGCTTATGGTAGAAAAGGCAGTTTCGAAACCCGCATTTCGAACAATACGTCGGTCGCTTGAGGAGCAAATTCCTTAATAGCACAACATAGCACAAATCGGGCTATGCAGAACGCTGCGTAAACACCTAGCCATGTCATTTATGTTACTTTCAACGGCACGGATTACTTGCTTTAATAAGAATGCAGCAGTTTTCTAAAACAATAATAATATAACAAATTGAGGCGCCTTTTTTTTCTAGTTGAAGCGTATAAGCATTCTCAAGTCAGCTTTGCTCTAATATCTGAGTACGATTCCCACATTACATGCACCTTCAACTGCTGGGTGTATAGCGTTCGCCGAAAGAAGCGAAGAACGTGAGTAGTATATAGCAGTAATAAGTTGTGCACAGTGGTGGCAGGCGGCGTATCGTGGCCGCTGAATCTCTGGTGGTATGAAGCTGCGGAGGACGAGAGCGATAGTTCACCTTCCTTTCAAAAGCTTGAAGGTAGTGCGAAATTAACGGGAGGTTCACTAGAAGTCCAGGAGTAAGCTACGTTCACGCTCACAGTGGTTTTACCTCGTCAATACACAATACAATCTAATACACAGTACAGAGAGCTAGACGAACAAAGTGGAGGACGCTTAAGCTTCGCCTTTAAGAGTGGCACACGATAGCGTTATCGGGCTCCGTTCGCATAACATTTTAGGTGCGAAGCACCTTACGCGCCCGGGCTGTCGGCGTCTCCTGTCGTAATCGTCTTTGTCGTAGTCCTAGTCACGGTAAGCAAGCGGCTCGCGCTCGGCACGCGCTCGGGCCATTTCTCCCGCTTTCGTCATCGTCGTCGTCGTCGTCTTCCACAGCTGGCTGCGTTGCCGCTCATTATTCCAGTGTGCAATTTCACTTCTCTTCCTCTTCACAACCACAATCTCTCTCTCTCGTCTTAATCGGGAGGCGGTGCTTACGAGGTTATGACCCATTGCTTAAAGCAGTATTAGCCCATTAGTGGTGCATCACTGCATGCTTCGCTCTTCTCTAGGTTTCAAGTTAGTGGAGCTGCATTTCGCTCAATGGGTCATTAAAACACCGAGTTTTTTTTTTTTCTTTATGAGTAGGCTTCACTGCAACAAACAACGTAGGAAAGCCAGCTTACAAAGACCAAGCTTATACCCCTGACACACGGGCAAAAGTGAAGTCCTTTGCAGGAAACGCCTTTTGTTACTTCGAAGGAGCCTTTGCAGAAAGGAGTTGCGCCGATGACACACGGCAGCGCACTAACTTCTTTAGGTGGTTCCTCAAATGAACGCCGAAAAAAAAAGCGCTGCTTGTTAAAGCAGCCAGAGAGAAAACATTTGCAAGAAGCTGCGCATGTAGATTACATTTAGTGATTGTAGAACCTAAAACATTTTTTCCCATTTTTCATAGCTTATAATGCGCATATTCGGAATTAAACATGGCGGCGCTAGCGACGTGGTGCGATCGTTTGAGAGTATAGCTAGAATAAATATTCATTGTTCGACAATTCGCATTACCACTAAAATTTAAACATTTTGCAAGGTAAAAAAGTACTTACGGGGCACCGTAGTTATGTAACAGGGTTTCTTCTATTGATAAGTTGTGCACGCTGTATGCGACAGTATATCTTTCCGCTCGAAAAGTAGATGCCCGATCTTCTTTCCCGCAAAGGAACTTTGCCGGGAGGGAGATACTCCTTTGTCGTGTGTCACTGCGCTTGAACACCTTTCCGGTAGATGTCCCCTTACCTAAAGGACTTTAGAATGCCCGTGTGTCAGGGGTATTACGCTGATGTCCTAAAGTTGGCTTCACTTTTACAGACAAACTCATTGCCGGGAAGACATTTTTACAGGAGCAATTTAAGCCGTCTTATATCAAAATGGGAAGGTCCTAGGACTTTTGTTATTAGTTTATTATTTGTTTGCTGTTGCCTCGAGGCGCGCGCGTGTCCAAGATTTAGAAAGGCTCGGTTTTCAACATTCCATTCATGTCGCCTAGAACCGTACAGCGAAACACCATCAGAATTGGAGGAAGCTTAAGCTTCGCCTTTAGGAGTGGAACGATGATAACATTCAAAGATCGCTGGCTGCTTATCAGACTTTTTTTCTCGTATATTCAAATTACAATCCGATGCTATCACGCTGTAGGTTGTGGTTAAGTCGTACTATGCAATTATTCTGACGGATTTTACTTTGAGAAACTCAATTTTTGTTCACTAACGCCTTGCGCCACATGGAGAGCCTGTGTGGTCGGGGTGGTTCGGGATGATGCGGTTCGGCATGATTAATTGATTATTTACGCCGGACGCCGATGTTTAACGCTGACGCCGGGTTTTCTGCGACACGGGCCCCTTAACGCTGTCGCGTTAAAACGCGCGCCGTGGTGGCGTAGTGTGTTAGGCGTTGCGCTGCTAAGCCCGAGGGCGCGCGACTGAATCTTGGTCGCATTTCGGTGGAAGCCAGCGTTGAACAGAAGACGCTGCGGCAGTTCGAAAGAGCAACTAAAACATTCTGACGTCGTCCAGTTGGGAGTCCGCGAAAATATAGAGTCCACGTCTTGAACGCTAATAGACGCGCGCCTGTATGAGTATTTGATTAATCCCGATGCGTCCAAGCCAAGCTCTGTCTATCGGCATGCGCGTTGCGAGGAGCGCATGCGTTTCTAAGCTCTAGCACGCCGGCGCTTTGTCAGGTCAGAAGGTGGACACATTTATTTATTTACAGTACCTACAGCGCCCTTGTGGGGCATTAGTGTAGGGGGAAAATATTAACATTCAAATACAAAAAATACAAATACATAGCAAAATGCAGATTGGTGACATCTCATTCGGAATTATCCACAGAACAACTATGAAATTTCATTTGCCTGAATACGCGCGGTGAACGCGCTGGTTGCTGTTTTACTTTGTTTTGTTTTGTTGATAATGAATGTGAATACTTGGTAATTTCAGGTGTGCCGCCTTTGCATATCGCACGGAAAAAAGACAAAATTATTTTTACTTCCAGAGTTTCGAAACTGTTACTGGCCTATAAATTGCAGCTAAATTGTAACTACTAAATTTTGTCTACTTTAACTTCCACCAAGTATGCTCTGTTCCGAGTCTCTAAAACTGACAAGTAAATAAAACACCGCATATCCACGGGGTGAATGATGATGAGTGGGCGAAGCTCCGGAGGGGGTCATCGGTAAACCGTGAATCTTCCGTGTAATTTGCCCAGTCTCGCCGCACTAAATCGAACGATTGACTTCCACCAATGACATGCGCCATATTTGACGTCATTCCTATTTTATAACAGCGCCCTTAATTATAATTGCACCATCTCCCGCTTAAGGGGACGCTAGCACAAACGCGTTAGAAACGTGCAGTATTCTCTAGTAAGGGGGAGAGGCGACAGCGTCTTACGCAGCCGTTTACACATGCCGGAACGTGCACCGCGTTTGCCGACGCCATCACATGACTGCTGAGAGAGTATAACCCCCGTATTCATAAATGCTCCTCGACTTGAACTTGACTTGCCACCGCCTTCAACGCGTTTCGAACGCGCTGCCCAAGGCGGTGGCAAGTCAAGTTCAAGTCGAGGAGCGTTTATGAATACGGGGGGTATACTCTCTCAGCAGTCATGTGATGGCGTCGGCAAACGCGGTGCACGTTCCGGCATGTGTAAATGGCTGCGTAAGACGCTGTGGCCGCTCCCCCTTACTAGAGAGTACTGCACGTCTCTAACGCGTTTGTGCTAGCGTCCCTTAAGCGGGAGATCCGATGATTCCCTCCGGAGCTTCGCCCACTCATCATCATTCACCCCGTGGATATGCTGTGATTTTTTAACACGAAAGTCCGGGGTCCATTCACTGACGTATTTCCGTCACGGAAATAGATAGAACGAAAGAAACCAGAAGAAAAAGTGCAAAATTTGGGAATCGAACCCACGACCTCTCGGTCCGCGACGATAGATCGCCGAGCGTTTACCCATTGCGCCACAAACGCATTTGCAGAGAGCTACACAGACGCGCCTTATATATCTAACACTCCTCCGTGTACCCGCGCTCTTGTTCGGGGCGGTGCCGCCGCCTACGAGCAGAAAAGAGAAGTACTGCATTATGACACTAAAGCGCACCGACAGTGAACGCTTCGGTGGTCTCACCACTACGACGCCTCGATGCCAGCATTCGAAGGGACGCTGGCATCAAGAAGCACTACCAACGCCACCTAGGTGGCGTTGCTAGGTGGCGTTGGTAGTGGCGTTCACCGTACTCAGCACAGCGGAGCGTGGCCTCCGAAATTAGCTCTGAAAATGTTTCTGAAGTTGATCGCGGAGGCTGCAATTACGACGCGCTGTACGCGCTGATTTGACTCGGTGACGATTCAGTTACGTGCTTTGTCTTGCGCGTTGTATTAGTGTGTCAGTTACGTGCTTCGTCTTTCGCGTTGTGCTAGCGTGTGCAGCGTAGTGCAGCTTCCATATGCACGACGGTTGCTCATGGTCATCGACGTTGGTAGTCGTGATGGAGGCGACGTGCCACCAGGCGTCAGCGTGGGTGCATCAACGCCTAAGGGCGCTTTAGCCACAAAACACCAATAGACATTATATATCAATGTGCAATAAACATTACACTACTTCTGTGAAGACACGTTTCACTTTCGTGTTCTATACCGATTCCTATATAAGAGGGATCAACCACATTTTCTTTTTTCATAAAAGTAGACGTGGCTACCTACTACTACTACATACTACAGAGGAGGGACAGACCCACACCCTAAGGAGCTTCGGCCCTAAAATAAATCCGCCTCCATTCCACCCACTGAAAGAGGATGTACAGCGTTGCTGACGTTAGGCAAGCACAGCCAACGTTAGACGACGTTATACAATAAAACGTTTTCATTATCATCATCAAGCGCCACCACCACTAGCCAAGTACGTCGCGCGCGCACGCACGTGTGTGGAAGTGCAGCATTCATCCTCATTCTTCTGGGCTATCCGTCAAGCGCAAGTGCATTATTGGACTAAATGAATGTTTAAAAGTAAATTGTGTCTTGAAAATTCGTGATATAACTTACAGACAGCCTGCAGACATAATAGCATCGGACTGTAATTTGAACATACGAGAAAACAAAGTTATGTTACACGGAAACTTAAATACAACGCCTTACAGCTGCCGTTTGCTTTAGGTGACCACCCCACGAAAAATCCCGACCAACTAGAGACTAACAGCTTCGCTGCAAAATATACTTCAAGGGGGCACTCACTTAGGAAGGGAAATGGCCACTTCGTCGCTCCTCAGCGACGCAATGGCTGCGTTTAGCTTCTCCATAGTCAGAACCTGCTTGACAGCTTCCACGCCATCCCGCACTTCGGGAAGTACGATGACCATGCTGTAATTGCTGTCACGGTACAGAAGCTCCAATACTTTCGACTGCAGCGGCTCCGAGAAGCCGCGGTTGGTAATGTGCCGCAAGAACATGGTGTCCACCTGAGCACCTTGGGTGCCACCGTTGTAGAAGACGTGCTTCGTCGTGTGGCTGGGCTCGAACTCGTGTTCCCAAAATCCCTTGAAGAGTATCGCGTTCATGAGCACCAGCCGCGTGTCGGTGTCCAGAGGTTCAGTAAACAGCTTGTCGATCTTGTTGTGCGTCGCCTGCTTGACCCATTCGTTGATGGTGTCCACTGCCTGCTGACCGTTGTGCTGGAAGTCTACATTGAAGACGTGTGCGTTGAAGGTGCGATTTAGAGCATCGTAGTAACTGTCGAGGACCTTGAAGCCCTCCTGGACCGCGGCACTATTGGCCACTTCGAGGCCAGCTTGCCGGGCGTGAGCCTGCAGCCTGGAGTTTTGGTGGGAGAAACCTTCTTGAATGTCACTCTCGTTGAGCGAGGCCGCGCTGTACCCGAGCCCTTGGGCGAGCTCCTGCACCGTGGCTCCCCTGGCCCCAATAAAGGTCATGCCAAGGGCTGTCGAGAGGCTGTACGGCGAAAAGAAGACGTTGTCGTCCGGTGGGCTTGGGAGCACCTTGAGCAGCCGAATGGCGAATTCATTGTTCGCTTCAATGAGCTTGTGTTCCTTCTCCGTCTCGCCGAGAGAAAGCTGGAAGCAGCTCACGGCCAGCACTGTGGCCAGCGTTGCAAGTGGCTTCATGATGCCTCGACTCTGCGCAAAAGGGCGGCACAAGAGGATTCATGAAATGGGCCACAACATTGGGCCTCGCCCCATTTACATAGGCACGAAGGCACGAGGCACTTTAGTAATTAAATAATCATCGAAAATCTCTAGGCATTATCGCTACCTCATTCCCCACTGGATTTTGAATGTGTGCTGTACCATAGCACAGTGATTTAAGCTGAGATGTAACTATTATTGCGTTGAGATGTGAGGTGAGGTTAAATTCAGTGGCATGAGAGGAACACGACACCATTCTGTAGCACTGGCATTTAATCTGATTTACCTTATAAATACTTCGAGCGGAAACAAAATACATGCATGTTTAGTTTTATAATGGCGAGGAGTTTATCTGTAATTTATAAATGGCCTCTATAGCATCGTAACGTAAATAAAAATTATAGTAAAGATATATGTTCATAGTGTTCACAGAAAATGGTGCAGCGACAGACAACTATGATGGCTGATAGTGGGCTCGCGCAAGCGTTTCGCCATCGTCAACGTCATCGCTTTGCTGGACACCTCCTCCTACCTCTTATTACTCCATTCTTCACCTAGATTCCGCTGAGGCTTTGGGGCACCACGTTGGAACGACATGCCTAACGATGCCTTCCTCCGACAACAATATATATACAAGCTATCGTGACCGTTTTCGTGACCATTGGTAATAACCTTTTTCCCTGTGCCTCCATTCCTACACGATATCGATCCTGTCAGACAGAGAAGCCACCCTTAAGATCGGGGACCTGACTTCAGACGTGATCAAGCTGGGATCTAGGTGCACGCCACAAGGGGCAGTCGTATCCCCAACCCTCTTTAACCTCGCCATGATTGGTCTATCCAGGAGACTCTCTGCTATCGACGGTATCAGTCACACCATATACGCAGACGAAGTTACCGTCTGGTGTACGGGAGGTAGCGACGGACAGGAGACGGCCCTGCAAGAGGCGATTAATGCTACCGAAAGGTACCTAGAGTCCACTGGCACAAGTCGAAACTGCTACTATATCGACCCAAGCGCAGAGGCCCCAAGGGGATGGAAGCCACTCGCCGAATGCGACATCAAGCTACGCACAAACGACGGAGGCTATATTCCGAGGGTGGATGCCACCCAGATTCTCGGCATGATGGTCGAGTCGAGTGGCTCTAACAACCAGACAGTGCTGCGACTCACTAAGAAGATGGACAATGCCATCAGACTAATAGGAAGAGTGGCCAACCGGCAGCAAGGAGTCGGAGAAGATAACCTCGTGAGATTGGCACATCCGTCCGTAATGTGCCATTTCACTTACGTCGCAGCCATGCACAACTGGCAAAGATCGGAGCGGCATAAGCTCAATGCATTAATCAGGAAGGTAATCACGAAAGCTCTCGGCCTTCCCATATAAACACACGGAACGCTTACTTCAACTCGACATGCATAACACGCTAGAGCAAATAGCGGGAGCGCAGGAGAGAGCCCAGTTCGTCAGGCTATCTACTACATAAGCTGGAAGACACCCTGCAGGAGCTGGGTGTCCCCCCCCCCCCCCCCTTACAGTAGTCAAGACAAAGTTCTGCAGCATCCCTTGAGAGCAGCGGGACCGCATCACTGTCGCCCCGATCCCACGAAACGTCCATCCGGGACACAACGTGGCAAGACGTCGGGCGCGCGCGACGGCCCTCCTAGAAAAGCTTCGTGAACGGGCTTCGGAGAACAGTTCCGTAGACGCAGCGCGCTACGCCGATGGACGAGCCTTCACTGCGGTTAGCGTAGACCATGAAAGCCAAATCGTGGACTCAATCTCGATTAGGACGACGTCCTCTGAGATCGCAGAGCAGGCTGCAATAGCGATGGCCTTATTGGACGACAAGAGGACAACAATATACAGTGACCCGAGATCCGCCGTTCGGGCATTTGCCAAAGGAATAATATCCGAGCTGGCCCTAGGGATACTAGGAAGCAAGGAGATCAAGCCACACACAGTCATCTGGTATCCATCCCACATGGGACAGATCGAGGGTGCCCCGCCCAACCTCAATGAGTCGGTGCACAATACTGCGCGAGGGATCATCAACCACGTAGCTACCGGGCAGTGTTACGTTGGGGGTACTGACAATCGGGACAACTCGGTAGCATATTCTTAAGCGTTCATCACAAAATTGCAGTGGGGCTTGGTCCATACCTGAGCTGCCACTCCGCTCTCAGTGGTAGTCAGTTTGCGAACTGCCGAAGCCGCGCAAGGTATGAAAATTGCTCGCACTTCCCCGCCGCCTGCCTTGTCCGCCACATGTGCGCGGAGTGGGTTCCAGGCGTTGCTTATATCGGCAAGCTCGATTCCTCGCGTCTAGACAGCTTCCAAGCTGGTCAGGGGCGCATTGGAAACACTTCGCGACACCCTCCCTTTCCGATGCCTTCAAAATAGCGCCTAATCTGGCCACCCCAGGCGACAGCGTACAGTCTCTTTCAGTTTCTTATTATATTTGCTCGGGCTATGATTACGCGGAGTTTTGTTTCGGCGCAGGGTCGCGAAGCGATAGGAAAAAGTCAAGGTCACTGATGTCTCGCACTGTTCCCTTACCATTGTGCTAGGCGCCAGTTCTTCGTGTCAGCATATGTATAAATATTTTTTTTTTTCTGGGACGTGCCTCATCGGAGTGCTTTGCTGGCTTCAAAAAGATCTAGCGTTTCCTTCCACGCTTCCTTATCGCTTTTCTCGCCCCACGTGTCCGGCTTAATAAGGTGGTTGAACGCATGAAAACTTTCTTATTCTTTATTTATGATGTTTTATCTTTATTTTTGAAGCCTGATGTGGCGAAGGGTCTCGTTGCCGGCTTGAGTTACCCGTGCTCCTAGGCTTCTGACTCAGACATTTAGTCTCGAGTTTCTCATATCGCACGCAATATTGCACGCTGCAAGGGCATGCGATGGAAGAATATGTCTCGCACTGGTGCGAAACTTCGCACAGTTTTGTTTACTTAAATGTAGCACGTACATGACAAAATTTTGTAGCGCAGGAATCCTAGATGCTTTATATATCACACTTGTACAACGTGCTTGTGGATAACAACAAAAAATTGTCCGGTGATATTATAAACAGTATGAACTGTGGCACGTGTCATGTGCTTGCGCATGTCAAAAATACAATGGTGTACTTTTAAAGAAAATTTCAGCATTCTAAAGCTTTTTTTTTTCATTTAACTTCAAACCAAGCAACCCGATGAGCGGCGGCCATAGTGCCACGACGTCACATAAGACTATCGAAACTGTTTTCTGTGTGCTTTGCTGCGTATTTCGATGTCCATTGGCGCATAAATGTGTCGCAATTATTTGCTCACACCAACGCTGTATTAATAAAACATATGCGAGCAGAAGCCCATTCTTAGCAACAGCTACCGAGTGCGCGTAGTTTTGGAGGCAATAATTTCCTCTGTAGACGCGTTTGGCTGTTTATTTCCGTTTGTCCCTGTTTCCCAGCGGTGTGCGCTACGCGGGCGACATGCGTTGGACGTTTCTGCGGACCCTAAGCGCCGTGTCATCCGATGAAACAGAGAATTGTGCGAGCTCTTTTGAGCCGTCAATTAGTGGCAGCTCTGATTTACGCTGTTTCAATCACTCTAGAAACGTTGGTTTCGACGATGGTGAGGAGTTATCCGGCATGTTTTGTCTTCGCGGTGTTCCGAATTTTGAATTTCTGCGCATCACAGTTTCTGTATATGGCTGCCTGCAGGAGCCGTGTACAGTAACTCTACTGCACATTGACCCAAAGCGGCGATGAGTGGCAGCATGCCAGCCGACACCGACATTAACGCCGGCACCAAGACCTTGTATGCCTAGCCTTCGGCTTTTTGCTTGCATCCATGCTTTGCATTGACGCTGAATGGCGCTGAGTGATGCTACTGACGCTGAGTGAGCGCAGCTGTATAGGTGTTTTCAATTAGCGATATACTGTGGCAAAGAATTTGATCCTGAATGGCAGGGTCCTCTCGGTGGCGGCGGCGCTGAGCCTCTGCTCGGCCTAGGAAGCCTACACGCAAGCGCAAAACAGCGCTTGCATGTAGGATCCCTGGCTCGGGCAGCTCGTGTAAGGCTAGGCCGACACGACACCGATTGTGGTCTGCCATGCTATTGGCGATAGAAGTTTACAAAACGTAAAACGCTGTGGCCAACAGTCGGCAGACCAAAATCGGTGTCGTGTCGACCTGTGTGAACCAGCCTTTAGCAGCTGCGGCAGACGAAGCATTTCCAACAGTTGCGTCACTCATTGTTCAGAAAGAAAGCGTAAACACGGGAACGCGTGGCTCGCGCGGAGCGCATTCTCTAGCGGCAACGCCATCACTTTGTTTCCATAGTGCTTGCCGCATACGCTGCTGTGCCCGACAGTGCTTAAACACTTTTACTCTTCCTTTTCCGGCCTCTGCCAGTACCGTGGGGAGGTGGCTGACACCTACCACATGGTATGGGCGTGCCAACTCAATCCTTATCTATCGCTCAGCCCCAACCCAACCCGAGAGGACTGGGAGACGGCCCTGCTCGGCTGCATGCACCTTCCGACCCAACAGGCCATTGTCCGGCGTGTCAGGGCAGCGGCCACGACCAATGGGGTCCCTGAATAGAGACTCCACTTAGTATTAATAAGGGAGCTGGCCCACTAAGGGCTGGTTTTCCGAACAACCTCTCTGTAAATAATACTTTAATAAATGTTTACCACCACCCCCTACCTGGTCGCCGCCGTTGAGCCCGTCTGGTATGGAACTCCGCTTCCCTCCTCACCTTTTCGCCATACTTTCCTCCTTCGCTTTCCTCCTCGCACTGTCTTCGCTCTCGCTGTCTTTCATCTCCCGCTGCGCATCCTTCGCTGTGCTTGTTCGTTCGGTTACGAGGGACGCAGAGGGAGGCAGACGCTCAACGCAGGCACGGGCGCCTGAGAGCTGCGCTATCTTGCACTGGTGAGGTCCGCGTGATGGAATTGTATCAACAAAGCAAGGCCCGACCAAGTTGGCCCAACCCAGGCGCATGTGACGTCACGCTTGCTCTGGCTAGCGCGTTCTGTTCCCGTCGCGAGATGTTCGAAAAGTGCAGAGTTTATTGCTTACTTGAAGATTGATTAATTAGCGCTTGTCTTACTGCTCCTATGCGACTTAAAAAGTAAAAATAGGGACCCGCTTTCTTCTAAGACCATTTTGTGTGTGTGTGTGTGTGTGTGTGTGTGTGTGTGTGTGTGTGTGTGTGTGTGTGTGTGTGTGTGTGTGTGTGTGTGTGTGTGTGTGTGTGTGTGTGTGTGTGTGTGTGTGTGTGTGTGTGTGTGTGTGTGTGTGTGTGTGTGTGTGTGTGTGTGTGTGTGTGTGTGTGTGTGTGTGTGTGTGTGTGTGTGTGTGTGTGTGTGTGTGTGTGTGTGTGTAAAATGGCCATGCAATCATTTTAACGCGAATAATCACGCCAATGATTGACTTTCGCACTTATAACCGCCACCACCGAGCACTATGAAACCGATCTTCTCACTTCCACGTTTTGACAAGGTCCCTCTCTCCGGCCCCCTCCCTCTCCCCCATAGCCCCTTCCCCTTCAGATTCAAGCACTCGGCAACGCGAAAGGCACACCATATCGCATTTTACGACGCAGGAATGAAAATGCATAAATTAACAAATTGAACTCACCACCATCCGTCACTTCCTCTTCCACATCT
Source organism: Dermacentor silvarum (assembly GCF_013339745.2). Taxonomy (NCBI): domain Eukaryota; kingdom Metazoa; phylum Arthropoda; class Arachnida; order Ixodida; family Ixodidae; genus Dermacentor; species Dermacentor silvarum. The sequence continues at coordinate 51,685,101 of NC_051157.2, read as the reverse complement.
TCGCTAGTGATCTTAAGCGCTTCCACAAAAATTTATAGTCAATGTTTCATTTTTTTCTTTTCTATACAGTAATAGCCTGCTAAGGGTACTTGATGCAGTTTTCATGGCGTTTACGCAGGTGTCATCATGTTTATCATGATCTTTTTCCCTGGCAGAAGAAGCGGTAAAAATTTGCCGTGGTTGAACGCGGGTAAACCACATTTGTCGAGCAAAAGCACAGTTTTGCTTGCTTTGTGAAAAGACACAGACGCTTCTCGGCATCGTCAGCAACTACCGCATCTACAATTGCATCACAAAACAGCACACAGACGGTGCTCGGCACGGACAGCAGCAGCGAGCGAATTGACCTTCATGCTGCGTCTCGCTCGAAAGGCCTTAAGCGCATTGGCTTCAGATACAGATGGTAAATTATTGTGCATAGTACCGAGTCCCTTGCTGTACAATTCTTGCTTGGGTAAGAAGTGCGAGGGCTCAGACATACTTTTGTGCATCAGACCGTACCTCACGAGGCTCGAAGCCTCGAAAGCACCATACGAACCTGCCAGCACTCGGCGCACTTTGCACAAATCGCAGATCGCTTTGATGAGGCCCGCGTGACCGCGCACTTTGTCCACATTGGCAGATCGCTTTCAAGATATTGGTGCCCACGCGGCGTACGCAGCAGCCACCGGTAGTGGCAGGCTAAGTCCTAGTTTGACCTTGGCTGAGCTTGAAGGTCAGATTTACGGAACCAGGCGTTTTCTGGGTTTGTACCTGGAGTAGTATAGTGCTATCGCTCTAAAAGAAACTGTCTCCCTAAAAATTAGTAGAGGGTCTACTACCTATGAAGTTGTAGTCATTTTGTCATCGTTGTTGTAGGCCTAGCTTTCGCTGGTTTCTTTGGCACTCAAGGGTGGAATTCCTTAGAGACCTATATTCAGTTTTTTTAGCATACTGCCAAGAGAGAGAGAAAGAGAGATAAATGAGATGGGAAAGGCAGGGAGGTTAACCGGAAGGTAGATATCCTGCTAAGTAGATCACGAAAGGTAGCTAGACAACGCTTACACGACGAGCCAAAAACTAAGAGGTGATTTAAGTAGAAGCGTTGCTGACGAGTATGTCGAAAGGTGGAGTACATAAACTAATTCAAGCAGATGCACAGGAATAATTTAACCTCTTGTTGTCGCCTGCTTGCGCATGTTAACTGCACAGAGCGACGGAGCCAGCATGCCGGTACCGCAGGATTTCATTGGCGCACTGCTAGAAAACTTTTCCAACTACAAAATTTTCTCTTAAGGGAAATGAACATGAGTTGTTCTTAAGTATTCTGAATGCGAATAGTTTATGCATGATTCTCTTTTATTGTAAACGTAATAAAATATTGACGATCTTTTTTAAATATTTTTTTCAACTTACTCATTCCTTTAAGCAAATTTATATCTTCCGTACTTCTTAAACGAAGTAGCCAGCGCTGTATTGTTTACAACCTATCCAGTTGGACACCATTTAACCTTATACCTAAATACGGCCTGTTTCTTTCAACGATTAAATCTACAAAAGCAACTCTCTGCAGCCCCGGCTGACGGGGATGTTTGCTATTGTTAAGAGCACGGGATGCAAAGGGTGTGGCCATGAAAGAATATTGTTACATCAATATTTGTTGCGGTAATCAAATAAGGGGTATTATGTAAGGTAATCCGATGAATGGTAATTCTTAAGTGTGCTCTTAACAAAGACGTCAGTCGATGTTGCTTTTCCTATAACTATGTGTGTATACAAAGTGCCAAAAAAGCTGCCGTGAAGAGGCATAGTGTTATACCTTCATGTTTTATTAAACTACCATCTCACCATTGTGTCAGGAGCGCACCTGAGACGCCCGGCAAAGCCGGTATGCACCATATATTAGCAGCAGCCACAAAATGAAGGAAAGAACGAATATTTCCTGCGTTTCTTTATTTGAAATGAACAACATGCATGAACAGCATTAAACAACAACAAAAAAGAAACTCATAAGAAATCGTTTCCTTTAGAGTTACTTCATTCCTGTATAAAAGGCAAATTCATGGTTCACGTAAAGCAACAGCTCTTTATTACCAAGTTCTTTGTCGCTAACAACTGAGGGTATCTTCTGTGCTTGCGGAAATATGAGTCTACGAGTATATGCGTTAGTCGCTTCATTGGGGGAAACAAGGACTCCCCTCGCGTCCTGTAATTAGCATTAAATATTTATTTACCATTAGTCACACAATCACGACAGACTGCGCAATGCAGGCCCTTTTGATGCTTTTTGTATAAGCAGAGTACACAGGATTTGCCCTCCTCCAGATCGCAGGTAAGCAAACGTTTATCGCTGCGCGCAGGTAATTTCTCGACTGCAAGCCCTGCCCGACAAGCTTGATCTACTTGTATTTAACGATAATACCGATTGTAAGTAACTAGTGGAATTATAGTATTAATAATTTCGCCTAGAATTGTGTAGCGCGTTAAATGATATTTTTTTTAATTTTGTGCCCAGTTTTTCTTAACGCTAAATCATGTTTCCGTGCGGTTCCGTTTTTAGCTTCCCAGTTATGTCTGGGGTGTTCAATACGGTCACTGCGACTGCAGGCCGGATACTGACCTCGTTGTGAGGAGGTCATTGTCATCCGCAGTAATATTATTGTGTTGCTTCTGTAAATAAACAGGTGTGGCTATGCTCGACTTGACTTAGGAAGCCAGCTAATCACCGGAGGTCCCAGCGACTTCGTTTGGACGCTCGTTTGCAAGTTAATCCCAACCATCGATGCACATGAGAGGATGAGCAGCGCAGCGTGCTCATCCTCTGACGATTGATCGTCATAAAGAATCAATTCAATTCGGTCTTGAGTATCGTCAAGCGATTCGACATCTACGGCGTTACCCCAAGCTTGGAAAGAGTGCATCTTGGGCCACAACGCTAGAAGCCTAGAGATGGTTCACTTGACCCGCGAATAGAATGTCTCCTGTGCGTCTGTTGTGGATGAAAAACAGGAACGGATGGTCGACCACAAATGGCGTGCTTACACGGATGCTCTCAACCTCAAAAACAACAGCCGTGGAGCCGGCCGCCTCGCTGCCTTCTTCGTTCACCTCGACCACAGCCTTGTGCACCACGTCGTAGACGAACAGGTCGCGAGACCCGCTGATGCCCGAGAAGTCGGCTTGATGCTTGTCGAAGACCTTCGATGCTCCCAGCTGCGACAGAGGCTCCTTCAGCTTGTACAGGCTTTCAATCTTGAATCTGAGCGGGGAGGGAGAGAAGGCGTGAGTATATAGGCTGAAAAGACGAAGCCCTCGCTGAGTGGACGCCTTGACCAAACAATAACGGTAAACACGATTCCACAACAAGAGAGAAAGAGATATTTATATATAGCTAAATGGTAAGAAGGGTGGAGAGGCCGACGAAAGAGCCTCCGCTTGGTCTGCTGCTTGATCTCTACACACGCGTTGATGTCGCTGTGCTGACTATATAGGTACTACTTGTTGTAATACCTGTATTTAATTTGGCTACGACCACCAGTCTTGACTACTGTCGTGTGTGGTGGAAAGGGTAGGGTAAATGGGAATAGGTACTACTGCATATTGTGCAATAGAAGCATCACTGACGCCTACTGCAGCACATCACCATCACATCTCTTCCCTCTCTTGTGTTCTTTTTCTCTTCATCATCGCAATAAAATAGGTAACCGACAGACAGGACGGAATGCATGCATTTGCCCAGGTGCACTTTGTAGTCGCCAACAGACTCATTTTGGTCAGTCTATTACTGCAGCTTCAAGAAAGCAAGCGCACTCAATCGTAAATATAACAACAAAATGAGCTGGCAGAGCGAACATAACAATTATACTCGGAGACGCTATGTCCACATTGTCCACAATGTCCACATTGATCTTCTTGGCCCTCTTTCTTTTCTCTCCTTATCTATTCTTGCCCTTTCCCCCTCTCCAAGTGTGGGGTAGCCAACCGGGCACGTCCTTGGTTAACCTTCTTACCTTTCCCTCTTCGTTTCTCTCTTTCTCTTTGGTCCTCACTTGAAATCACGCTTACATATATTGGGTCAAGATGGTCAGCACATGTTGACTAGTCGTGTATTCTGTACTTTAGGAAGCCATGATTGAAACTCGAGCAGTATCAATCCTAAGGGTGAACGAAGAACCGCAGAAGGAACAAGAGACGCGCACGTCAGTTTTATGTTTGCTGCAATCGCTTGAATACAGTCTGCGCTCAAGGACACTCGTACCGCTCTTCCTTATCGTCTCTAACACGTTCACGCTGCAGACTACGCTGCTCGAAAAAAAAAAAAAAAAAACACGAAACCTGATGGACAGTAGCACCGCGTTTTCCGTGAAATAAGCAGCATCCCATGGATAGTGAAATGCTTCTATATATATGCTTGTAAAAAGTTCATTTTTATTGAAGGACTACTTAAGGTACGGCTTAAAATGTCCTTCCCCAAAACTGTTGTTGTCATTCAATTTTAAAAATAAACAAAAAGAAAATGTTCGAGACGGAAAGGCAAATATCCTCCGAGAGGTGCACAACACGTGCTTTACTTAAAGAGGAGGGAGATAAAGAGAACCGTCGAAAAAAAAGGAACAGAAAAAAAGAAAGAAAGAAAATAAAAAAGAGTGTAAAAGAAGAAAGATACGAACCCTGTTAAATCACAAGAAATAGTGGGAGAGAGATACCAATGCGGGCTCTGGAAAGTTGACTACAGGGGCTGAAAAACCAGTACTGTACTTTTACTTGCAGCAGGCACGATTTACAGCAAGTTAGTAGAACGTTTAAAAAATCCGGCAGATCCCACGCCCTGGGAATCGATGTTATGCGAAGCAGAGTGCGGGGAGCAGACCAAGTTAACGAAACGACCATGAGAGCACAAAGACGTAGGCGGCTGTTTCATGACCTACATGACACGCATGTCATGACATTCATGTCATGACCTATCATTTATGTTCATCATACACTCTTGTCATACTATCCGAATTTTGGTAACTACCAAGTTAACGAAACGACCATGAGAGCACCAAGACGTAGGTGACTAGATAGATAGATAGATAGATAGATAGATAGATAGATAGATAGATAGATAGATAGATAGATAGATAGATAGATAGATAGATAGATAGATAGATAGATAGATAGATAGATAGATAGATAGATAGATAGATAGATAGATAGATAGATAGATAGATAGATAGATAGATAGATAGATAGATAGATAGATAGATAGATAGATAGATAGATAGATAGATAGATAGATAGATAGATAGATAGATAGATAGATAGATAGATAGATAGATAGATAGATAGATAGATAGATAGATAGATAGATAGATAGATAGAGATAGATAGATAGATAGATAGATAGATAGATAGATAGATAGATAGTGTCAAAGTGGCAAATGTTCGCCAAGAAATGCTTCGCATTTAAAAAGTGCAATGTATTACAGAACAACCTGAGTAAAACATACTGTAGTCATAATAACGCAGAGGCCAACACAGGGCCATACAAGCGCGCCAAAAAAAAAAAAAAAAAACGGCAGCTCACGCTCATACACCCATGGCGAAAATAACGTCACACCCTCATATGTTGCGTGCGAATAAACAGTGCACATTACAATGACAAAGCTACAGATACACGCTGTCGATAATTCCCATTACCCACCGCGGCGGCTCAGGGGCTTTGGTGTTCTGCTGCTAAGCACGAGGGCGCTTAGCACGAGCGCTCGTGTACTCAAATAGTCAAAGAACCCGAAGCCGTCAAAATTAATCTGTAACGCTCCAACATCGCGTTCCTCATAACCGGCTGTGCAGTTTTCGGATGGTAAACCTCAGAATCTATTTTCTGAATTCCCATTAAAGCGTTCTTGAAGCGTTCGAGATGACTGAACAACTAGCATTTCAGCGCCGGCTTGCACCATGTACCTTGCTGTTCAAGTTCATACTGGCATTATTTTCCGCAAGTACATTTTTCCATTAATTGCAAGAAACGCGGATCTTGCGTAATGCTGACCCATACAACAATGGATTTTGAGTTTGCATTTACATTTATTGAGCCCTTGTGAAGTTAAAAGAAAGTCTATTGAGTGGCAGCTTTTATCGTGTGTAGTCAGTATGTCCTCAAAATTTCGAAATTTCAATTTCCCCACATTTACATATCCCAACTTTTAACCTACTTTCGCTATTAGAAGATGACTGCGGGCAAGCGGCTGATTTTGACAAAGTTTTCTCGCTCTCTCCTCTCTATCTCTCATTAATGCGTGAAATAAAAATGCGATGAACTTTCGAGCCAGTCGCCCGAGGAGCAATCCAAATGATGGTGATTGCGACACTATGCTTGTCACGGAGCGGCATAGTTTCGAGTCATCGACACGCCAATTAACGGGCGCCAAAAGCGTCGTGGTCTCACGTGCGGCATAGTTTCGAGATAGCGACACGCTGATTAACGGGCGCCGTATGGCCGGCGGCCGCTATTGCTTCTGTGCTTGTCAACGGACCCAAGTGTGTGCTTGTGTGTCTGTGTGGTGCAGTGTGGGGGCACGACATCTGACAGCGGGGGGGAATCATCCATTCCCTCGCCCCTGGGCGTGGCCAAGACTTTTGGGAGGAGTCGTGAGATAATTAGGTGAACTGTCACCGATACCTGCCGTTCCCCGACCTAAGGAACTAGGGAAAGAAAAGGCAATTTAAGCCCAGGTTTTAGGCCCTGCTAATCAGTCTAGAAGCTGAACCTGTAATCTGCTGAGAAACAGTCGGGGGGCTAGTGCCGTCCAGTATCGCCTGGGCTAGTGCCGTCCAGTATCGCCTGGGCCGCCTAGCCACGTCGGAACTCCCAGTAACTCGTTGACGTACGAGACGATAAACCAACGTCTGCAACGAAGCTCGCGGTATTTCGCCTCAAGTTAGGCTCAACCTGCTTGAGGGAAGTCGTCAAATCTCGACTCCCGGGAAACCCAGCCCAGCAATCTATCTATCCACCCGCCTACGTCTTGGTGCTCTCATTGCTGTTCGTTGACTTGGTAGGTACCAAAATTGGCATAGTATGACAACAGTGCATGACGAACATAAATGATAGGTCATGACATGAATGTCATCTCATGACCTATCATGACACATGTCATGTCATGACATGCGTGTCATGTAGGCCATAAAACAGCCGCCTAAAATGACAATGACCCAGCGAAAAAACATTAACGCTCAAAAACAACTGAAAGGGATTCGGACCTGGGTACTAAGGTAAGGAAACACTGAAGGATGATGGTAGAAGTCATAGTCATGAGCATGACCCATCAAAAATGACAATGACTCGGCAAAACAATTAACACTCAAAAACTACTGAAATGGGTTCGGACCTGGGTACTACGGGAAGGAAACACTAAAGGAGGGTGGTAGAAGCCATAGTCATCATGAGCATGACTCAGCAAAAATGGCAATCACTGAGCGAGAAAAGATTAACACTCAAAAACCACTGAAATGGTTTCTGACGTGGGTATTAAGTGAAAGAAACACTAAAGGATGATGGTAGAAGTCATAGTCTTGAGCATGACTCAGCAAAAAATGACAATGACTCAGCGAGAAAACATTACCACTCAAAAACCACTGAAGTGGGTTCGGACGTGGGTACTAAGTGAAGGAAAAGGCTTAAGGTTGATGGTCGAAGTCATAATCATGAGCAACGACCAAGGCTTTCGCCTTAAGGTCTCTTAGGCCTAGCTAAAGGGACTCCGGAGGAACTCGTGGCATGAATGTCATGACATGCGTGTCATGTAGGTCACGAAACAGCCGCCTACGTCTTGGTGCTCTCATGGCTGTTTCGTTAATTGGTAGGCTCACCGCACACTGCTTCGCATAACATCCATTCCCACCGGGCGTGGGATCTGCCGTGTTTTTTTCATTTGCTTGCGCATTACGTTGTTCTGTATACAGGGGCGTCGCTTGCACGTATCTTTCAACCTTCCATACTCCCCTTTAAACCAATATAATTTCAACGTCCAAACTTGCTACTCACTTGGGCAGTGCGACATCAACGTTTGTGTCTCGGAGCTTCAACAGCAGACGATGGTAGAGTGGCAACGAAAAGTTACGCCTGAGAGCGTCCACGCCGTTTTTCTCTCGCGGCAGCACAATAACCATGCTGTAATCAAGTCCAGTGTAAGCCAGGTCAACGACTTGCGCGTTCGTCTCGTCGTCTTGAGCGTATGCCGTCGTAAGCTGCTGACGCATCATGTCTACCTGGACGCGCTCTGTTCCTGAATTGAAGAAAGGAGCCTTGGACGTGGCCCCTGCGTGAAATGGGGTGTTCCACATCCCCTTGAAGTAGATGGCGTTCAGAAGGACCAACCTTGCATCGGAGGAAAGTGGTTCGCTGAGCAATTCCTCTATTTTTCCTGCCGTTTTGTTCTTGACCCAGTCGTTGATAGTCCTCAAGGCCTGTTCATCTGCCAAATTCGCTGTACTTACTTCGGCATCGAAGTACTGCCTGAGGGAGTCTAGGTACTGCGGTTCCACGTTGTAGCCCTCCTGAATAACAGCGGCGTTGGCGACGTACAGCGTTGAATTTGAAGGCTCACGTAGCCGACGCGTGTGCTTGGCGTGGGCGCTCGGAACGCGGTCGTGACTCAAGCCTACCGACGAGTAATGGAGCGCCTCGTGCAAGTCTTGCAGAGTATCGCCTCTGGCGCCAACGTAGGTCATAGCCATCGCCGTGTACACGCTGTACGGCGAGTAGAAGATGTTCGTCTGCGACGAGACCGGGATCTCTCGGAGGAGCTCGAAACCGAACACGTTACTGGAACTGGAAATTCTCGTTTCCTCTTGAGCGACGCAAACCGCCACGAGCCACGTGATGCAGATGGCTGTCTTCATGATGGGCTGCCGAAGAGAACGGAAGAAGGGCGATAATGCATACGTGACTTCACTTGAACTGTCTGTGCGCTTAGTAAAGGCAGAGCTTGTACTGGACATTTGTGTATTTAAAAGGACCACACACAATCAGCACTGAAATATCAGCGTGATTTTGCCATTGTCAAGGGGATCGGAAGGGGGTGATAGAGGCTAATTCACGTGATATCCAAACCATCGGTTTCTGTTATAAGCGCATGTACTCATGAGAGACTAGAGTTCGGCTGCTGGAGCTGACTCTTGCCACTGGTTTGGCATGAGGGCCAATGAAACGTTAGAAGCAAGCTTATGCTCACAAAACACTGAAGGCTGCTGTTTTACCATTTGTTATGCCGTGAAGAATATTTAGAGTGAACAAAAGAAAACATAGCTTCGATGATCCAGCCAATTAGCGATGGTTACAATAATTTCACTTATCTGGGCTTCTTTTGACGTTCATTGTTAAGCCTATACTTGCTCAAGAATTCCGCCTGTCTTAATTCACTTCGACAGGTAACATAGATTACATGGGATTTGTTTTTGTTCGCTTCGAATAGCATAACCACAAAGCATTGCACACAGTTCTGCTTTCGATCGATGAAGTTATGTTTGAAACGAGGCATACGCGTAGATGAAACTGTGCGGTCTTGAGTCAGTATAGCTGGACTATGGGCTCCTCGAAGGGATCTGAGCCGCAGTGCATAAATGAGCGAAAATCATACGTACCTGATGGCGTTCCAGACTGTAACGCTAAATACTAAAATGAAGTGAGAGTCTCTAGTGCAGTCAGAACGTGTTTTAGAGTGGGGAAAAACTGCGAGACATATCCTCAGGGGACACGTGTGAGAGGACGTGTGAGCTCGGGCTGTGCAGGCGCAGAGAGAAAGAGTGAGGGGAATATGAAGGCCGCGCTTGTCAGCATTTCAGCGTTAGAGACGTTATATATCTCCGCTGTTGCTGAAACCAAAGAAGGCGACTGAAAAACGAGCATGAATATAATCTGTTGACGTTAATTTTAACTTGCTTTCGACTCCAAGAAAGCTCAAGTTATCCCCGTTGTAGGCTGCCAAAAAACAGCCTATAATCACAACTACCAAAGGCTTTCTTACCTTGACCCATTTCAACATTATGCTTCACAGTTCTTATCAATGTACAGGATGGGAAGTGGCAAGAAAGGCTTTGCTTTGAAATGTAATAAGAATATAACTTGCATCTTATTAATGCTAAATGAAGACGCGTTATAGATGCAAGCACAAGTGCACCTTCCGTGTACGCGCGCTGTTGAGACTTGTTCATCTTAAAAGTGGTCAGTGTTTTGTCCAAATCTATCTCGATAGAAAGCAACATTTTAGTGCCATGACCTAATTGCAAAGTCTCTCGAGCATTCACTAAAAACCATGTCGAAGGTTTAGTGCCATCGCCGCTTTCATCCGCTGTGCCGAGCAGTGTTAGTAATTGCACTTGAGGGGAGTAAAATCGTCGCGAGCATTTACAAGTTCAGTTCGTCCGTGGACCGTGAGTCATGTTGTAACATCAGCGAAGCCAACGCGCGTTCATGTTAGAGTTGGTGACCTTGGGCGCTATAACGTAAAATGATTCCAAACTGTTTTGATTCCAATTTCTGCAATCAGCCTCCACGATTGGTCCAATCATTTTCGGGCCGCTCCCAACTTCGCCTGTCTGTCACGCGACGTCACGAAAACCGCGATAGCTCCCCATCTGATATAACATGTACACACTGATTATGCATGATTAAACCGCACAAAAGAAAAATAATCATTCGTGATTCAATGTCTTTTCACCATTAGCTCTCTGCTATTGGTCCAATGTTTTCTGGCTACGCCCACTTCGCCTGTCTGTCACGCGACGTCACAAAACCGCGAAAACTCACCACGTCAAAGTGGCGTGTACGCGAAAAAAATGCATTAATATGCCGAACAAAACTGAAAATTTTTCTGAATAGCCACAGACTGCCCCGTTCCGAAAGGAATCAAAGATGGCTGCCTGCCGATCGCTCAGGCCCTCGCTACTCGCACCTGCCGGTGAGCATGTATTTATTTGCGCATGATAAACCTTTTTGCGTGGCAGTAAAACGTTATCGAGCCTTTTCGGCATGCATACGACATCGCTCTGTCAACTCTTCCTTGTTGAGGATCCGTTTTAGCGGCATTCTTATCCTTCCATTGCACGCCGCCGCGATTTTCGACCAGCCACCGCAAGGCGAAGCGGACCAATCGGAGAAGCGGGCACCACCCTCTTCATGGGGTTATCTATTTTCACTGTGCTGGCTCGGCCCCATCGAAACCCTCTCCACTAGAGCGTGCTTCTCGCCTCTTGTCAGCCAATTAGATAAGAAAAACCGCTGAGTGTAGACAATGTTATTGGTTTTGAAAGCGAACAAAGGTGACCTCCTATAAACGAGGAGAGTGTTTGATTGGGTTGTTCAGACAACGCAGTGGGTCACCGCCCGATGCTTGCGTCGGTGGTTACGTAAATTTGACGTCAGGAGTTTGGAATCAAAACAGTTTGGAATCATTTTACGTTATAGCGCCCCTTGAGAGGATAACCTTTACTGCAGTGGAAGACTTCTTTATTAGTTACTGACGTGTGCTCAAACTATTAGGTGCGATTTTATGCAGAGTGACCCGCATTCTGCGTTGTTGTTTTCTCTTTTTTAAGTTTTTACTCCTCTTGTAGGCGTTAGTGCTCGCGCTTGTTAACTTGTACTCCTTATTTTCATTAATCTTAATTTAAATTTAAGCAGAGTTATGTTTCCCTCAGCAGGACCGCAGAAAACTAGGTGGGGTGATGAAGTTAGGAAATTTGCAGACGCAAGTTGGAATCAGTTAGCGCAAGACAGGGGTAATTGGAGATCACAGGGAGAGAGGCCTTCGTCCTGCAGGAGACATAAATATATGATTATGTTTTCCCTCTAAGTGAAATGGGGTAGGCATAGTGCTCCCTTCCTATACTGTTAGACTCTATTTCACCCTATAACCACCTGCGTTCAAGTTAGCTATATAACATATGAAAATGCTACTCCAAACTACAGACTGACTAGCAGGGTGCAGTCACTTCGTGGAAGGTACATCTTTCTACGTATTCCTTTTCTGATGGGAATAGCTGATAGCCCACTTTGTGAACTCCGCGGGTGCAGCGAAACGATCGCGCACCTTCATTGCGAGTGCCGAGTTCCCTCGTTTCAACCCCCAATGAGCAGCCCTCTCAGCCACTCTAAACCAACTGGACAAGTGCCCACTCACAGAAGTTAAAATTCTTAGAAACCGGCCTACAAGTAGTGGCCTACAAGAAACTGGCCATGAAGGTGGTGCTGCGTTATTTAAGAGATACCGGACTGTGTGACAAGTTGTCACTGTGCACTAGTGTGACGCAGAATGTATTAGTGGGATGTTGACACTGTATGACTATGTAACGCCTTCGCAGACTCTGGGACAGCGCCCACAGAAACATGTATGTATTAACGTGATAGCGTTAAGGTCGGTGTCGGTGTCGGCGCCGGCGTCCCGTGAGCGAAAATTGGGGTTTTGTTTTGTTTTCTTTTCTTCTCTTTCTCTCATCTTTCGCACCTCTTTCCCCTTTCACCGGTACCGGGTAGGCAACCGGTGATATCCTCTGGTTAACTTGCCTGTGTTGCCTTTGCTTTTTTCTATCTCAATCTGTCTTAGCTATACATAAATTTGACACGCGCTCTATCTTCTTTAAAGGTCACAGTGGGCTGCCAAGAATATAACCGCAACTAATGGCCAAAATTAAAATTACTTGAAGGTCTAAAGTGCAAGTGTTGGGGGTCGATGCGTGCATGCTTCGTATAAGGGTGCGATGAAAGTAATACCAACGCAAAGTAGTTCTTTTAGCTTGTTGCCGTGAACGGTATGCTGGTGTTTTATGAAAACCGTATAGGAAGACCTAAAGAAACATTTGCTGAGCTATTAAGTCCCTGTCGCAGTCGAACCGTCAGCTCGAAACTTAATACTTTTGTAAGGCTAACGCGCTTGCTTTTACTGCTTCGTTGACAGTTTTAGGACAGTTAAAACCACAAGCGCACCAATTCGGACAATAGCATATACAGTATTCGAGAGCTCTTAAGATATTGTCTCTACGTACGGGAGCACGGCATAATGCACCGGCGATAGATACGATTAAAGCTTAAGAAATGTGCAGCTACGGTGGACGTGGAATACTTGAGCCTCAGTGCCTTTCGCATCTCCATGAATGCAGCTAGCAGAGTCACCGCTTAAGGCCCTTAATCCACTTCTTCTTTCCAATGCAATCGTACGTCCACAGGAGTTCTCCAAACCTCTGCAGTCAATACCATGTGAGTGCAACTCAGGCTGACGTCGGCTGTGAACGGATGTAGAAGTGCGACCTGGTGCAGTGCGCTAGGGTGTTTTTTTTTTCTTGTTTTTTTAATGATTGAGATAGAGTGAAAAACTGCAATTGTTGTTTTTTGCCTTCCTCGTTGTTGTGTGGAAAGAAATTATCTCCTCGTCTTCTCTTGTTTTCTCCTCATCTTTTCTATCCTTTCCCCATCTTCCGGTGCAGAGTAGCCAACTGTACAGTTAACCTCCTTACCCTGTCTGCCATTCCACTCTCATTTCTTTTTTTCTCTCTCTCTACACCATATCAGTACCCGTGTCGCAGTCGACAGACGAAATATTGTCATACCGAAACTACTGAATTTAATTTACTGGCTGAAACAAACCGGCATATACGCGCCATTTTGTAACATGACTCATTTCACTCGGGATTCTTGCGAATCCTAACACTGATTGAATGTGCGCTGTACAAGCTGATCGATACGCGCAATACAGACCGATCGATTGGCATGGAATTAAATTATGGGGTTTTTCGTGCCAAAACCACGATCTGATTATGAGGCACGCTGTAGTGGGGGACTCCGGAATAATTTGATTCACCTGGGGTTCTTTAAAGTGCACCTAAATCTAAGTACACGGGTGTTTTCGCATTTCGCCCCCCAGTCTGCATGGAATGTAAAACCCAACAGTAACTGCCTAGCGCGAATTCTGTGCGATGCTTGTTAGCGCGCCGGCTCGCAATTATCACCATTGCATCGGGTGCATGGGTTGGGTCTCCAGTGGCAGTAGAACGCGAAGCTTTAGCAATTAAGCGCGGAAGCACGAGCCACATTCGCGCTGTATGCGGTCACGGTATCGACGCACGTGCGCTGCAGGCGCCTGAGGTTTAGAAGGTTTCCAGCATAGTGTTTCTCACTATATTACCTAGAGGGAAATCTGGCGATACTCTGCTGTTGTTTGCATGGGAATGCCGGTGTATGGCGACTTCGGATTGGCATCGTCCTCGGAGAGCCAGGAAACCTTGAAGACGCGCCTGGCTAGCACCGTTCCATCTGTCACACTATTCATTTCCTACTAGGACAGCACGTAAATAGCTGTTTTAGATTTATTTTGCCCAAGAACATGTTTTGTTTAATTAAGAGGACTTGTGATCGGCTGTACATTTATATGAAACGTTAAAAGTATCAGAGGGCCGCTAAAGATGGAGGACAAACGACAAGATTCGCGCTCGCTTTGGAACAGTTTGTCGTGTGTGCTTGCTTGTCTTCGCTTGATTATGCATTGTAGATGAGTAAACTTCATTCAAAGATGTAAGATTTTATTTTACGAACGCATTATTTGCGTAGCCATATCCACGTTTTAGACGAAGCCTCGTACAAAACCAGCCAACAAAAGCCTCGCACACCCATATACCGCCATTCCAATCATGACGGCACAGCACTCGTTTGAAAACTTCCATAGACGGTGGCGCCAGATCTATAGGGAATATAGTGAGAAACTCCATAGTGTCCAGAGACTCGCAGTGCGTTTCGCTGCAAAAGTGACGAAGTCAAGTGGCAGCACCGTCACGCTCCGCTCGCTCCGTTTGGGCTTCTGCAGTTCCCTCAGCAGTTGACACTTCCTGCCTTCCGCTGTCGGCGTGAGCGTCGTGCCAACACACATTAGCGATCCTGCATACCACACCGTGGGGCTTACACTGGTGTGAGTGGAACGGACAGTACAAGCTAAATCTACCTATTCCTTTCTTTGGGCGGGGACAGGCGCGATCCGTTTTCCTTTGCTGTTATCTCATGCGTCATCAAGGTGTGACGCCAGCAGCGTCAAGATTTCTGACACACCTTCAGAACAACCTAAATCGTGCTATCACTTGCAATGCTGCACCTTCTAGCGAGACTGCCAATCTGTTATTAATGCGATAGCATTACTTGGCTCATTATGAGACCCCGCCGTCATCAGAAAGCCGTGGCAGAAAAATGGGACAGAAATTACGTCATGTTCGGCTACCTCAAAAAAAAAAAAAAAGGGGGGGGGGGGTGCTGAGGATGTGGAAGTGGCCTGTACGACGACGAAGAGTGTGGGAACAAAAGGATGAACGGACACAACGCACTTTGTTTAGAGCTTTTAATTGTTTTCACAATAATTGTCCGGCTAGATTGTGGTGGTATAGGATTTTCCCTTGGCAGATGTTTTCTACTTGGTCACTGGTTTTGACGTGAGAAGAAATCTGAAGTCGGCAACGAGTCAGCCTCGCACAAACTCGCGAAACTCCATTCCACAGACACGTTTTATTACGCTTTCACCCGTACGTTTTGTATGTATAAAAACATGCCTAGGAAAAAAAAAACAACGTAGACCTACGTTTCCAACAAAACAAAAGCAAGAAAACAACTTCCCGAGCACTGTAACCACGCGCGCAGTTTGTCATATTTCCATGCATGTTTTCTAATTAATTGATGGTGCCTTAATTGATTGCAGGAACCGCTTCTCAGAAGCTGACGACTTGTGGTCATTCCGTATACAAGAAACTCGTGCGTGGTCAGCGGCTTCTCGGCTGCAATCGTACCCTGTTGTTATCGGGCAAAACAATTCGCGCATATTTTCAGCACTTATTATAAAAAGAGCTTCCCTATCTTAGTTAACGTCTATTTCAAAACTTGTCTCTTCGTTGATTGGCGGAACAGTTCTATTCGTACCTTCTTTGCGCCCAATTAAACGCGAGTGAAAACAGTAACAGAAGCGACGCCGTGCCGTCGCTCTAGAGGTGGTTCACTTGACCCGCGAACAGGACGTCTCCCGTTTGCCTGTTGCGGATGAAGAAGAGGAACGGATGGTCGACCACGAAGGGAATGCCAAAAGTTGCGCTCTTGGTGTAGGTGATGACTCCGGTCGCACCGGCAGCTTCGCTTCCTTCCTCATTAACCTCGACCACGGCCTTGTGTACGACTTCGTATACGACTAGGTCGCGTGAGCCGCTGATGCCAGAAAAGTCGGCGAGGCGTTCGTTGAAGGCCTTCGAGGCTCCAAGCGCCGATAGGGGCGCCTTCAGTTTGTACGAGCCTTCGATCTTGAACCTGAGATCGGAGAAAAACATGTTATTAAGCCATAACATAACGCTTGCAGCGTAGGGCGTGCGTTAGTTCTGGTATAGTAACGGTCCACGCCCCTTACCTCGAAGAAGCGAGCGCTGTGATGGGCGTGTCAAATAAGGGCATTGATTGGCTCCGTTCCAAGCTTTAGCAGTTTTGTTTACTCCATTTTCTTTGCGCAATGAATGTTTTGAATATACTGGTGCTCACTTTATCGCGAAATTATAGATTGCACATCGACCGTGCTATTTCTGTCCGAACCTCTTATATACTTCTAACAAGCTTATATTGAGTACGCCAATTAACTCCTGTATATTTTATATATTCTTTTTAATTTTTCATTAGTTTATTTGTTATTCGAGCTATTTGTTTATTGCCAATGATATCGAGATTAGCAGCAATATGAGATATTTGCTGCCACAATGGCTACCTTTGTCATTCAGGAACTGATCATTACTGGCAACTTAGACCGGACCAAATATAGGCATCCATAACCACGGAACTGGCTGCTGTATATGATAGGTCCTCCGTTTGATGATGGCTCAGGCACCTTCGATATGGCCAGAGTACTGTGACGCATGTCAGTGCTGCCGGACCACGCCGGACAAAGAGAGAGAAAAGATGCACAGAAAGGCAGGGAGGTTAACCAGATGTAGAATGCTTTATGAACAGTGAGCCCTAAAACATAATTCACGACAGTGCCCGGATAAGTAGCCTTATCATAAGATTCTTCTTCTTCTTTCTGGAGTTTCACGTGGCAAAACCAGTTTTGATTATGAGGCACTATCATAAGATTTCAATCGGTGTTGGCCTTTATGGTATTATTGGCAATTAACTCGCTGACGGTGAGGCGAGGTAGGCATTTCAACTCCGTCGTGGTGGCGTAGTAGTTTTGTCTGTGCATTGGACGAAATGCAAGAACGCCCATGTATCGTGCATTTGGTGCACGTTAAAGAACCCTAGCTTGTTAAAATTTATCCGGAGCCCCCCACTACGACGTGCCTCATAATCATATCGTGGTTTTGACTCGTAAAACCCCACAATTTATATTTTAATTTCATGGCCTGCGTAAATTGCGTATCTTCTAATCGTGACTGAATACTATCTGCTTACGTTAGTCATGCAAGACGTCCCTATGAGGTACACAACCCATGCTGACCACATCCACAGACATTCGCATGCCTTTAATTTCGACGGGAAGTCACCTCTATCCGTAGAGGTCACGTGAATTTATGGTATGTTTGTTGCGCAGGGTGTACCTGGGCGTTATTTTAACACGGCGCTGCCCTCACCTCATCGATCAAGTGAACAGCTGATTGCAAGCTCTGCCAAGCACCTGAAACGGTGTTTGGCCAGCATATGCGCCCGTCCAACGGACACGGGATGATTTCTTGGTCATAATCGGCAGGCAACCGCTGTCGCAGGGCGCTTTTCTGGGCCCATCGCCTAACAGTACAACTGCGAAGCTTACAAGAGCCTCATTAGAATTTTTCCACTGCCACGGGGCAGAAGGCACGAATTTAGTACGCCGCTGGATAATGTACATCCTCTCTTTCCTACCTCCCCATTATTACTCATGACTTCTTTTCTGTCCATTTCATATTAGTAGCGCAGAACAGCTCGTTATAAAGCACACCTCGGCACGTATTCACAAAAAAGTACTGATGCTAGAACTGTTCGTAAGAGGAGACGCAGGGCTATTGACATGACGGACATAATATTAGTGACTGGCAGCCGGCCAGTGGCCGAGGGCACTTCCGAACTAAGGTAGCTTTGTGAATTTGGCACCTGATCCAGCCGGCCCTTCCCTCAATCGAGTCGCGATCTCCATCTTTACTGCGTAGTCTATGACAATGACAACAGTAAGCGCTTTTTAAGCCACCTACCGGGATTTTAACAAATTTCATTATATAGCTTTCAAAGCCTCATTCTTCAGTCGCTCTTAACTGTAGACAAAATAAATGCGGAGCCGCCCACTACGGAGTCTATCATAACCCGTTTCTTGCTTTGGGACCTGAAACTTCTAATTTAAATTTTAAGCAAAGGCAGATGACAGAAACGCTCAGACGTTCAATTTTCGGCATAAATGGCAGATTAAAAAAGTGCAGATATTTTAATAGAGAACCGATAATAATAAGCATTGAATTTAGCATATGCGAAATGCTCAACCAAAGCGGACCATATTTTGTCTTGTGTAGAAGCAGAAACACAGCGGGAGCACATGAGCTCTTGCCACAGCATCTGCCCTATCACGCTTTCCTATCTCTTTCATCAATATTTTCACGCAAGATTCTGCTTCGCGTGCCCATGTTTGGAAATCTTGCGCAGGGAAAGGTTACATTTTTTTGGAAAGACTACTTTCAGAATATAGTATTACCTACACTATGTCGAGAACTCAGGACTCACTTGGGCAGCGCCACTTCAACGAGGGCATGCATGTTGAGCTTGGATATGAGGCGTTGGAAGACTGGCCACGAAAGATTCTGCCTCAAGGCATCCACTCCGTTCCTCTGTCTCGGAAGGATGATTGTCATGCTGTAGTCTAGCCCGGCGTAAGGCAAGTCGAGAACGTTGGCGTCTGTCTCGTCGTCTTCGGCGTATCCGGCATTCAGCTGAGCGTGCATCGTGTCGACTTCAACTCTCTCGGTTCCGGCGTTGAAGAATTGTGCCTTCGACGTTCCTCTCACTTCGAAAGGCGTTTTCCACAGACCCTTGAAGTAGATAGCGTTCAAGAGAACCAGCCTCGTGTTAGGGGGAAGAGGCTCGCTGAGCAACTCCTCGATCTTTCCTTCCGTCTTGTTCTTGACCCAGTCGTTGATTCCTCTCACGGACTGCTCATCGTTCAAGCCTGCAGAATTGACTTCGGCCCCGAAAGACGTGCGCAGCAGTCCCAGATACTCCTCCGTCACGACGTAGCCCTCTTGGACGACGGCTGCGTTGGCGACGCGAAGGGTCGAGTTGGAAGGCGCACGCAGAAGGTGCGTGTGCTGGGCGTGGGCGCTCGGTACGTGGTCGGGCGTCAAGCCTACGGAGGAGTAACCCAGCGTTTCGTGCAAGGTCGCGCTGAGTCTCTCCCCTGGCGCCAACGTAGGCCATCGCCATCGCTGTGGACACGCTGTACGGCGAGTAGAAGAGGTTCACCTGTGGTGAGACTGGGATCTTATCGAGCAGCTTGAATCCAAACTGGTTGTTGGCGCCGGTGACCTTGTGCTCTTCTTGGGCGGCGCAGAGCGCCAAGAGCCCCGCTAGGCAGATGATAAACTTCATGGCGTGCAACTGTAGGTAGAGGAAAGATAACGAGTAAATGGTACACGGGTGGTCAGAGACCCAAGTCTAGTGTGGACCGCCGAAGCCAAAGTGGGGCAAAGTCCACAAAAAAAAATGCATGTATTCCTCAACTGGTCATTCCCTCGTTTCGAAACCGGTTGTTTCGTAGAACAATAAGCACCTAGCAGAGCTTTATTGAAAGTTCTACGAAGCTTTTTCAAAGTGGCTACCTAAAAGTCACACTCTAGTTTTAATTATACCCGATCACCAGAGTTGAAACCAGTACGTAAATCTCCTACTCTTCTAATTGAACGCATTTTATAAGCTTCCAAATAATAATAACTCCGCAAAAAATTCCAATTGAACCACGTTCCAAAAAAGCGTGGTGATTTACAGCTCACACACACTTTTCTTCTTTGGGTTTCGAAAAAGGGCTGAAGAGGAAAAGTGACCTTGCAGATTGTGCGGATCAAATTAATTTTAAACTACGATCTCAGCATCGGATTGTTTAGATTGTGCGAGTACATTATGTACCCATGTCAGAGCACTAGCACCTGAAATCGTCTCATAAAAACTAATATATTCTTATTCAGCGGGTGTACGTAGCTTACCTTTCAACGTACGTCCTTCTCGGCGTCGATGCAAAACGACAATAAACAACCGTTAACAATCCTCGAGACCGACCTTCCTTCTGGGGACGTGTAGCTTGGAAAAACCAGGAGGACGGGCCTTTGCCGACGGGTCTTATAGTGCGGACAAGTCGCATCTACTGGGTCACTGGGAATGGAGGATCCGAAGACGTATTTCGCAACCTCCTAGCGCCTTCTATCTCCGCGTCCCCGATGTAACTAAAGAAGGCCGCCTGGCAAAAGAGCACTACGTTATCTGTCTGCTCTGCTTTAAGCTGTCACCCCCAGTCGCTCAGCAATGACGACAAACAGCGCATGGAACAGCGGACGCGTCATGTCGCAACTTCCCCCTGCACGCACGTAAATTCCTAAATTTATATTCTACATTTTTTTCCCGTAGCGTATCAGTCTCGCATCCCACAAAAAACGATTGCCTCTCTGGGCACGGCTATAGGTCCGGCAAAATAACGATTGTGATCTTCCTCTTTCGAACTTACCAGTCACGTGACTGACCTGCCCCTTGTCAATACAGACAGATGTGTTAATCACGATGAATAAAATTGCCGGCGCATCCATGCAGTCGGGATTTTTTTTTTTGCCGACGTTAATGTCATTAGCGTTATTTCCTATGATGGGTGTGTAAATTATTTATTCAATTATTTATTCATAATGAACACACGGTGATGATGTGTTCTATATGTTAAAATAATTATCACAGTGATATTTGTAATTATTATGATTACGAAAGTAACAAGACAGAGACAGAGTTGGGATATGTGCAAATGCAGAGTGTTTCATGAGCTTGAGGTACTATGCTTAAGTCTTTTTACATTTTATATCTACGCTTTCTATCTATCTATCTATCTATCTATCTATCTATCTATCTATATCCATCTATCTTTTATCTTTCTATCTATATTTTTATATATAAATCTTCTCTATATACACATATGTACGCACATACTATAAGATGAAGTGTCCATTCGTTCACCACACGGGCATCCGCTGGCTCCACCGCATAGCGGCGGCGAGCGGCGAGCGGCTGCGATGCTTGCATTCTTCAAACTCCTGAGCGGTAGATATGCAGTTTCTTTAAGCGAGCCATGAAGACCGTAAAGAGTCCTCACCGAATGATGTACGGCGGGGGGGGGGGGGGGGGGGCGTTCATGTATGAGGTGTGTACTGCAGCAGGTATCGTCTCTCGCACTTACCTCTGGACACGCTGCGTCATCTAGCGGTGCCACAATGAAGTCTGCGCGTGGCCTCCGAGATCCGCGGGGCACCAATGCGTGCGAACGCTGAGAATTCTTCCCTCGCTGACCCGGCGCATTCGGGCTGCAGCGCGCTACAGCATTGTGCTGCCGTGATTGAGGAACGATGCCACGCGCGTTCGATGCCGCTAAGCTTAGAACTACTTTTAAAGGTTTTTTTTTCGTCTTTTTTTAACAGTGTGGAACATACCCATGCTGGAGGATTGACCAGAAATCAGCACATGCATACCGAGTGGCACATACCTGGTTGCACGTACTAAGTGGTCCAAGTCCAAATTCGTGTCTATTAGGGCTTACACCCAGGGGCGCATGCCCAGTGGCCCAAGTTGTGGCGTACTCCCAAAGGATGCTAATCGCATTGATAGTTGATAGTCTACTGTACGTTTAATAACGGCTATGTGTATCCGCTGGGTGTTCCAAGCAGCCGATTTTTTTTTGCGATCTTTGCACAAGACGTCTTAACAGCCGTTGAAATTATCTGCAGTTCTTTGGAAAAGTTCCCTCCAAACTTCTTGAAGCCCATAGCAACACGCCCATTGTCTCCTTGATGCGCGTTCCGCCGACAGTCTCGGGCTACTGGGCACTCCATAAGATCATGTAAAGCACTGCCACAATTTTAAAGCGAAAGCTTTACAAACCTAGTCGAGCCGAGTTTCTCCTTGGCCAGCAGTTTGACCTTCATTTGACCGCAGCTGCGCCGTAGCCTTGGCAACGCATCACGTAACTCGCCGCGCCGAGCTCCGCCGCCGCCGTTGCCCACCGGCTTGGCGCATGCACTCTCCACAGCTGGGTCACCACCTGACCACGTGACTCGCCGCGCGCCTGGTTAAGAAGAGCGCCGCGCTCGCCTAGTCGGTGCGAGCTTGGCCATGGATGAGAGGGAGGCTGGGCCGTCTTCTCTGAGCTTTGCGCAGGAGCGGGAGGCTTTGAGCCGTCGACGGCAAGCGGCGTCTGACCACCCCGCGGATATCGCCCGGCGAGTTGCTTCACTAGAGAGGGTCCGGAATGCCAAGCGCGCGATGCTAGCGTCGGAGACTAAGGAAGAGCGAGCCGTTCGGCTCGCAAAACGCTTGGACTTGTCGGCTTTTAATTTTTACCTGGCTTAACGATGAGTGTATACCTAAGCATAATAATTACAGCTAAATCAAAGGTTAACCAAGTGAAACCAAGACTTAACCAGGCTAAACTAAGCTTTCGCTTTGCATATTCAGGGTCAGCTGAGCTAAGCCGCAGCCATTTATTTTGTTGCGATAGCAATTACATGGGCACTCCAAGCGCACTTCTGCCGTCGCCGTGAGGTTCCGTATAAAGTCCAATGGTGATAAAATCGTCGCCGTACGCTGTGTGCTCAATGTAGCGGCTCAATGTAGCGCACGCGAGGGAGGAAGGCCGGCCGGAAGCGCGCGGTCTTCTTTCGCGCGCGAGCACTGGGGGGAGGCGACGGAGAGAGACAGGGAGCGGGGGATGCGTTCTGCTCCGTCGAATGCTGCGCACAGCGCGGCCGTGTGGGCGCCATATCTTAAAAGCGATCTGCGATGTGGGCGAAGTGCGCGCCCGCGCGGTCGACATCTTGAAGGCGATCTGCGATGGGGACAAAGTGCATGCGCCGACTGCCGGTAGCTTCGTATGCATTGTGCTTTCGACGTTTAGTTCGCGTTAAAGCGAGACGAGAGACAGCGCGAATGTCAATTGGCCCGCTGCTGCTGGCGCGCTTTCTCACTTCGGCATTTTCACAGCGAGTTTCCGCGGTCATCGAGCAAGATGTGTTCATGTTTACCTGCTCGCGCGTGACACCGTGTAATTTGTAAGCGAATGTTTACAACTTTATACGACCCATTAAACTGCTATCCTTGCTTCGTATAGCTCTCTACTCATTTGCTATCGCAATGGATGCTTCGCATTTCGGGCGAGACTGCGACTTTTTATTACGCCTACACTGTACAGCCGTTTCATTGATATTCTGGACATCTAGGGGAATTACGTTATTTAAGTGCGAATTTTAGAGGTTACAGGTGCGACTGTCTTGTAACGGCGATTGTTGTTGTAGAAACTATCCGACGCTTGTTAAACGGCACTTTAGCGATTTCTCGGTGTTTATAATTTCCTATCTATACAATTAGTATTTACCCGCGCAACCTTTTGTACTTAAAAGATGCTGTATGCACACTTTTTTCACATATTTTTGGATTCGCGCCCGCAATCTTGTTTATTTCTCTTGCAGTAATCCTGATGTAAACATGCACTGCACTTCTCGACAGCATTGTTACGCAAAAAAAAAAAAAAAAAACTGCGCTAAAACTATGTAACTCGACGCTGAAAAACACCCGTCGTTCGGCTTTCTTTGCAGCCTCATTTATAACCTTACAGTCACAATCATTTTTGTTTTCATTTATATGAAAAAAGCCCACATTCAAAAGTGGTGTTCGCGTAAAAACCTTAGGAAATGGGTTGAAGGTGTGAACTTACTGTGGTTAAAGGGGCGTCCTTCTTGAGCACCTACAAAGAAAAGCCTTCCACATGTGTGCCTGCAACACCTTGTGCTTCCGGTAGAGTTTGTCATAGCGCACAAGGAAATCTCACGATTACTTGCATTTCTAGAAGACACTGACCTGCTGGACAGATGGTAAATATTGAAGTTTTCTTGGGCCCGTGGCATCGTGCGTCTGCAATGCGCAGGGCTACAAAGGCGCTGCTGCGTTTTTTGAGGTGCACTGGCCTGTATGACCGCCTGTGACGGAACTCAGCGATGAACGCTTGACTGTGCAAATGTGCACGGTGTGAACTTCTCTCTTTATTCTCCTCTTTCAATCCCTTTTCCCCCTTCCCCAGTGCAGGGTA